>NW_006399930.1:1133019-1154996 GCF_000299155.1 Elephantulus edwardii | reverse complement strand
TTTTTTGCTATTTCCTTCAAAGCAGCTTGAGCTTATTCCTTCATCACCATAGGCTCTTGCTCAAATGTTAATTCATTAAATTCTTCTGTGTTTGCCAATTCCTTTCGATACAATGACTCTGTATATTCCTTCCATCTTCTTTCCACTCAGGCAATAGTTTCTGACACGCCTGCAGGTATGAAGCCCCAAGGTGGAGCCAAAAACGGTTGGGAGGAGCAAAGGGGAGACTGAGGGACACATCACCTGCAGAACGAGGACTTTGAGTTTATCTCATCTGAATTTAGAAACCATCTCAGGAGCAGGTTTAGGGCCTAGAACACTAATAAATGAAGACAAGACATGCTGTGGGATGATATCAAGAATATCATCCAAGAAAAATGCAAAAGGTCATATTAAGATAGAGGAGGAAGAAAAGATCAAGATAGATGTCAGAAGAGACTCTGAATATTGCATAAGAGTGCTGAGAAGCCAAAATCAAACAGAATAAATCAGGAAGTTAAGGAGCTGAACAGATTTCAAAGGATAGATGGGAAAGGCAAAGCAAAGTATTATAATGAAATATTGAAAAGGGTTAGACTCAAAGAATCAGAATGGACAAATTCACTCACTAAGCTGAAGGAACTGAAGAACAAGCTCCAATGATTGTCCTCATGCAAAACTTATGATTTATTTTGCAAAACTTCCTGATTTATTCTGTTTGATTTGGACTAGGAAGCAGTCATTAGAACAGAGCCTGGTTCAAAATCAGTAAAGGAGTCCATCAGGGATGAATCTTGTGTCCACATCTTTTCAATCTGTATTTGGAACATATAATTCAAGACGCTAGACTTTATGAGGAGGAATGTGGTGTCAGGATTGGAGGAAACTCATCAACAGCTTGCTTTATGCTGATAACACAACCTCACTTGCCAAAACAGAGGAAAACGTAAGTGTGTCTGCAGAAGGTCAAGGACTACAGTCTTCAATATGGTTTGAAACTCAACGTCAAGAAAAATAAGATTCTCCCAACTGGACCACTTGACAACACAATGGTAACTGGAGAAAAGATTGAGATTGTTAATAATTTCAGTTTACACAGTTTAACAATCAACACTCGACACCAGTAGTCAGGAAATCAGAAGAATTGTATTAAGAATATTTGTTGTCAGAGACCTCTCCAAAGTACTAACGAACAAAAATGTCAGTCTAGAAGCTAAGGAGAGACCTCTCTAAAGTACTAATGAACAAAAATGTCAGTCTAGAGACTAAGGTACACTTGATCCAAGCCATGGTCTTTGCAATTGCTTGCTATGCATCAGAGAGTTGGGCAATGATTAAGGATGACAGAAAAAGAACAGATGCCTTTGAGCTGTGATGGTGGAGAAGAGTATTAAACATATCAAGAACCACTAAAAGAAGAAAGAGGTCTGTCTTATAGAGGGTGAGATCAAGTTGCTCCATGGAGGCAAGATTTTGAACCTCTGTCTCACATGCTTTAGGCATATAGCCAGGAAGAACAGTCCTTGGAGGAGGCTGTCAGAAAGCTTTGGAAACGGGTTGGAAGGGTAGAGGAACAGTGAAAGAGAGAAGCCAAGATGGAATGGATTGATTCAGTAAATGAGGTATAGAAGGTAGATGTGTTAGAAATAGTAAGATTGGCTCAGCACAGAGGAGAGTTTGGAGACATTGTGCATATATGTGAGCTATGAATCATAAATAATGTAACACAACATAACAATAACAATTATGTGTGTTAGTATGTCCTCAGATATTTACAAACAAAACAGAGAAAGAAAGCACTTATTGAGATAGATATAAGATGCAAATACTGGAAGATTCTATAAATAAAAATTATTTAATTATTCAACACAATTTTAGTTTTTAATTGATTCACTCTTTTCCACATTTGTACTTACCAAGAAAAGTCACACCAGTAAATGGTGCTTTTGTGAATTACAAGTGGTTGTGAATAGTTGAAATGAAGTTTTGTAGTAAATTATTTCCTTTGCTAAGAAAGAAAACATCTGCTATGCAGGGATCACACGGGCATATATCCACTGGAACCATGTTGCTTAACAAGCTTAAAAAGTATAAATGTATATAATGAGTTGGCTAGTTTCACCTTGGTGACCATAATTACATATTTTGCATCCAAAATAAATTTTCAATTTTCTCATTACTGTCTCAGGGCTATCCAAATTCTAAGCTATTTTATTACATGCAGCTTCTTGATTGTGATTCTATGTCTCCATCCATTCTTCAAGAAATTAAATTTCCCTGTAAAACAGATGGATTCTTGATTCACTAATTGATGTATTCATTGTATACTATGAGCCAGGCAATTTTCTAGGCATTGAAAAGAAGTATTTTACGCTTATGTTGTCCTCATTGTTAATTTTTTCTTTTCCTTTTTCCATCTCTTAATAAATCTGAAATATCTCCAGTTTACATTACTGTTCTAATACGGTTAATAGTATTTCATTAGAAAGGGGGCTGATGCTAGAAATAAGTCTGAGAGGTGATGCTTATTTAAATCAGTCTTGATGGAATGATTTCAGGGAAAAAAATTCCAAGAAAAATATTGGAGATCAGATGAAGAATTTAGGTTAAAATGTTGTTTAGGAGGAATCTCAGCCTGATCGCAGTTAAAATTCTGGGCATGAAATACACGACAGAATTATTATTATTATTATTATTATTATTATTATTATTTTTACCTAAGGCCAGTAGACTGGACTATCAGTCATGTATGAAGTGAGAATATCATTGAGCCCATGTATTATTCTGAGTGAGTAAGCTGCTAAACTGTGACTAACCTTGAGAAGAATGGGAATCCTAGAATAACTGATAGTATTCATGCGAAACCTATACTTAGACCAGGAGGCCATCATCAGAACAGTACAAGGAATCATTGCATGGTTTAAAATCAGTAAAGGAGTGAGTCACTGATTGATGCTGTCTCCATACCTTTTCAATCTGTATGTGGAACAGATCTTTTGAAAGGGAAGCCATGGACTGGGAAAAAATAATTGGTAATGACATGTCATAAGGGACTTATATCTAGAATTTATAAAATACTTGAGCACCACAAAAAGATAAACAACCCAATTGAAAAATGGGCACAGGATATGAACAGACACTTCACCAAAGAAGACAATCAGTTGGCTAACAAACACATGAATAAATGTTCAAAATCCCTAGCTCTAAGAGAGATGCAAATCAAAACAACTATGAGATATCCTCTCACCCCAATAAGAATAGCAAATTTTAATAGAACAGCAAACAACAAATGCTGGTGAGGTTGTAGACAAACTAGAACCCTTATTCACTGTTGGTGGGAGTGTAAAATGGTGCAACCACTATGGAAAGCAATGTGGTTTTTTTCTCAAAAAGTTGAAAATACAGGGAGCTCTGGTGGCCTAGTGGCAAGACGCTGCACTGCAATCCCAGAGGTACGTGGTTCAAATCCACCAGATGCTCTGCTGGAGGAGGGGGCAATCTCTTCCTGTACCAGTCAGATCTGATTTGACGGTACACATAAAAATAATATAATTTTTTTAAAAGTTGATAATAGAAATACCATTTGGCCCAGAAATTCCACTACTTAGAGAATATACCCCAAAGAAACCATAACAATAACTCAAGCAGATATATGCACACCCATGTTTATTGCAGCTTTGGTTACCATAGCAAAGAGTTGAAAATAATCTAAGTGCCCATCAACAAACAAATGGATAGAGAAGCTGTGGTCTATTCACACACAAGGATACTATACTGTATTGAAAAATAAGGAACTCGGGCGGGGGAAGAAAAAAAAAAAAAGAAAAAGAAGGAACTCATGAAATATTATGCAAAATGGGTGACCCTGGAGGACATTATGCTGAGCAACATATCTCAGTCACAAAAGGACAAATATTGCATAGTGTCACTGTTATAAAATAGAACTGACATAAGGGTTGGGGGGAAGACTGAGAAAGATGAGATAAATTATGCATACTGCATTGAAACAGATGAGAGAGAAAACTGTTTAAAAGGTATATACGATTAGGTATTATTGTCATGACATGAGTCCAGAACGAAGGCTGCATAGTGGAGTGGACTTGAAGGGAGGGATTGCATAACAATAAAAGAATTTTTCTTTTACTTTTCAAAGAGAAGAACTAGCTGGAGGGGAGGGGTAGGCAGGGAGAAAAGTGCAATAATGAATTAAAGGATATACAAAATCTCTGTAAATTTTCATTAAAATGAATAATAATAATAATACAAAGAGAGTGAAAAAAAGAGGCTGGGCTTTACAAGGAGCAATGTAGCAGAAGGTTTATATAAAAACTCATCAAGAACTTGTGTTATGCAGATACAACCTTGCTTGCTGAAACTGAGGAAATCCTGAAGCATTTGATGCAGAGGTTTGAGGACTGTAGTCTGCAATATGAATTGAAGCTCAATAACATGAAAATCAAGCTTCTCTCAACAGAGCCAATTGGTAGCCCCATGATAGATAGAGAAGAGATTGAGATAGTGAAAAATTTCAGTTTGCTCAGTTCCATAATCAACATTCTTCCAGTCAAGAAGCAAAATAAATGCACAAAGCAAATGCTAACAGAACTAAAAACAAAACAAAAAAAAAAAATAAAAAGGAAAAAGAAATTGACACCACCACTATCGTAGTAGGAGACTTCAATACATGACTCTCAAGGAAAGGTAGAATTTTCAGAAAGAAACTAAACAAAATGCTGAAAAATTAAACCACATAACCAATCAACTAAATCTCATAGACATATACAGGCAAATGTACCCTCCCAAAAGATCAGTATACTTTTTTCTCCAGTTTGCATGGAATACTCTTCAAAATAGATCATATATATAGGTATAAATGATACAAAATATTTTTCTCTGACCACAGTGCTACAAAATTAGAAATCAATAAATGGATAAAGGAGGAAAAAACCATAGAAATGGAAGCTCAACAATGCCCTGCTTGAACATGAGTGGGTAATAGGAAAAAAAAGAAATGAAAAGTTTCTTGAAACAAATGAGAATGAAAACAGAACTTACCAAAATCTTTGAGATACAGCAAAATCAGTACTTAGCAGTCAATTCATAGCAATAAGCAAACACATTAAAAGAGAAGGAAAAAAGTGATAATTATTTAATCCAACATTTCAAACAAATGTGAACAGTGAAAAACTCAACCACCTTTAAAAGAAAGGAAATTATAAATATCAGGGCAGAAATGAATGCAATAGAAAACAGAAAAACAAGTGAAACTATCAGCAAGATCAGGAGCTAATGCTTTTAAAGAGTCAATAGAATTGACAAACCACTCTCACCCTCCTCTCCTTGGGTCCTCATACACATTCTTTAATAATGATATTATATAGTATTTTTCCTATGGGACTAAATTAGTTCCCTTAACATAATGCTCTCCAGTCCTTCCCAAGTTAGGTAGTGATTTACGAAATCGTTGCTCCTGGGTGATGTGTAGTATTCCATCATGTGATTACACCACAATTTCTCAGTCCATTCAATAGTTGTTGGACATTTGGGCTGTTCCCAAATGTTCTTGCAATGCTGAATAATGATACTATGAACAGTAGTGTGCAAGTCTTTGTTTGTGCCTTAGTTTTAATTTTCATGAATTATATACCAAACAGTGGAACAGAAGGCTCATATGGAACATCTATGCTCAGCTTTCTGAGGAAACGCTAAACTGCTTTCCAAAGTGGTTGCACAATTTTACAATCCTACCAACAGTGTAGAGAGTTCCTCTCTCTCCACATGCTCTCCAACACTTACTACTTGCTGTCTTATTAAACTTTGTCACTGCCTCTGGAGTGAGGGAGTGAGATGGTATCTCATTGTGGTTTTGATTTGCATCTCTCTTATTGTCAGTGATTTTGAGCATTTCTTCGTGTGTCTGTTGGCCATCTGAATATCTTTCTCCATGAAAATTCTTTGCATATCTTTGCCCATTTTGTAATTGTGTTATCAGTCTTTTTCTTGTGGAGGCCCTGAACGATTCTGTTAACTTTATTTTAAATAACCCAATTGTGTAGAAAGTTTTTCCGTTTCCACATGAGCAGTTTTGTAAGCTTTACCCACCTGTGTTTAATTTCTAGTTTTATGACATTGTGATTTGAGGAGATACATTGCATTATATCAATGTTTTTGAATTTGCTAAGGCTTGCCTTGTGTTCTAATATATGATGAATCTGTAGAATGTACCTTGTGCACTTGAAAAGAAAGTTAATTGAGTTTTAGTTGGGTTCATACCCTGAATACATCGACAAGGTCAAGTTGGCTTATTATATAGTTTTGCTCTTCTGCATTTTTGTTGAGTTTCTTTTGAGTTGACTTATCCTTTGGTGATAGTGGTGTGTTGAAGTCTCCTATGACTATTGTGATATTGTCTATTTTTTTCTTTACTTTTGTTAACCATTGTTTCATGTATTTTGCAAGCTCTCATTTGGTGAAAAAATGTTGATCAAGGTTGCGTCTTTTTGTGCTCTTTTGTGCCTTTAATCAGTATGTAATGCCCTTCCTTATCGTTTATGGTGGTTTTCATTCTGAAGTCTATTTTATCAGAGATTAGTATTGCCATTCCTGCTTTTTTTAAGTTGCAATTAGCTTGGTAATTTTTTTTCTAGCCTTTAATATTCGAGTCTGTATTTCTCTCCATTTTTTAGATGTGTCTCTTGTAGACAACATATTGATGAACTTTTTTTAAAATCCATTCTGCTACTCTTTTTCTCTTGGTTGGCACATTTAGTTCTTTCACATTAAGTGTGATTATTTACAGGGCAGGTTTAGTTGCTGCCATTTTGTTGTGCTTCTTTTTCTGTTGTTTCTGGCCACTATGGTCCATCCACCTTTTTTTTGGTTCTTCCATGTGAAGGACTTCCCTTAAAATTTCTTGTGGTTTTGGCCTTGTTTTCATAAATTCCTTCAGTTTCTTCTTTTCTGCAAAGAATCAAATTTCTCCTTCATATTTGATGGAGTGTTTTGTTGGTGATAGTTTTCTTTCAACTTTCTGTATATTCTCTCTCATTGTCTTTTAGCTTGCATGTTTTCTGCTGAGAAATCAGAACTTAAGTGTTTCCTCTTTGTAGGTAACTTTGTTTTCCTTGGGCTGCTTTTAATATTCTATCCTTATCTTATTCTTATTGGGAGTGTTTGACTATGATATGTGTTGATGTTTTTCTTTTTGGGTCTAGTCTTTATGGTGTTTGTTGTGCTTCTTGAATGTGGATTTTCTCATTCTTCAATGTATCAGGGAAGTTTTCTTCTCGTACTTCTTTCACAATTTTCTCCATGACTTTTTTGTCACTCCCTGTTCTGGAATTCTAATCATAAATCTGTTGTTACTTTTGACGTCATTCAGAATGATTCTAACATATTCTTCATTTTCTTTACATCTCATCTTTAATTCTTCTTCTAGTATGTTTTCACTGAGGCTATTGTCTTCCAGCTCGCTATGTTCCATCTCTTCAGCTCTACATTTTGTCCCATCAGTGTTGAACTGACCATTAGTTGGACACTTCTGCCATTTCTGGCTTAGTAAAAAATATCGAATGCTCCATGAATTTGCATGTCATCCTTGTACCAGAGGCCATACTAATCTTCTCTGTATGATTCTAATTTTAGTATATGTGCTGCCAAAGTGAGCATGGAGGCAAGGATTTTGAGGCTTCATCTTACATACTTTGGGTATGTTGCCAAGGGGTACTAGACCTTGGAGAAGAATATCATGTTTAGACGAGTAGAGTGACAGCACAGGAGAGGAAGACCCCAGATAAGATAGACTGACATAGTAACTGGGGGTAGTAACGGTAGATGTATCATACATAGGCAGGGAGATTGGCCCCCAATAGAGCAGGATTTAAAACTATTGTGCATAGGGTCATTATGAGTCATAGTCAACCTGACAGCACACAATAACAATAGCAACAAGCTGCCCTTATCCAATGGTGATCTGTGGAGTAGAATCTTTCTATGAAGTGAGTTGAACGATTCTTCTTAACAAGAAGAACCTGAGTAGGACACCAAAGATTATATATTTTGTAACTTTTAGTTTGCAACAAGAACATGATATATAAGAGTGAAGAGTCAGTGTTTGCTGTTGTTAGGTGTAATTGAATCACCTGTGACACATAGGAACCTTATCGACCCAGCCTTATGCTGCTTCATATTCGCCATCTTTTCCATAGAATGAGCTTCTGTCCAAAAAGCCATAGTAAAGGTGGTCAAGATGCTTGTGTTGTATGATGTGGAAGTGATGCCTTCACCCCATAAGTTTCCATAGAGGAAAACTACATACCCAGAAAGTTATATGAATGTTTTTTTCAGAACCAGATGGGAGGAGAGCAGAGTCAACATGAAGGCTGTGCATCCGAACAATCTGAACTGGAGGCATTCCTAAATACTGTTCAGTAGGGAGCTCAAGACTTACCACCCAAAACTGTCTCTGGCCTGTATTAATAAAAGGATGGTGGGGGAGGGGGAGGGCTTAAACCAAGGGTCACACAATTTGATGGTGGAGGGAGGGATGAGTAAAGGAAAGGAAAAGGATCTGATGTGAAAACCAGTATGTATGAACTTTGTAAGTAAACCAATGTAAAATATTAAAAAAGGGTATCTTCTGAAAAAGAAATACTTTCTTCTTATGTGAAATCACAAAATTCAGATGCAATAAATTCTGACTCATGATCTTTTGATAAAGGAACAGTAAAATTCAGTAGTTTTTAAATTAGTTTATATAGAGGAGCCTATTTTGCTTGGTTCTCCAACTGCGTGTTGTGTGTGTTTTTTAAATTTTTTAATGTGAAAGGATAGTTTCTTATTTTAAATACAGTTTTAATTCTGATACTGTCTTTTCACATATGATTTATAACATATAACTAGATTAAGTAATTGACATTGTTGTTGTTAGGTGCCATCGAATGCTTATAATGACCCTATGAACAATAGCTAGAAGATAGGAACCTTATCCTATTCTGAAACATCCTCAGGATCTCCAAGGTACTGGAGACCATTGTTAAAGCTACAATGTCAATTCTATTGTCATCTTCTTATCTCTTCTAGTCAATTGGCCAAGTGGTTGTCATCCAGATTTTTTGAAACAACTTGGTGAGCACATCTGTTGTTATTGTTGTTGTGTGCTGTAGAGTCCCTTGCGACTCATAGCGACCCTATGTACAATAGTCCTAAACCTTGCTCTAACCTGTGCCAATTGCACTGTCTCTGACACATCCATCCCAAGTACCCCAGTCACTGAATCAATCCAGGTCATAGAGGACCTTCCCCTCCTATGCCATCCCTCTACCCTCTTAAGCATGATGTCCCTCTCCAAGGACCTGTCCCTCCTTACAACATGTCCAAAGTATGTCAGATGAAGCCCTAGAATCCTTGCCTCCACGGAGCAGCCTGATCTAGGGCAGTTGAAATACGTCAATTGGTATACTACCATCAGTTCCTGGGGCCTTATTTTGTGTCAATTCTTTCAAAGCAGCTTGAACTTCTTCCTTTATCACCATAGGCTCTTGCTCATAAGTTGTTTCATCCTTCTGCATCTGGTAATTCCTTTTGGTACAGTAATTCTGTATACCCTTTCCATTTTCTTTTAATACTTCTTGGATTGTTTACTATTATATCCAAAGCATCCTTAAATATTGGAATTTGAGGTGTGAATTTGTTCTTCAGTTGCTTGAGCTTAAGAAATGCTGAGCAGTCATGGAATCAAGATGGTGGTGGTGGAGGAAACAGCATAAGGGACTGGAGTAGTGGCAAGATACATAGAAACAGGCCAACAGAGAGACCTATGTGGTGCACAGAGACCATCATGGTGTGACACGGACAGTAGAAATTTCAGTCAGAATTTTTATTAAAATAATTAGTTTGGGAGCTACAGGAGCAATGAGCCACTGGCCCTAGTAGAAGTCAACAGCTGAGTCTCGGCCAGAAGCTACCAGCTGAGCAGGACCACCCACCTGGAGCAAGCAGGTATATTGGGGAACAAACTGCTGTCTACCTTGACCACACAGGACCCTTTAACTCAGACAACAGGGGGGTCGTGGGTCCCTCAATAGAGGTGAAAAGCCACTTCCTGAAGGGAACAACAGGCTTCCTTCTTGGTCGCTCAGGTACTTTGGGGAACAAGCTGCTGTCAGACCCTTGGCCTCAGGCCAAAAAGGGAGCACAAATATATAGGTGCTTCTCAAAACATTGCTGTGGACCAATGTGAATGTTTTGAGAGCCACGGGAGCTGCAAGCATTGGTGGGGAACTGTGAGCCACAGCAGGGAGCAATGAGTTGCAGCTGGACCCACTAGCCAAGAGCAATCAGGACAGTGAGAAATTGAGTGAAGTACTTAGGGGGATCATGTCTGATTGCTGGACCAATTGTGGGAAGGAGTGAGACAGCTGGAGATCGACTGGTGTGGCAGACCCAGGTCTCAAAGGGAAAGCCAAGGCTTTGTGGTTTTCCATTCACGTCTCCCCCGCATCCTCCTCCTCCATTCATCTGTGTGTGTGTCTACCCCCTCCCAAGACTCCACCCACAACCTAAGTGCCCATCAACAAACGAATGGATAGAAAGGCTGTCGTATATTTACACAATTGGTTAGTATGCAGCGTGGAAAAACAAGGAACGAATGAAATATTATACGAAATGGGTAACCCTGGAGGGCATTATGCTGAGTGAAATATCTCAGTCACAAAAGGACAAATACTGCATAGTGCCACTGTTGCAAAATGAGACTGACATTGGGGCTTGGGGGAGACTGAGAAAGATGGGATAAATTATGTATACTGCATTGAAACAGATGAGAGAGAAAACTGTTTAAAAGAGGTACATATAAGGTATTATTGTCATGACAGGAGTCCAGAACAAAAGCTGCATAGTGGAGTGGACTTGTGGGGAGGCATTGTATAACAATGAAAGAATTTTTCTTTTACTTTTCAAAGAGAAGAGTGAACTGAGGGGCAGAGATGGGCAGGGAGAAAAGAGCAACAATGAGTGAATGGAAACACAAAGTCTCTGAAAACTTTCATTAAAATTAATAACAAAAAAAGGAAAAAAGAAAAAGAAATGCTGAGCAAGTTCAGGCCTTTTGATTTTCTGATTCCAGCTTCTTGCACATTTCATTGTAATACTTGTGGCCTTTTGGGGAGGGAGGGGGTTCAGAAGCATTTAATGACATGGAAGGAGGTTGCCATGGGGCATGTAGTGGATTTGAACCTCATGCCTTCAAGATTGCAGCACAGCTTCTTACCACTAGGTCACCAGAGTTCCCTATACATGCACATACTTATACAAATCCAGCTCTCCCTAAGATGAGGGATATGAAGACAGGACTTGGGTGAGAGCAAAGGGGGTGGAGTTTTAAAGCAACAGTCTTTCGTGGTTACTCTGCCACAGAAACTCTGGGTTAGCAGTGTGGAGATTGAATCTGGGTTTGGCTCTGGGGAACCTTGGATAAGTCACTTCCTTTCTGAGTTTCCCCTGAAAAACATATTGAAATATCTCTACAGAGTCCATATCCCTCAGGGCTGAGGGCAGGAACCAGAAACCATGCTGGGAACTTCTAGCAGGAGATCGTAGACCGGGAGTTAGGTCTTCTTACAAGAGTCAGAAGAATGAATTCAAAGGTAACAAGGTTGTCATTTGGAAGCTGGGACCTGCCTGGCCTGGTGGCCTCCTGTGTCACCTCACTGCTCTCCTGCACCACGTGCTGGTGATGAGACCATGAACCATGGAGTCCAGTCACCACCCACTCTCACTCCTTCTGGGTGTGACTTATTGTCCATCTTGCTAAAATGCTTCACATGTATCTGTCACCAGTCTGTCCATGGAGGCTTACATGTTGCTATGATATGCAACAGATTTCAGCAAAGCTTCTGGAAGAAAGACTTGTAGATCTACTTTAGAAAAGAAGTCAGTGAAAACCTTATTTTACAGTGTGCATTGTTCCCCCCCAGCATTTCTTTTCTTTCTTTCTTTTTATTTCCGTTCATTCATTGTTGCACGTTTCTCGCTGTCCACCCCTAACCCCCAGGTCTGTTCCACTATGCAACCTTCGTTCTGGACTCTCGTAATGACAATAATACTTAATCATATATCCCTTTTAAACAGTTTTCTCTCTCATCTGTTTCAATGCAGTATACATTATTTATTCCATCTTTCTCAGTCTCCCCCCAACCCTGATGTCAGTCCTGTTTTAAAAAAGTGGCACTATACCCATGCTGTCTTTTGAAATCTTCTGTTTGGCTCTTTAATATCTTGGTTTCTTCCCTCTGCTTTGACTTCTTGGCCCTCCAGTACAATATTAAAAGTCTCTTCTGATATAGATTTTAATCTTTTTCTTCCTCCTTTGTCTTTGTAATGACCCTCTGCACTCTTCCTGGATAATATTCTTGATATCCTCCCACAATTCATCTGGCCTTCTCTCATTGGTGTCTGGAAGAGATCTATATTTGTTCCCATTCCAAAGAAAGGTGATCCAATATAGTATGTTTATTAATGATAAGCAATATCATTAATTTCACATGCAAGCAACATTCTGCTGAAGATTATCCAAAAACGATTGGAACAACACATGAATAGAGAACTGCCAGAAGTCCAGGCTGGGTTTAGAAGGGGTCATGGTACTAGGGATATTGTAGATAATGTTAGATGGATCTTGGCTGAAAGCAGGGAGTACCAGAGGAATGTCTATCTGTGTTTCACTGATTATGCAAAGGCATTTGACTGTGTGGATCACAACAAACTATGGTTAACTCTGAGAAGAATGGGAATCCCATAACACTTGATTGTGCTAATGCAAAATGTGTACTCCTGTGGGCCAGGAGGCAGTTGTCAGAACAGAGCAAGAAAACACTGCATGGTTCAAAACTGGGAAGCTGTATGCCAGGGATGTGTCCTATCTCCATACCTTTTTAACCTATATGCAGAACAGATTATCCGGGAGGCTGGGCTCTATGAAGAGAAATGTGGCATCCGAATTGGAGGAAGATTTAACAACCTGCTTTATACAGATGACACAACTCCTTTTGCTTAAACTGAGAAGAGCCTGAGGCACTTGCTGCCTCAGGTCAAGGACTGTAGCCTTCAATATGGATTAAGGCTCAATATCAAGGAAACAAAAATTCTCACCACTGGGCCAATTGGCAGCATCATGATAGATAGTGAAGAGATTGAGATTGCTAACAGCTTTAGTTTGCTTGGCTCCACAATCAACACTCTTGGCACCAGCAGCCAAGAAATTAAAATATTAATTGCTCTAACGTGTAATGTGTGCTATGAGAAGGAGCCCTGGTGATATAGTATATGTTGGGATTCTTATTGAAAGATCAACATTCAGATTCACCAGCTACTCCACAGGAAAAAGATCAATTAACAAGGCTCCTTCAATAAAAACTTGTAGACTCAGAAATCTAATGGAGGATTGCTCAGCAGTGGAATATATGTTGAGGAAATCATTAAAGAAGCTCAATATCAGCAGTCAAAACTAGTTTAGTGGAAAACTGGGTCAGATCTTCAATTATTCATGTACTAGTTCAAATTGAGGTGGAAGAAAATGAAAACAAGTCCATGAGAGCTAAAATATAATCTTGAATCCATTCCATCTGAATTCAAAACCATCTTGTGAATAGGTCTGAAGCATTGAACACTAATGATCAAAGATGAGATGAGTTGTGGTATGATATCAAGGATATCATCCATGAAGAGAGCAAAATTATTACAAATAGGAAGAAGAAAAACCCAAAATGGATGTCAGAGGACATTAAAAATTACATTAGTGCAGATTAGAAGTGATATATGATTGAGTATTATGGTTAGCACGGGAATCCAGAATTAAGGTTGCATAGAGATGTGTACTCGGGGTGGGGGGTGGGGGGAAGGGACGTGGGAATTGTATACTAATACAGGAATTTTTTTTCTTTTTCTTTTTTTTTCTCTCTTCTGAGGGGGAAGCAAGCTGGTGGGGAGGGGTGGACAGGGAGAAAATTGAGGCAATGAATGAATGGAAATCCAAAACCTCTGTAAAAAAAAAAATAAAAAATTAAAAAAAAATTACATTAGTGCACTAGAGCATTGAGAAGGAGGAAAAAAGGGAAAAGATGCGGAAAAGAGATGAACAGAATATTTCAAAGGGCAGCTTGTGAAGATATAGTTTTATAATGAAATATGCAGAGAGCTGGAATTGGATAATAAAAAGGGAAAAACTCGCTCAATATTTCTTAAGCTAGGAGAACTAAAAACAAATTTAAGCCTTAAGTCACAATATTGAAAGATGTTATGACAATACGTTAAATGACTCAGGAAGCATCAAAAGAAGATGGAGAGAATTCACAGAGTCACTGCACATAAAATAACGGACATGTAAATTGGTCTTAGAAAATTGCTTTTGCTGTCATAACTAACGTTCAATATGAATTGAGGCTAAACATCAAGAAGACAAAGATTCTAACCACTAGGACAGTTGGCAGCACCATCATAGAGAAAAGAATGAGGTTGTTAACAATTTCAGCTTGATAGGATCCATAATCAATAGTCTTGACATCAACAGTCATGAAATCAAAAGATGAATTGCTCTGACCTCTCAAAAATGCAGAAACACACTGATTTCAGTCTGGAGACTAAAGTGAGTCTGATTCAAGCCATGATCTTCACAATTACTTGCTATGCAACAGAGAGTTGAACAGTGTCTAGAGTTAACAGAGGAAAAAATGATGCCTTCGAATTGTGGTGCTAGAGTATAATGTTGAACATACCACGGACTGCCAAGAGAACAAACATGTTTTTCCTGGAGAGGGTGAAACGAGACTGCTCCTTTGAGGCAAGGATTTTGAAGCTCTATCTCACATACTTTGGGCATGTAGACAGGAGTGACTGCTTCTTGGAGAATGATATCATCTTAAAGGGTGGAGGTACATCATAGGAAAGGAAGACCCAAGAGGAGATGGATATTCAGAGTCTCATCGGACATCTATCTTAGTCTTTTCTTCCTCATCTGGCTTTGTAATGATCTTTTGTATTCTTCATAGATGATATTCTTGATATCCTCTCACAGCTCATCTGGTCTTTGCTCATGGGGGTTTAAGGCCTCAAACCTGTCCCTGACATGGTTTTGAAATTCAAGTGGGATAGACTTAACGTCAAATTTTTGTTTCTGTGAATTTGATTTAATTTTCTTTAACTTCACCTTGAACTCGCATATGAGTAGTTGGTGGTCTGTTCCACAATCTGTATCTGGCCTAGTTTTTACAGCTGATATTGAGCTTCTCCAGAGATTCTTTCCACAGATATAATCAATTTGATTCTTGTGCATGCCATCAGGTGAAATCATGTGTATAACCTGTGTTTGTGTTTTTTATAAGAAGTATTTGCAGTGAATAAATCAAAGAATGCAGAGAATCCTATCATTCTATTTTCAGCTTCATTTCTGTTACTAAGTCCATGTTTTCCAACTACTGATCCTTCTCTGTTCCCAATTTCTTTCATTCCTGTCACCCGTTATAATTAATGCACCTTAATTACATGTTCAATCTATTTCAGTAGAAATTTTCAATTTCTTATTTGGCTCTAGTTGCCAGTGCATATATTTGAATGATAGTGGTATTCACTGGACTTCCCTGTATGCATAGAGATATAATCCTGTCACTCACCCACTGTATTTCAAGATGGATCTAGAAATGACTTTTTTTAATTATAAAAGCAACCCCATTTTTCCTCACCTTTTCATCTCCAGCAAAGTAGTATGATCATCTGATTTAAACTGTTCCATGTCAAGCCATCTCACTTCACCAATACCTAGTATGTCAATATATATGTGTTCCATTTTTTTCTTAACAAAGTCCAGTTTTCCTACATTCATGCTTCTCACATTCCATGTTTCTATCACTAGTGTATACTTATAACTGTTCCTCCTTTCTTGTGTTTCCGTATTTGAGGTCTCCGCCTCAGTCAGTTTCCATGCCTGCTAGTCTAAGTGTGCTCTATTGTTCATAGGGTTTCAAAGGCCTATTATTTCAGAAGTGGATGGCCAATCCTTCACAGCCCTCCTTGATGAAACTGAGGGGACCTGACATACTTGCTGCAGAAGGTCAAGGACTACAGCCCTCAATTTCAATGGAAGCTCAACATCAAGAAAACTAAGATTCTCATCACTGGGCCGATTGACAGCATTATAATAGATGGTTAAGGGATTGAGATTATTAACAGCTTTAGTTTGCTTGGATCCACAATCAGCACTCTTGGTACCAGCAGTCAGAAAATCAAGAGACAATTTGCATTGGGGAAAACTGGCTGTCAAAGTACTGAATGGCAACAACATAAGTTTGGAGACTAAGGTGTGCCTGATCTAGGTAATAGTCTTCACAATTGCTTGGTATGCATCACAGAGCTGGGCAAATACTAGAGATGATAGAAAGAGAATTGATGCCTTTGAGATGTGGTGCTGGAGAAGAGTGTTGAATATACTATGGACTGCCAGGAGAACAAACAGAATTCTCCTAGAGAAGGTCAAACCAGGCTGCTCCTTGGGGTAAGGATTCTGAAGCTTCATTAGACATACTTTGGGAATTTTACTAGGATAGACCAGTCCTTGGAGAAGGACATTATGCTTAGAAAGGTGGAGGGACACAGAAAGAGAGGAAGATCATCTGTGAGATAGGTTGATTTAGTGACTGGGATAATGAGCGTAGGTGTGTCAAAGACAGCAAAGTTGACACAGGGTAGAAGAGATTTCAGGAATGACATATAACAAAAACAAAAAACAATACATTTCTGTTGAAATAATTAAAGGAACTTTATAAATAGTGATTTTGATCTGACAATGTTGCCTAGTCCACTTCACACTCACCTTATAACCCTCATAACACCATTGCCCTTTTCACCTATGCCCCCAAAATAACCTGCAGTCTGAGTGGTTGCACTTAATTTTGTAATGAATACTCTGTGCACTGCCTTCTTTTCAAATCAGATCAGGTTAAAGTTTGCCAGTTTATGCAAGACCTATGATCAATTTCTTTTTGCCAAGTCTATGCCCCAGGAAATTATGTTCACTCTTCCCCTAAAGTGTCAACATTCTGGAATCTTTGGCTCTCTAGTGAGAATTACATTTTTTATTAATTCCAAATTTCAAATTTGGAATCCACTGTTTTCACAAATTGTGATTACACAAAAGTCTCAGGTTAGAGAGCAAATATATTTGGTATATATGATTTTCACACCCTTCTTTCTGCTTTAAACATGTAACCAGAAACAGTTTATTCTTAAGAGGTCTTTGAAGTTACTTGTTTAACTATGTTGATAGTAGTATTTTATGAATTAACTGTAGAGCAAATGAATATCCTAGTAGTTCAAGTCCCCCAGGGGAAAAAAATCTCTTTTTAGAGAGATAAGAAGATCACATTAGTAACATTCCTACCAGAGAAGATAGCACCTTACTAAGTGGAGGTCAACTTCCATTTAGATGGCAGATAGGTCATCTTTTAATTGGCCTTCTGCCAATTAAAAAAAAAAAGGTCTAACAATTGATCCTTCCTGATACCATGTCCAAAGTAAGCAAGTTGGATAGTGCTTTATTATGAGTAATTTAATCTTTGAAAGTAGATTTCCAGGTCTTTTTTGACAAGCTGCGATTCTTGAAACTCTGCTCAAACCTGTCCATCATGGATGGCCCGGCTGAAATTTTAAATACCTGTAGCATAAGTTCCAGTATCCCAGCAACAACCAAGCTACCACAGAAGGACAGAGTGGCGGCGAAGGAACGTTAGGAAAGAAATATTATTTTTCACCTGCTGGTCAGAAAGATTTTACCATTTGTCCATTTTTGTGCTTTAAGTAAATGGAAGAATTCGTGTTGGATTCCAATTTGATGTGTCAAAAAAGAGAGACTTTTTCTCCACTGCCCTGTTCCCTCCCAGCTCACTTAGAGATGGCTCTAAGCAAGCGAATGATTTCAGAATGTGGTTTCTGGAAAGATTTGTGCTCCACATATCCTCTCCTCAATGATTACAACACTTGACATTTCTCCAGATGCTATTTACTTTTGTGAGTCTGAAAGGATTTTCCTTCTTTTAGAATCTCACACAGAAACACAGATGCATTTGTAATTAAAGTAAAATTTATTAACATCTCAACAATCATTGATGAATTGCTCTTTATGATTTTTGTGTAACAGGAGAAAGATATAGGTAATAAACAATCTTAGAGAGATAATGAAAATTTACTAGTTGAGCTACTTAGAAATGTTGCTTTTCTCCCTTCTTGTTTCTCTTTGCTGTGCAAGTTTTCCATCATGGGATCTGAAGAATAACATATTTTGCTAAAGTGGAATTAGTTGTGATATACAAATATCAGAAGAGCTATTTCCTTTGATGAAGTCTCTTAAAAGTGGTAGGAAGCCTGCTTTAGGAACAATTTAGTGGTAAATAGACGGTATTGGCTTGTAGAAACCACATAGATCTGGGGATCTGGGAATCTGGGAATCTGGGAATCTATTCTATCTCTAACTGGTGAATAAACACAGTTAGTGGTCTGGTAGGTTCCAGTAAATGCTGCTATTATTTTGAAAGGAAGAGTCTTGTTATGATTGTAGGAATTATGGTCATGTATGAATGCGTGTATTTATTTCAGTGTGTATTTGGGATCTGAAGACAAAGGTTTTATTTTTAAAAATTTGGATATATTGATGAAAAAAGAAGTATGATATGGATATTAAGTATCTGTTCAAGTTGAAATAATATTTTTTTATCTCAAACTTGCTGCTATTACAAAGCAAGGAAGAAAACTTTCTCATATATAATAAACTCCATGAAAGGACACTATTATTTTCTAGTAAATCCTCAGACCCTATGTTTATTGGGAAGAGCTCTGGTGATACCCTGCTGCTAAGCAAAAGGCCAATGATTTAATCCTAACAGCCACTTTCCAAAATGACATTTTTTAAACTTTTTAAAATTTTTTTCTGACATTTAAAAAATTTTCAACACTAAGTAAGTCTTTTGTAGTAGGGTAGCGCAATGTAATCTGTTGTTTGGATTTTTACTGGAAGTTTCTGTGGGCTTTGATCATAGATTCAAGTAACAGAATGAAATAATAATAAATTCAAGGAAGGATGAATTAAACATTTCTGTAATATTAATCTTTACCTACTTATCTATAAAAATGTTAAGGAAATTTTAACATTACATATGATATAAAATGATATATAAATTACATATAGACATTTATATACACATTTTCTATTGTTATGTGCCATTGAATTAAAATTGCATCATAGCTGATCCTGTAATGTATTTGCAGAGACTATAAAGCCCTGGAAGGATATTGCCCATCTTCCTTCCATGAGCAGCAGATGGATTAAAACCGTACATTTGGGTTGGAAGTGCAACTCCTTCTACTAGAGCTCCATATATATATATATATATATATATATATATATATTTGTTGTAGTTGTTAGGTGCCATTGAGAGCTCTCATGGTTCAGCAGTAAGGAATTCCACTGCCAACTCAAAGACAGACAGTTCAAATCCACCAGCTAGTTGCTTCTTGGGAGAAAAATTGGCAGTCCCTTTCTATCCTATTTACAGTCTCTAAAAATCTGCTGAAGGGTCAGCTATGATTTGGTTCTAACTCTACAGCGATGACTGAGTGATATATAATGTGTGTTGTGTTAGGTTCCATGCAAAGAACTGTTGCATTGAGTAAGTCTGAAAATCTGCTGTCAAGGACTTCTTTTAGGTGCTAAAGGGCAAGGATGCCAATTTAAATAGTACACCTGATCCAAGCCATGATATTTTCAATTCATATATATCTGAAATTTGGGCAATGAATAAGAAATATTAAAGAAGTAATGCCTTTGAAATGTAGTGCTAGTGAAGAGTATTGAATATACCACAGACTGCTGAAAGAATGAGCAAATCTATCTTGGAAAAAACTAAAGCACAGAGCTCCTTTGAGGCTTTTATGTTTTTATGTATCATCAAGTGAGAACTGACTCAAAGCTGACCCTCTAGTGAATTTTCAGAGACAGTAAATTGTATGGAAAGACATTGCTCATCTTTCTTCTACAGAATAGCTGATGTGTTTGAATCACGCATGCCTTTGGGATGACTGTTCCTTAACACTAGGCCACCTTAGTCTCACATACTTTGGGAATGTTGTCAGGATGGTCAGTCTTTGGAGAAAGATATACTGGGAAAGGTAGACGGGTTAGGAAAAGAAAAGGACAACACTCAAGAAGGTGGATTGACACAGTGGCTATAACAATGGAATCAAGCATGTTATTTACATGGAATTGCAGCACATTGTCTTAACTATATTGTTGTTGTTGTTATGTACCATTGAGTCACCTGTGACACATAGTGACCCTATGCATAACAGCTCTGAAGCCTACCCTGTCCTGAGCCAGTCTTCATTGACTTTAATGCACCTACCTCCAATGCCCTAGTTACTGTATCAATCCATCTCATTTGGCATCTTTCTCTCCTGCACTGTCCATCCACATTTTTGAACATGATGTCCTTCTTTAAGGATCAGTCTCTCCTGGCCATGTGCCCAAAGCATGTGAGACGGACATTCAAAATTTTAGCCTCTAAAGAGAAACTTGGTTTCACCCTCTCCAAGACAAACCTATTTATTTTTTTGGTGGTCCATGGTATGTTCAAGACTCTTCTCCAATACCAAAAGACAAATAAATCAATTCTTCTTCTGTTATCCTAGTCAGTTAATTTTATCTTGGGGGGTTCTCTAGGTGGTACAAACAGTTAAGTACTTGACTTTGATAAAAGCTTGGAAATTTGAGTCCATCCAGAGTACACTAGAAGACAAGTCTGCCAATGTGCTTCTAAAACATCCACAAAACCTTTATGGAACAGTCCTACTTTAGACCTGTGTACTTTAGACCTGTGAGATTTCCATGATTTGGAGTAAACTAGATGGCCTTTAGGGATATCTAGTGACCTAGTGAAAAGAGCCTGCATAGCAATCTCTTACAGCCGAAAACCTGTTAGAGAGTCAGCTATGAGTCAGCTTGTCAGTCCTGCCAATTATGGTTCTTTCTGCCTCGTTGTCAAATAAACTTGGGCAAAGGCTCTTAGCTCTGGTTCTGTGGGGGTGGAGTGGCAGGCTTAGTGTAAACTTCACGTCCTGTTGTGTTTCTGGTCCTCTGCTTCAGCCATGGCTGTTGCTGCTGTAAGTCTACCTGGTGTAAGAATCTCTGGCCCCAAGGACACACTCTGCATGCTTACTTTTCCTTTGCTTCTGGTGAGGTTCTCTTTCTGCTGCTGTATTCACTCAATTTAATGGTGAGTTCAGTCAATCCCCTTGTGGATTGGAGAGATGAGCCAATCCCCTTTCAGACAGACTAACATTTCCTCTATGCATATTCACACTCATTTACATGTTAAAGTCAGAAAATGGCAGGCAAAGCACTTTGAATAATTAATCAGTAACAATAAAATCTAAGTGATCCATTGAATAGTGTAGGAATTCCTCTTATGATTTCTGAACCTGTTGATCTTTAAAGGAGCAGATTATCTCCAAACGTAAGAAATTATCCATCTATCTCCTTTGGAGCAGGTGGTAGATTCCACCAGTCTACTTTTGTGTCGGCAGTGCAAATCTTTATGTCCTAGGCCACTTGTCGTTGCTGTTATGACTCATCAAGTTGCCTGTGACTCATAGAGCTCTGAATCCTGCCCTGTCGTGAGCCAGTCTAACTAACTCCAATACACCAACCTCAATTGCCCTGATTACTGTATCAATCCATCTCATCTGATGTCTTCTTCTCCTGCACTGTCCCTCCACCCTTCCAAGCATGATGTCTTTCTCCAAGGATTGATCCCTCCTGACCACGTGCCCAAAGTATGTGAAACAGGGCTTCAAAATCCTAGCCTCCAAGGAGAAACTTGTTTTCACCCTTTCCAAGACAGACCTATTTGTTTTCTTGGTGGCCCATGGAATATTAAAGACTCTTATCCAGCACCACAACT
>NW_006399930.1:1128257-1132534 GCF_000299155.1 Elephantulus edwardii | reverse complement strand
TCCTGATGCCACATTCCTCCTCAAATAGCACAGCCTCCTGAATTATCTGTTCTACTTATAGATCGAAAAGTTATGGAAACAGAATGCGTCCCTGATGTACTCCCTTCCTGGTTTTGAATGTTGCAGTGTTTCACTGCTCTGTTCTGAGGACCACTTCCTGGCCAAGTATAGGTTTCGCATAAGTTCCCTTTTACAATATTATATGTCAGTATCTATCTGTGAGTGTGTGTTTTCTATGTCAAATCAATTATCTAACAGGATATATTTACTAATCCAATATTTCCTTAGGATTTTGAAAAAATCAACATTATCACAGCCTGTATTTCAAAATATATGTCTGGATTGGCACTCTCAGCATGTAACTATCTATTTCTGCTTACTCTATTAGGGTTACCAGGAGTTAAAATTAATGTGATGTTGGTATGTTTTAATGAATGCTTCCTGTCTTAAGGTGAGATAGGAACTCTTATGCATTTTTGGTGATTGGTAAAATGGTACATCCATTCTGGAAGGCAGTTTGATCCTTCCACAAAAAGCTGAGCATAGAAATTCCAAATGACCCAGCTATTCCACTGCTTGGAATAAAATCAGAGAGAATGAGAACTGAGGAACAAATGGAGACTTGTACACCATTATTCATAGCAGTGTTAGTCACCATTACAAGAACATGGAAACAGCCCAAATGCCCAACTACAATTGAATGGATTGAGTAATTATGGTACATTCACATGATGTAATACTATGAAGGTATGCAGGAGCAATGCTTTTGTAAATGACTACCTAACTTAAGAGAGACTAGAGAGCATAATGCTAAGGACAAATATTGTCTAAAACCATTCTTGTAGAATGAGTGTGAGGATCTAATGGGGGGCAGAGGGATAAGGATAGATGGGGTGGAGGTGGTTAATCTTAGGGTTGCATAATTTGATGGGTGTGTTTGAAGAAAATGGAAAGAATCCAGTATGAAAAATAATGTATTTGAACTTTGTAAATAAACCAGTATAAAATAAAAATGAAAAATAATTAGAACTTATTTAATAAGTTTCAGTTACTCTTAGAACTGTTTTTCTCTCATTTAATTTTAAACTTATTATTGACATTTATAAAGCTATTGATTTTATATGTGTACCTTGTATTTAAATAGTTTTCCACTCTTTTAAATTCAAATACATTTTTAAATTATTTTTTAAGTTCCAATACATTTTTAAAAACAGTATCTATGAGTTTTGTAAGATATTTATGTCATTATAGTCAATATGTAAACCTTTTTGAAGTATTATGTTTAATGTTGAAATACTTTTGTTGTAGTTGCTCTTGTTTTGTGCCATCAAGTCACCTGCAACTCATAGTTACACTATGGGAATTATCATTGAATCCTCCCCTATCCTAAGCCAATCTCGTATCTCCTACAGATCTAATCCCATTTCTTCAGTCACTGGGTCAATCCATTCTCATCTGGGGTCTTCCTCTCCTGTCTTGTACCTCCACCCTTTCAAGCATCATGTTTTTCTCTGAGAACTGGTCCTTCCTGGCCACGTGCTCAAACTACATGAGACAGGGCTTCAAAATCCTTGCTTCCTGGGAGCAGCTTGGTTTCACCCTGTCTAGGACAGAACTGCTTGTTCTGACAGTTCATGGTATGTTGAACAGTCTTCCCCAGCACCACAACTCAAAGACATTAATTCTCAGTGAGTCATTATCTCTACCTTAAGAATCATTAGATCAGAATTGAGTCATAGCTGATCCTCCAGTGGGTTCTCTGAAGCTATAAATTTCCTACAAGGTGATTGCCCATCTATCTCGCTCAGAACAGCCAGTGGATTCAAACCACCTGCCTGAGACCTTATGTTGTTGTTGTTAGATGCTGTCAAGAATGACCCATAATGACCTTATGAACAAGAGATCTGCACACTGTCCTATCCTGTGCCATCCTGAGACCTTATAGTACCAAGTAAAAATACACTATAGGGTTTCTAAACCTGCAAAGATATCTGGAAGCTGAGCGGCTCTTCTTTCTCCTACACACCAGCTGGTGAATTCAAACTGCTGGCATTTTGGTAAAGAGAGGTGAGCATTTTAACCATTGTATTACTAAAGCTTCTTTAAATTTGTGTTGTTTGTTTGTTTTGTTTTACTAAGAGTAGGTGGGAAGATATGGGAGTTTTTTTACAATAAAATGTTTATTTTATATTGTTTACTTACAAAGTTTATATACATTATTTTTTCACACCAGATCTCTCTCATTTCCTTTACCTATCTCTCCCTCCACCTATCAAATTGTGTGACTTTATGATTAAAGCCTCCTGATATGGTAGATTTCATGGACAGATAAGCAAATATCCCTTCAGGTCAGAGTTTTTCCAAATTATTTTTATTGTGGGTAATATGAGAAAATATGACAGTAGAACATTAAATATAGGGACTACTCAAAGTGCAATGTTTTCTCTTTTTATTGCTACATTTCAATCATGAAATAATTTCACATCTAAAGTTTATGTTTTATTTATCTGATTCTTTGATATTAGTAAAGAAAATACTTCATTTTTGGCAATTATTCTTGTTGTTGATTGCCTTCTAGTAGAGCATGAGTCATAGCAACCCCATGAACAAAAGGCCTGAAGCATCTCTACAACCATCTACATTTATCAAAGTTCATAGTTTCCAGAGGCATGTTGTTTAGGAAGTGAATGCCACTCCTGCTTCCAAACCTGTCATAGTTTGTTATTGTTGAGTTGCCTCCAATTTATAGCAACTCTGAACCCTTCTCTGTCCTGAGCCAGTCTCACTAACTCTGATAAAACAACCCCACTGCTCCAGTTACTGTATCAATCCATTTCATCCGGCGTCTTCCTGTCCTTAGCTGTCCATCTACCCTTCAGAGCCTGATGTTCTTTTCTAAGGATTGATTGCTCCTGGCCAAGTGCTGAAAATAGGTGAGGCAGAACTTCAAAATTCTAGCCTCTAAGGAGAGGCTTGGTTTCACCCTCTCCAAGACAGACGTATATGTATGTTCAAGACTCTTCTCCAGCATCACAACTCAAATGTATCTCTTCTTTTTCTGTCATCTTTAGTCATTGTCCAACTCTATGAAGCATAACAAGTAATTTATACATATATAAATATATGATATATGATAGTATATCTATTTGCTGTACTGAATAACTTGGAGTTGCTGTGATGCTGAATACTGTGCCATAAGTATGTCAAATTACCATAATGTTTACCCTTCATGGACAGTGCTTGGAGGAGCTTCCAGATTGACTCAGGTTTGGAAGCAGGAGTACCATCCATTTCCTAAACCAGTTTCCTCTGAAAACTATAAACTCTATAAACATGCAAAAATGATGTTAATTATAGAACAGACTAAATGATGTTAATTATAGAACAGAGTTCAGGGATTTTTTTTTATAGGGTCACTATGAGTTGTATTCGCCTTGATGACACTTAACCTAAATAAGACTAGTGTTGTTATATTTGGAGGAACATTCTTCTACTATGTACATCACTTTTGATCAATTTGGTGTTTTGAGGTAATCTAGGTTTGCTGTGATGCTGAACTTTGTGCCACTGGGGTATCAAATACCATAATGGTTTTCCATTGTGGACAGTGTTTGGTGGAGCTCCCAGTTGTAAAACAGATTAGGAAGCAGGAGTGACATTCACTTCTTAAACCACATGCCTATGGAAACTTTATGAACTTGGAGAAACGATGATAACTATGAAAAGGCTTTATTTAGGTCTTTTGTTCATAGAGTGGCTATGAGTTGTACTCGATGCAATCAACAACGTGTGTGTGTGTGTACGTGTCTATATATGTGTGTGTGTGTATGTGTGCATATGTGTGTGTGTGTGTATATTTGGAAGGAGGAGCGGCATCCACTTCTGTAATAGCTTGCCTCTGGAAACCCTATGAACCTGGAGAAAGGATGAGAGACACACAAGTGTTGAGGACTCTCCTTCATAGGGTCGCTATGAGTCGCCTGAGACTTGATGGCACACAATAGCATATATATATATTTTTTCCCCCACTGGTTTATAAGAGGAGGTAGAACTAAGGGCATTATAGCCAATATTAGGTGGATCTTAACTGAAAGCAGAGAGTACCAGAGGAATGTCTATCTCTGTTTTGTTGACAGAAATGCAAAGGCATTTGACTATATAGATCATGACAAAGTGTGACTGACTTTGACAAGATTGGAAACCTATACTTGGATCAGGAGGCAGTTTTCAGAACAGAGCAAGGAAACACTGCATAGTTCAAAAATCAGGAAAGTTGT
>NW_006399930.1:1126769-1127793 GCF_000299155.1 Elephantulus edwardii | reverse complement strand
TCCTTAGAGGCAAATGTTGTGAAACTTCATCTCACCTACTTTGGGCATGTTCAGAGCAGCCAATCCTTGAAATATTACCTCATACTTGGAAAGGTAGAAGGACATCAAAGGAGAGGAAGACCTTCAACAAGATGAATCAACACAGTGACTGTATCAGTATCAGAGTGATGATGACTATGAAACAGGATAGGGCAAGGTTGAGATCTGTTATTTATAAGATTGACTTGACAACACCTAACAACAACAAAATGAAGAAACCTACTTTAGATCATTTATGGTATAGTAAAGATAAATGTGCTACAAAGCAACAAAACAATTATCTCAAGCTTTGTTTTCAATGTTCAGCTCAACATAAGTTGCATGATTACACAGAATCAGAAGCATCAAAATTAATGTGAGAAAGTTTTAGAAAATAATGTGAGCATTCTGCACACTGAACAAGAAATGCCAGTTTCCCTCTTAACAATATTATGTTTTTGTAAGAATAGATGTTAAATTGTTATATTAAGAGTCCTCAAGATTAAATGTCTTCATTCAAAATGCAAGTTTATTTTTCTGTTTCCCAAGGTGAGTAGTCCAGGCCTTTCCTCCTTATTTGCTTTCAAGGAGAGAGGCCCATCCCTATTTCTTACTATTTTATAATTTATTTATACTATTTTATACTTTGGGAGTTGTGTTGTGTTGTGGTGGTTTCTGGAGAAAGGCGACTCTGCCTCCAAGAGCCAAGGAAGCCACGCTTGGCCTTGGGTTGAAGGCAGAGCTGCTTCAAGCCCAAAAGGGCCCTCGGGCAGTCTTTCATTGTTTTTGTTCAGACATTCCCCTAGGTAGTAAAGCCCTGGTGTACAAGTTGTGTCCTGTGGTCACTTGTGGTTGCTGTGAGGCTGAACTCTGTGACACGGATGGGTCAAATGCATTAATGGTTGGCTATGTACCATGGACTGCCAAGAAAACAAACAGATTCATTGTAGAGAGGATTAAACCAGGCTGCTCCTTGGAGGCAAGGATTCTGGGGCTTCGTCTGACA
>NW_006399930.1:1121251-1126669 GCF_000299155.1 Elephantulus edwardii | reverse complement strand
AAAAAAAAATAGAAAAGAAAAATCTGACTGTGAAATTTTAGGAGTTTTGTTCACTTTCCCATGCTTTATTATTTTTACATATAAAATATGTGTGTTAATAATAACAGCTTTGTAAAACTTTTCCATTATCTGTCAGTTTGCTTTACCATGGTTGTTTGTGAGTTTCTTGAAGCTGTGAAACAGAAAGGGCAAATATCAGTAGGCAGTTTATGTGCAGGTTTCAGGGGTTCTTCTAGACTAGGACAGACTAAGATGTAGGCCATGCTATGCATTCCAGAGATAACAAACCATTGAAAACTGTACAGAAGCAAAACACTGTGCTGCTAGTGTGAAGAGAAAGCCCTTAGGTTGGATCTCAGAGACATTTTAAAAAGCAACACCTTCAGTGAGATGGATTGACACAGTGACTGCAACAATGGACTTCAGCAGAAAAAAATGTAAAAATGGTAGAGGATCTGTCAGTGTTTATTCTAATTTACACAGGGTCACTAAGATTTGAAGCTCTGGTGGCTAGTCGTAAAGAGTTTCCCTGCTTCTCTACAAAAGAAAGATGGTCACTCTCCTGTTATGCAATTTACAGCTTCTGAAAACTCACTGGAGGATCAGCTACGAATGTTTCAGCTCAATGGCACACAACAAGAATTGGGGGTGACTCAATGACATCTAACAACAAGATGATTTTATGACTATTTTTAGAGGGATCCATGTATTGATTAAGTGTGAAAAACCTTATAAGGTATTATATTTCCTTTTCTATAAAATCATTTAACAATGATCTATACTTACCATATAGAAAAATTGTTATTGATGGTCCCCAATTGATTGTTATTGATTAGTTTCCCAAGACCTTGGTTGCCTCGATACAGAACCTGTGCCTGCATACTGATCAACTTCCAGCATGTGTGCATCACTACCTGAGAGCTTTTATCTGATACTGGAAACCTGAGTTACTCATTGAGAACCAAGGATACAGCTCTCAGCCAATGCCTTATAGGAGTTAACATAGAAATATTAGAAATCTAGCACTCCCGTACCTTTTCAATCTAGATGTGAAACAGATTATTCTAGAGGCTCTATTTTATGAAGAGAAGTACGGCATTAGGATTGGAGGAATTGTCAACAATTTACACATTGCAGATGATACAACTTTGCTTGCTGAAACTTAAGAAAACCTGAAGTGTGTTCCCAGAAGGTCAAGGGCTATAGTCCTCAATAGGGATTGAAGCTCAACTTCAAGAAGACAAAATTCTTTCCACTGAGCCAATTGGCAGCACCACGATGTATGGAGAAGAGATTAAGGTTGTTAATAATTTCAGATTATTCAACTCCACAATCAATACTCTCGGCACCAGCAGTCAGGAAATCAAAAGACAAATTGCACTGGGGAAGTCTGCTGTTAGGGACCTCTACAGAGTGCTGAGGAGAAATGGCCTTGGTCTAGAAACTAAAGTGCATTTGATCCAGTCCATGGTCTTTTCTATTACATGCTATGCATCTGAGGGCTTGACAATGACTAAGGATGACAGAAGAATTGGTGCTTTTGAGTAGTGCTGAGGAAGAGTATTGAACATACCGTGGGTTGACAGGAGAGCAAATAGATCTGTATTGGAGATGATGAAATAAAATTTATCCTTGAAGACAAGGATTTTGAATCTCTGTCTCATATACTTTGAGTACATGGTCAGAAGGGGCCAGCCCTTGGAGAAGGACATCATGCTTGGAAAGGCGAAGCAGCAGCACAGGAGAGGAAGACCCTAGATGAGATGGATTGACATGATAACTATGGTGATGGGATTATGTGTGTCATAGTCTGTGAGATCGGCCCAAGATAGTGCAGGTTTCAGAGCTGTTGTACATAGGGTCATTATGAGTCACGGTCAACTCTTTGATACATAATGACAACAACAACTCCTTGGATGTGGTATCCGAAAACTAGGGTTCTACATTATAATCTCACTTTTTGCCAGCTGATTTACAATCTAGTCCTAAAAGAAGTAATTTGTTTGACAATATATCTTTTATTAGCTGCTTTCTCTTTTTTTGTCTCACTTCCCAGTGGCTCTTTTATCTCTCCAAAAGATGACTTGCATACAAATTACTGTCTCAGGATCTGTTTTTAGGAAATCTAAACCAAGATGAAAATTTTCTCATAATACTTTCATCATTCACTAAATAGCATATATGGGATTTATTTAATTTTTCTCTTCATCTGGTTTAACACATTTAAGTAAAAAAATCACATTGGAAATATATGATGATTTATACAAGGAAGGTTTACTTACAAATCAATGGTCAAAGGGAGGATTATTTAATATGCAGTGTTGAGACATCTACTCCCTGAAAGGAAGAAAACAAAAATTCAAATGGATATTACAACTAAATAAATAGGAATATAAATGTGAAACAAAGAGTAGGAGACAATATTTGTGACCTAAGTACTAAAAATATTTTTTGTAGAGTTAAAAACATCTTAAATAAGACATTAATAACAAAATTAATAAGAAATTTATGACTTCAAAATAGAAAATTCATTTTCTTAACAGGACAGTACAAGTTAATAACTAGTTACCTGTATGGACAAAAAAATATTTGTGATATCTGAAATTGAGAGAGGGTTACCAAGAAACAAAAACTTACAAAATAAGTTATATCATGATAGCAATAGAAAACAAGCCATAAATATAACCAGGAGAGATGTAAAGGAGGAGATTCTTTAAAATTTCTTATAATTATAGGATATGCAAAATATTTAGTATAAGTTTTTGCTGTTATGGGCCAAAAAGTCAGAATCAGCTCATAGCTGACTTTCTGGTGGGTTTTCAGAGGGCTTACATCACATGTATTAAATGGAGGAAACTGTCCATCCACAGAGTAGGTGATGGATGAATACTATGTGCCTTAAAGTTGCCAGTGCAATTCCTTACCACTCATCCACAAAAATTCCCTTTACTATCAGAGAAATTAAATATAAGAACAAAATGTGAATTAATATCTTTTTGCCACACAAAAAAGGAAAATTAAGATAATGGACAATGTGTGGTTGTGGAGTCCTTCTGTTTGGATGGGTTCGTATAAGCCATGAAGACAATAAAATTATTGGGGACTAATAACACTAAGGGTCTATTTACTCATGCTGCGTGGACACTATGGAATGAATAGTGAGCCATTGTGAACTACACTCAGGGATCCAAACTGATTTAGCACCGCAAACTGCATAAAGTTTATCACCAGTGGGAAAAAGCACACGCTTCAGGAGAGAAGAGATGGGGAAGAAAAGATAGGGACTGAGGTGGAGCTTAGTATTGAAAATACAATATACTACTTTTGCCAATTACTCATACATATTCATATATCCGCAGTCACATGGCATAAATGAATCCCTCATGTATTACTTGAGGAAATAAAGACTGCTGTAACTATCCTGTAAAATAATCTAGCATAGCTGAAAATAAAGCCTACAGACTCCTCAAAACCATTTGACAATGACATTTCAGATATAGATCCTATAACAAAAATTTATAGAATACTACAGGGCCTTAACAACAACTGGGCCTCGACAAGAAAAAGACTTATAACCTCCCCCCCACCCCCCAAATGGGCAAAAGACATGAAAAGACTCTTCACAAAGGAAAACATTCAGATGGCCAAAAGACACCTGAAGACATGTGCAAAATCACTGGCAATCATAGAGCTACAAATCAAAACAAGAATGAGTTATCATCTCAGCCCTGTAACAGCAGCAAAGTTTAATAGGACAGCAATATACTTGGAGAGAATATGGAGAGATTGGAACTCTCATGCACCATTGTTGGGATTGTAAATTGATACAACAACTCTGGATGACAGTTTGGTATTTCCTCAAAAAGTGCAACATAGTAATTCCATGTGACCCAGCTATCCACTAGGAGTAGTTTGCTCTGGGAAAGTCAGAACTTAAAATACAAATGGATAGAAGTGCAACTATGTTCATAGCCATATTTCTCACAATAGCAAGAAAATGGAAACAGCCCAAATGAAAATCCACAAATGAATAGATTGAGAAATTGTGGTAACATCACAGAACAGAATAAATTCAGCATTAAAAAATATTTAAGAAAATACTATATTATATCATGGGAAAGTCTAAAGAGCATTTTACTGAGTGAAATAACTTAGTTTCATAAGTACAAATACTACATAAGACCATTATTATAAAAAAAATAGAAAGCTAACTAAGTAAAATGTATATAAATATTGAGAAGGAGAAGAGGAAAGAGAGAAGGGTCTAGAAAAAGGGAAAGAAGGAAAATCACTAGGATAGCAGAGGTTAATGGGTGAATGGGGAATGTGAGGGAATAGGAAAGACTCAATGGGACCTTGAAAGGCATGGAGCAATAGTGACTGATTGTATAAGTTGTGATGTATATAAATGACTGTATAAAGTGCAACATATCTGCATGAAACATTATGTATATAAATGATTGTATGCAAACCAATAAAAAGAGAAGAAAAAAAAATATATACACCCATACTCTGACTACATTGCCTTTCTTCTATCAACAGCTTTAACTTCTTCTTTCAAACTGAGAAGTAACCACTTTTAAGTTGTGTGCTGATTACAGACAGCTTCAAGATTATCAGTTTTGTGTCTTAGAAGAATTTCCTTGATTAGTATACTAGAATAATGTAGAATAACTTTAAGAAATTTGTATGTAAATGAGTATAAAATTCTTATCTAATGTACTAACTCAGTCCTACATGGACAAATATGGTATAAAACCATTATTATATAAGGAATATGAGGATCCAAGAGGTGGGGGAGGGTGGAAGCTGATAGATGACAATGTGCAGGGGGGCATTAATCATGAGGTTTTACAATTTGATGGGCAGAGGATGAGTGAAATGGGAATGCTCTGGTGTGAAAAGCAATATATTTGAATTTTGTAAATAGGCTATTATATAAAAAACCCAATATAAAAGTCAAAGAAGTTGCTCTGACCACTTTTTTGAAAAGTAAATTGTAATCTCTAAGATTTTCAATCTGAATTTTTAGAAGTAGATCTGACGTTTCCTTCAAGTTATCTATTATTGTGTGCAGACGAGTTGAAAAAGACTCATAGCTGATCCTTTTCGGAGTCAATTTATCTCATTGGAGGAGTTTGTCCTTCCTACTTCCATGAAAGAGCTGGTGGATTCAAACTGTGCTTTTGGGATTGCAGCATGGCTTCTTACCACTAGGCCACCAGAGTTTCCTTATCAAGCTTTTTTTTATCACCAGGGCTAAGTACTCTTTACTAGCCACTATTTACTAGCATAAACTACATCTTGGTCACTCTAGGCTATTTCATGTGTTCCTTGTCTTTCTTTCTTTCTTTCTTTCTTTCTTTCTTTCTTTCTTTCTTTCTTTCTTTCTTTCTTTCTTTCTTTCTTTCTTTCTTT
>NW_006399930.1:1096918-1115685 GCF_000299155.1 Elephantulus edwardii | reverse complement strand
ACAACATGTCCAAAGTATGTTAGACGGAGCCTCAGAATCCTTGCCTCCAAGGAGCCACCCGGTTTAACTCTTTCAAGTATGAGTCTGTTTGTCTTCCTAGCAGTCCATGGTACTCTCAATACTTCTTTCATCGTTATTTTTTCTCTCTCATAGCTACAGAGTCTAAAATACAGTAAAAAATTTCCAAAATTCTTGAAGAGAGAAACTGAGTTATGTTCATCTTGCTATCCTTCAGAGTGGTGCTCATAAACTAGTAGCTGAATGGTACGAGAAAAGCTTTGCCATTAATTTCTTTACAGTATCATTTCAGAAAGGAAAATACTCCCATTATCAACATGTAGCTGTAATTCTGAGATGTTGTTATTGTTGCTAAATGCTGTTGAGTTGCAGGAGACTCATAGCAACCCTATGAAGGAGAGTCCTCAATGCTTCGGTGTCTGATATTGTCTCTCCAGGTTCATAGGGTTTCCAGAAGCAAGCTATTATGGAAGTGGATGTCGGTCTCTCCAAAGCCATCACTTGCTTACTAAAGCACTTTCTTCTCCCCATAAGGGAACTATTACAGCACCTACCTATGTTTCTAATTGTTACCATCAGATACATCCTTATATAACAACTATTTGCATGTTTTCCCAATATATTTGTATTTATATCAGTTCTCAAATTATCCTTGGATAACATTTCAAATTACCTCTGTGTGCTTATATAGCTCAACCTTTTCATTAACAGTTTAGTATTTAACCATTTGTGACACGTAAGAACTATTTCCTTGTCTTATTAAACCCAAGCCAAGTGAATTAGTATTAAGTGTAATCCAACTTACATTGACTCTATAACACAGAGTAGAATTTTCATGTATGGTTTCTAAGACTATAACACTTATGGGACTAAAATACCAAATCTTTCATGAGTTTTAATTGGTATATATTAAAAAAACCCTCTAATTTCTTTCAAGTCAGAACCAACTCATATTTGACCTTCTACCAGGTTTCTGAGACTGTAAATTATACAAGAGATCACCTATTTTTCTCGTGCAGAGCTGCTTGTGGATTTGAACTTCTAGAGAGATGGTCTTTGGGTTAGCAGAACAACTTCCTATACATTTTGCTCCTCTTACGCATTTTAAAGGCATCTGTGAATTGGAAAAAAAGCACCAAACAATTTTAAGGTCACCAGGGAAGTACTGTGGTGTAACTTGGGCTTGGACTATTACAGACTTTTTTTCCACTTGCTCTTATTGTTTTGTCTAACTTTGTCCCGTATTCCTTCTCAATCACTTAAGCCATGATGATTATAGAACACTTGGATTGTCCTAACGGCACATTGCTAGTGCTGGAGTTAGAGATACTAGAAGCCTTTAATTGTCTAAGACAGCAGGTGTGTTTACCCTGTGTCCAGAGGGTTGCCGTTTTGTAGCAAGGTCTGTGTAATTAGGTTAAGATGGAATAACAGGTTTTGGGACAAGGAAGGTGAGCTGAGTTGGACCAAGGTAGGTGGAGGACTGTAAAGTAAAGAAAAAGTACCTGGGAGAGGTGTTAGATTTGAGTGTCATATTTAAGATTGGGGTTTAGAGCACTCCAGCACTTATAATACACAAGGCTCTGAAAGGAAAGATTGAACATTTGTGGAACTAGCCCAAGGCTTAACTTTTGACACTAGGCCCAGAGGGAGAGAGAATTACTAGCTAGAATTATTAGGAAGAACATGAGAGTGACTAAGGCTAACAATAACACATTAGTAGGGGCAGTACAAAGGTGGATGAGGTGAGAGTCAGTTCTCATTGATCATCAAAAGGTTGAGAGTGTGAGGGTCAGAAGGAAAGTGGATAAGGAAATATTATCAGTGTGAAAATTGAGAAGAGTGCCTTGTAAATGGAGGTCTTGGACCCAAGAAGAGAAATGAGGAAAAGGAAACTACAGAGACCAAGAAAAGTAAAAGGTCTTTCAGGAATGTTTCAAGGAAGAGTCAATATCGGCAGGTAAGACAAATGTAATGAAGGGGGCTCATGGAAAACTTACTTACTGTCTATTTCTTCTTGTTTTCTGGTTTTTGTTAATCTGAACTTGGTGGGCCCAAGGGAGAGCATGTGCATTTGGGTGATCTCTTGTCTTGGTTACAGGGAGAATTTAAGGCAAAAAAGGTAGAAACTAGGAAACTCACTCGTGGATATTTCCTCATAAGACTTAAAAGGTAGTGCTATTAAGCTAACTATTCTAGCTTTGAGAATGAGATCTCCTTGCTTGTCTGGAGTCTTTCTGTATTCTTGTTTCTATTTTTGGTGCTTTAATGAGTTCCCCTTTTCTTCTTTCATTTGCATGATTCTCATCTACTTTGCTGTTCATTTGAACTTCATTTCAGTGTGCCTCTTGAAGTATGGTTTGCTGAAATTACTGGTGGCAAAAAACAAACCATCAAAGAAAGGAATTTTTAGATCCAATACTCTCCATTTACCTTTTGAGCCATACTTGCTCAAAGATTTAAGGATATGATCTAAGTCAAGAAAATCTGCCTGTGGTTCTGACATACAGTGAGCTCTTAAGGACTCTGTTTCCACTTGCTAGGAATTAATCCCTTTGAAATAACAGATTGCCTCCCAAGCTAATAATTAAATGTTAATAGTTAAGCTTTAAGGAAGTCATGAAAATAAGGACAATTTCTTTGCTTTTTCTTTAGTGTTGCCTTGACTCTAGAAGAAGAGTATCTAAACTTTTCTTCAATAAATAAAATTTCTTGGTTATAAATATCTTTAGTCCTATGTTTTGACTGTCTTTTCAAAATTTAACTATAACTTGATCTTTATTAAAATAATTTTTGGTGCGTATTAACTTGTATATGTATCTGTATCTGCTGAAGGTGTCTCTAGCATATAATAGTTATTTAAGAAATATATATACATTTATTAAATAAATCAATAAATAACAGCACTGGTTTCATAAACAGATGAAGCATTGGAGCTCCATATTTCCAAAACATCAGAAATTGGAGTGGGAAGCATTTATAATTTGGAAGTTTAGAGGCAATTCCAAATGATAAATCAAGAAGCTTTTCTATCAGAAAGAGTTTATTGGGCATCAATACTTATATTATTTCAGTTAAAAGAGATGTTTGAACTCAAGTTCAAAAGCTATTGCTCAGAGACTATTTCCCCCACATATTCAGGTTGTACTTCACAGATGAGTCTTTCTTTTCATATATAAAGTTAGAGAAACAGGACCATTTATTCCTGTAATGCAAGGTGAATGTATGTACATTTGTATATATGGAAAGAATTTACAAAAGTCAGTATGTTACTAATTTTGGAAAAACACTAGTTTGTTAGGCTTAACAGATCCTGTTCAATGGTGGCATATGACCACATGATTAAATTGTATGTGAGTAATAAGATAAATTCTTCCAGTACCTTAACTTATTCTATAATTTAAACTGGAAAACTTAGTGCATTCAGTATGGACTCAAGATATTCAAAGCACGTTTAACAATCTGGATTGAGTTCTTTAAAATGTAGAAAACTGTTTAGCTACTAAGATGTTGGCTATGACAACTATTGGAAAAACATGTTCTGTAATCTTTATGCCAAGGTCTTCAGTGCAGCTTCAACTTCTTCCTTCATTACCACTGGCTTTAGTTCATATGATACTTCTTGACATTTTTCAGTGTCAGTCAGTTATTTTTGGTACTGTGACCCAGTATATTCTTTCCAACTTTTAAGCCTTCATTAGTAACCTTCACTATTCATCTTCTAATCTCCATCAATAACTTGCATTATGCAGATGACGCAACCTTGCTTGCTGAAAGTGAGAAGGACTTAAAGGACTTGCTACAGAACATGAAAGAATACAGCCTTCAGTATGGATTGAATCTCAACATCAAAAAAACAAAAATTCTCACCACTGGACCAATTGACATCATGATTGAGAGAGAAAAGTTTGAAGTTGTCAAAGGTTTCATCTTACTGGGATTAACATCCTTGGTATCAGCAGTCAGGAAACCAGGGGACATATTGCACTGGGAAAGTCAGCACTCTGCAACCTCTCCAAATTATTGTGGAAAAATGATATCAGTTTGAGGACTAATGCATATCTGATTCAGACCATGATCTTTCTGATCACTTGTTATGTATGTATCTGAGAGCTGGACAATGAATAATCATGATGGAAGAATTTATGTCTTTGAACTGTGGTGTTGAAGAAAAGTCCATGTACATCCTATGGACTGACTGGCAAAAGAATAAACAAATATATCTCAGAGAACATGCAGCCAAAGTGCTCCTTGGAGACAAAGATGATAAAGCATGATCTCACAAACATTAAGCATATTGCTATGCAAAGGTCATCATGTTTGGAAAGGTGTAAGGTTGGTAAAAGAGAAGAAGACCCTCAATCAGATGGATTGACACAGTTACTTCTACAATGAGCTTGAGTGTGTCAGGAAATGTGTTTATAACAGAGGATAAGGCAGAATTCACATCTGTTGTTCATAAGGTTGCTTTTGGTTATACTTGACTTGATGCTTCACAACAACAACAACAATCTTTATTCTTTTCTGTAGGAAGCAAATGATAAGATAGAAGGGAATCATACTCTTCAGAATTTTTTATTTAGAGAACTTAGTCATGCTCAGAAGTGTGGAGGGCCAGTACAGGAGAGGAAGACGGCAAATGAGACGGATTGATAGAGTATCTAGGGCAATGGGGGTTGATGTGTTGGAATTAGTGAGACCGGCTTAGGACAGGGAAGAGTTCAGAGCTCATGTACACATGGTTGATATACATCACAGATGACTCGACAGCACATAACAAAACATACTATATTGGTTTTGGGGTTTTTTTTTTTGTTTTTTTTTGTTTTTTTTTAACTTAAGCCTCTTGTTTAGAATCAACCAGACCTTGGCAAGGGCCCATGTATTTAAAAGTCGGTTGTCGTTATATTTTAGAAGAACTTTATTGTAAGTGGTACAACACTCTTCTGTCAATATGCTGTACTGAGGTAACCTGGGGTTCCTGTGATGCTGAACCTTGTGCCATTGGGTGTCAGATGCCCTAACAATTACTCATGGTGGGCAGTTTTTGGTGGAGCTCCTAGTTTAAGACAGGTTTGGAAGCAGGAGTGGCTTCCAAACAGCATGCCTTTGGCAACTTTATGAACTTTGAAAAATGAAGATAGTTCTAGAAAGGCTTCAGGCCTTTTGTTCATAGGGTCACTATGAGTCATACTCAACTCGATTGCAATCAATCAACAACAACAACAGTCTAGAAAAAACACAGTTCAAAACGAAGGCAAAGGATAAAACTGGTACCATGGCATACAACATCAAATTCTCTAACCAAATTTATTTCCTAATAAGTTCTGTAGTTGTTAGAAGCTCTTAAATTGCCACTTAACTCTGTGGAGAAACTTAACAGAACCCCATGTCCAGTGGAACAAAATACTGTTTATTTGGGCTATCCTGAGACATACAGTTTTTGTTGGGTGATTTTTGGAAGTAGATCATGAAGTCTTTCCACTGACTCCTTTATACCTAACTCTCTAGTGAATTTTTGAGAGGTTGTACATCACATGAGAGGCAAATGTCCATAATTTTCCCATAAAGCCTTCTGGTGGATTCAAACAACTGGCGCATTCCCCAGAGAAGTGTCATCTTTCAGATGGCAGCATGACTACTTACAGATTACAACACCAGGGTGCCATAGCTATAAAATGTACACAAAGCTAGGAAAAGTGTACCAAATTTGAAGTGATTGAAGAGGGAATTATAGTTCCTGGAAAGAATTCCATATATAGTCTATTAACAGTTACTCTCTTCATCAAAGATTAAGAAAGAACCATTGAAGAAAAGCTTGATACTTCAAATAGAATGGAGTGGTTCTGTTTTAGAACTTTTTTGCCTTTGTACTGTTTCTTTCCTATTCGGAGAAAGTAGATATATTTAGGAACATGTTAACCTGCTATAGAACAGCTGCTCCAGCTTTGAGACCTCTGTAGAGAGGAATGCCTGAGCCACAAGCAATTCCTGTTGAAATTCATTCTAAGACAGCATTTCAGAAAATCTTCATAGTCTTCAAAATAAACAAAACACATACAATAACAAGAATGGACATTTATTTAACATTTAAGCTTAGTTTTTATTTTTCTTGTTAGGGCGTGGAATTTGTATTTCAGAACATAGGAGGTAGTTACATATATTCATAATCATTCAACTTTCATATTCATTTTCATTGGACTGTTAAGTGAGTACTCTAACATTGTTAATTAATTATGTGTTGGTAGAACAGATGTTACTAAGCAGATCAAAGCAAAATGTGATACATTTAGAATCATTTCCTATGCACCTGAAAATTGGACAATGAATAAGAAAGACTAAAGAAGAATTTACATCATTGAGTAATTGTGTTGGCAAAGAGTATCAAACATATAATGGACTGCCAAAATAACAAACAAAATATCCTGAAGGAAGTGCAAGAAGAGTTCTACTTAGAGACAAGGACTGTGAAACTTTGTCTCATTTGCTTTCAGCATGTTTTCAAGAGGAGTCAGTCCTTGAGAGGGATGTCATGGTAGGAAAAGTTGAGGGTTAGGAAAAGAAAGAAGGACTCTCAATGAGCTAGATTGATACAATGAATACCACTAGGGGCTTGAGCATGGCAAAAGGGGGATAGTACATAATAGAAAAGGTTCAGATCTATTGTTCACAGGGTTTCTACTAGTTATAGTTCATTTGAAAGTAACCTAACACCAACAGTCTCTGTAGACTGAAAGTAGAGAATACTGGAAAGATATTTATTTGTGTTTTATTAACAATGCAAAGCCATTTGACTTTATGGATTATAATGAATTATAGACAACATTGAGGAGAATGTGAATTCCAGAACACCTAATTATGCTCATACAGAACCTGTGTACAGACCAGCAAGTATTCATTCTAACAAGAACAAGCAGAGAATATATGACATAAAATCAGGAAAATTGTGAATCAAAGTTTTATCTTACATCCATACTTCTTGAACCTGTGCAGTATAGCACAGGTATCCTAGCTGGGAACGTCACTGCTAACATAGGACAGCATTTCTCTGGTAATATAAATCCACAACTAGATCTGCAGAAGAAAGATGGGCAGTTTCTTTCTGTGTGATTTACAACCTGCTGTAGGGTCAATCATCAGTCAGTTTCATCTCTCTGTCAATGAGTTTGAGTTTTTAGTTTGAGTTTGATTTAACTTGCATGCTGAGCAAATAATACAAGAAGTTTTTATGAAGATAAAGTGATATCAGGTTAGGAGGAAAGTCTTTTCAACAACCTGTATTCTCCCTCATGGCAGAGGATGGAAAGATAGAAATTAAGTGTGATTTCATTTTACATGGATCTATGATCAACACCCATGCAGCGTGACCAGAAGACAAGAAACCAAAAGACTCCTTGTATTGGGAAAATCTGTTGTCAAGGACTTCTTTATGATGCTAACAAGCCAGGAAGTAAATTTAAAGACCAAAGTGCTCCTGCCCCTTGTCATGGTTTTTTTTTTTTCAGTTGCTTTATATAGATTTAAGAGGTATAAAATGAATAAAGAAGACTAAAGAATTGGTGCCTTTGAATTGTAGTGTTGACAAAAAGTGTTGAATATATCATTGTTGTTGTTGTTATGTGCCGTTTAGTTGCTTGTTACTCATAGCTACTCTCTGTACAAGAGCCCTAAACCCTGCTTTATCCTGTGCCAACCTCACTCTGACACTCTCATCCCAATTATCCCAGCCACTGAATCAATCCACCTCATAAAGGGCCTTCCTCTCCTGCGCTGTCCCTCCACCCTCCCAAGCATGATGTCCCTCTCCAAGGACCGGTCTCTCCTCACTACATGTCCAAAGTATGTTAGACGGAGCCTCAGAATCCTTGCCTCCAAGGAGCCACCCGGTTTAACCCTTTCCAGGATAGATCATAAAAAAATCAATACAAAACAAAAGATGAAATAACAATACCAAAGGAAAACCATAGAATCCCAGACTGAAGATCCTTGGCCCCAGAATGAAGACTGTTCATTCAAATGTACAGATTTGCTATTTTCCTTTTAAGACATACTGTGGACATTATTTCAGGGAGTTACGTTAATACAGTGTGACCCCTATTTTACAGCTCCTCTGGTTATACTTTGCCACAGTTTCTTCAGAGCATGCCATAGTCTCTCCACCACCATCACTAAGGTCTCACTCTCACCAGTGTGTCATTCTCAACAGGGTTCTATTCTCAGTAGGATTTGCTTTTACAAGGATCTTGCTCCAATCTCACTCAAGTTTTGCTGCTTACTGTGAGAAGCAATCTTTCTCTTGTTTTAGGTGATAATTTGCATGTGCCTACAGTTAAGGTAGCTGGAGACCAGAGGGGGCTAAGATAATGGATAAAAAGTCAACTTTATGCTGATAGTGCAAGTGGATTTTCAGAACCTAAAAATCACATGGTAGGGAACTGCCCATTTTTCTCTCATGGAAAAGCTAGTGGATACTAACTACCTGCCTTTGGGTTGGCAAAGTAACTTCTTACCACTAAGCCGCTGGAGTTTCCTTAATACATAATGCTCTTGTTGACAACTGACACATAGCTGACCCTCTGGTTTTCACAGGCAGTTAATCACATGGGTATATTGTCCATCATTTTCCTATTTAGTAGAAACTTTAAATTCAATAAAATTTCATTCACCGAAGAAATCCACTGAGAAGATCTTGATTGCTTTTTGACACCAGTAACTTTTACATTACTAATAACTGGTAAAAGTTAGGAAAATAATATACAAAATAAATGGCATTTCATCAAGGGGAGAAACTTCCACTTCCAAATTAAATAATCGAGTAAAATTTTCTCTATTAAGAAAGTGTAAATTTCAGGGTTAGCAAGTTCAGGACAAAGTTGACATCTACATAAAGAAGGACCAAAAATACGCACAGAGACTCTGATCATATTTTCTTGAAATGTATCCTAAGAAACAGAAAAAAAACCCCAACAAAACAGTAGACAAAACAAATATTCCTCACATTATTCATCTCTCCTTTCTCACAATAATAAAACATTTGGTAGTTAGAAGAATAATCAAATCATGACATGTTTACTTAGTGAAAAAATATGTAGTCATTTAAAGGGAAATTATAAAAAATTTGTAGCAAGATGTATACCATGCTAAGTGGGAACATTACATTGGTTGGAAGAGTGTTAAAAACACATTAGAAACCATAGTTGTACTGTTGTAGGTTTACAAATAAAATTTTCTCATCTTTCTAACATATGTTTGTATTACCTTTACAATGCAAAACAAACATAATTAAATTATTATGCTATATTTGGAATTCTAACTGCAAAATAAAGTTGTTTACCATGTTTTTTTAACAGTTACTCTCAGGAATGCTTACACTCTAGGGCCAAATAAGCAACATCATGATGGATGAAGAAAAGATTGACATTGTCAATTATTGTATCTTACTTGGATCCACAATCAATATCATTTAAGCAGCATTAAGGTGATCAGGAGATGTACTGCATTGGGCAAGTCCACTTTCAGGGACTTTTTCAAATAACTGAGGAGAAATGATGTAAATTTGAAAACTAAGAGGAATCTGATCCAGGCCATATTCTTTCCAATTATTTGCTATGTGCCTGAGAGCTGGACAATAAATAAGGATGGCAAGAGAATTAGTGCTTTCGATTTATAGTGTTGTAGAAGAGCACTGAATATCTCATGAACTACCAAAAGAACAAACAGATATGTCTTGGAAAAAGTGCAGCTGCAGTGCTCCTTGGATGACGCTTGCAAAGATGGCAAAGCTTCATCTCACATACTTTTGTCTAAGAGACACTTTTCCTCGGAAAGAGATACCATATTAGGAAAGATAGAATATCAGCAAAAGAGAGGGAGAACTTTAATGAGATGGATTGATATGGTGACAGCACACCAACTTTACAGAACTTCCTCTGAAGTACTTCTACTGAAACCTATTGGCCAGAACTAGTCACATGATCTCAATTTAACTTCAAATAAGTCTTAGAATTAATGTGAGAAGCTATGAAATATTTATCTGCTACATTGGTCTAGTTGTAAGAATCTGAACTGCAATCCAAGAGGTACGCAGTTTGAATTCCTTAGCTGTTTTGTAGAAAAAGGATGGGTAATCTCCTCCTGTGTGACTAACTGCCACTGAAAAACCACCAGAGTCAGTGATGGGTCGGTTCTGACTTGATGGTTTACAACAACAAAAACACATAAGACCAAAAATCGTGTTGTTGTTATGTGCCGTTTAGTTGCTTGTTACTCATAGCTACTCTCTGTACAAGAGCCCTAAACCCTGCTTTATCCTGTGCCAACCTCACCATCTCCAACACATTTACTCTCACCACCCTAACCACAGAATTGATCCATTTCATTGAGGGTCTTCCTCTCCTGTGCTGTCCCTCCACTCTCCCAAACAGATGTCCCTCTCCAAGGACTGGCCCCTCTTTGAAACATGCCCAAAGTATGTCAAACAAAGCTTCAGAATTCTTGACTTCAAGGAGCAGACCAGCTTCACTCTCTTCAGGACTACTCTGTTTGTTCTCCTAGCAGTCCATGGCATATTCAACACTCTTCTCCAGCACCATAGCTCAAAGGCATCAATTCTCTTTCTATCATCCCTATTCATTGCCCAACTCTCCAATGCATGGCACACAATTGCAAAGACTATAGGCTGGATCAGGAACACCTTAGTCTCCACCCTGATGTCGCTGTTCTTTGGTACTTTAGAGAGGTCCCTGACAGCTGACTTTCCCAATGAAGTTCATCTCTTGATTTCCTGGCTGCTGGTACCAAGAGTGTTGACTGTGGAGCCAAGTAAACTAAAACTGTTAACTATCTCAATCTCTTCACCATCCATATTGATGCTGTCAATTGGCCCAGTGGTAAAAATCTTAATTTTTATTCAAATGACAAGATATTCACAAAGAATTACCCACATTTACTTTCTACAACACATGAGAAAATTATCAGAAAGCAGAAGCCTTCCTTGCAGCACTTCAAAGTGGAAGTGATATGTAAAACTCCTCTAGGAGTGACTGCTTATGATTTTATCTCTTTCTACTAAATAGATTCTGATTTATAAAGTGATGAAAGGTTTAAAACAAGGAAAAATATTTTAACACTTGTGATATTTGTGCTATAAGAATAGTAGATAATTAAGACACTTTACTTCTGAGATGTCAATTATTTCACAATCCTATTTCCAATCTCTTTACAGAACATACTTATTATGATGATCTTATTTTCCATTTTCTTCACAATATTTTAATCATGTCCTGCTCACAGCCAATTTCCTTATATTTTCAAACATTTTCATGAAAGTTCTCTACTTGCCCTGAAACAACTTCTTATACAACATCTTTTCTGATGTCAAGGGGTTGCTGTGTCTCTCTTTGCATTGAAAGTTTGGCACAGTTCTCATTTCCCTTTCCTTAAAAATCTTCCAAGTTTAAATCTCAAGGTTTTGACTATTCCACCTTCTGTTCCTCCTTTTAAAATGTCGACTTATGTCAAGACAGAGGCCTTTATTTCCTGAAAACATTAGATCTGAATGAATGTCACTCCAACCTATTTCATATTTTTCTAACTAAAGATTCCCCAGAGATAGTGTTTTCCATTTTCAACTTCTTTTCCAGTGATACTGCCCAGCTTATACAATCTTGATTTTGGTATTAGGAGAAAGTGTAGCTCTTATATATTGCATTCTCAGATCATTACCCCCAAGCTGCTTAGGTAATTTTTCTCTGGTTCTTGACTTTAGTGATCTTTTGGCTCCATATAAGTCAGGAGCCATTCATTACCCTAACTTTTCAGTGCTCCATGCACCCTAATGTTAGAGTAACAATCTGTTTTGGGCTGTCCAGAAGATTTCTGTTTAAACTTGAAAACTCAGTATAATAATTAATAGTGCACTAGTTGGGGTAAGACACTTTTTGATTATCTTCTGACTCAACTTAAATTCTAGGCAATTGTTATAAACTGTTACTCAGTGGTATCAACTCAGAATCAATTCATAGCTGACCTTCCGGCAGGTTTTTCTTAGGCTGTAAATCGATCACACAGGAGGTGATTGTCCATCATTCTTCTTTGGAGTCACCAGTGGCATGGTATGAATCACCAGAAATGTATCACCTTGTTTAGCAGCAGATATCCCTGTGGCCTAGACAACCAGAGATCTCTATTACAAACAGTTCAGGAAAACACATACATACATACAGACAGACATATACAGAATTAATTATTTATTATTATTCTTGATCATCATAGGGACTTTGTAGAAACAGATTCGAAAAGATTTTTAAAACTTTATTCTACTTAGTAGTTCTACATCTGTGATCTGATTATCAGTCAAAATGACACTACCATATATGTTGTTGTTGTTGCTAATTGCCTTCGAGTCAAGCACGACTCATAGAGACTCTAAGAACAAAAGGCCTGAAGCCCCTCTACAACTATCCACATTTATCAAAATTCACAGAATTTCGGGAAGCATGTTGTTCTAATTAATATTTTACTTCACATTGTTGGTAATTTGTTATGTTATCTAAACTTCCTTGAAGTTAGACTCCTAAAATATAATGTTAGCTAATTATTAACTTTGTCTTGTTAAAAAGACAAGTAACAATTAAAAAATTCACAATTGTAAAAAGATTGGCAATGAAGTTATCCAAAACCATAAAAAATGTAGTCAAATTGAGTTCTTTCCCCCCAAATTGTAGGATAAAATGTTTATGTTAATTGATGTGCATAATTAAAAATATCATTGCAAATATTTTTACATTTATAAAGAAGTATAGGTTGTAAATGTAATGTCTTTGTTAGGACTTGTGAACTGGAAAAAATGCAAAAGAATTGAGCAATGGACTATGTTTGAAAGAAAACATTGTTGCTGATGAAAAGTGTTTTAAAGCCTAAGCTATTGGTCATGTCACTGAAAAGCTCTATTCTATTGCACTTAATTACTTCTCAATATATCTTGGAATTGGAAACAGCTTTCCACTCCCACCATTTAAATATCACTACACTATAAAACCACCCTTTTGCCAGAACTATGGTTGCTAGAAATAATTTGAACTGAAAATACTTTAAAGAGAATGCACACCAAACTGATTTTCTTTGTGAATTGTTTAAAACAGATTCTTGGCAGGATAACCAAGAAATATTGTTCTTTACAGAAAGGTTCAGCATCAGCAAATATTTCTTCTTAATATCTCTAGGGTACTCACAGGGTGGAAACGTTGTGAGAGTAGGTCAAGACTCTTTGTTATGGTTTTCAAATTGCTGGCTGTTAATATTTTTGTAAAAATGTCTGCTTTTAATTATCTATAGCCAATAAAAGCCAGTTAATAGGTGAACTTACTTAAACTCCTCAAAGTATATGCGTGGACTAAAGTCAGAAATTTTCGTTAACAGCATCTTCTTTAAGAAAACCTACTTCACATGGGAACCTCCAAACTGCCTCAGACACAAATAGGATTAATCAATATGATTCTTCATAAGCAGTTGAAAGGCTCCAACAGTGAAACCATGTAAGACACTACTGATAGCTCTGATCATGAATTTAGAATCAAATTGAGACTACTGTTGCATACCATCGAATCTGTTCTAATGTATTACTACTTTATAAGAAGGAGTAAAAATGCTCTGTGGGGATTCCAAAGATAACTATATCCTGCTCAGGATTCTCTTCTTCAATTAACACAGATTCTTTAATTCTTTAATTCTCTTGGTCAGGAGCAGAGAGTCTGGGTTGTGTAAACAGTTAAGATGTTTGCCTGCAGTGATGATATTTTGAATGCAATGACCTCCTGCATGCAACATGAGTGTGAAGCATGTTATATGTGATTCAACATTTAAAGCTCAGCTGTGAAGAGTCTGAAATTGACAACTTTTAATGTTATTAGAAATTGTTTTGCTGTAACCTTGTGCAGCTTAGCATTCACTTATCTGTTAGACATTGTGAGTAAGACTCTGATCATGAACCTGTAACAGAAGTTGCCTTGATAAAATATGAAGGAAATACCTCTAATAGAAACTTCCTTGAAAAACCATAGTGAATGAAAAGAAAATCTACTGACTGGAAAAAAAACACCAACATTTGGTAGTACCGTTTCTAACAAGGGTCTCATATCAAAAGGTTACAGAATCCTATCAGGCCTTCACAAGAAAAAATCTGATAACACAAAATGGACAAAAGACATGGAAAGAATTTTCACAGAAGAAAAGATACTCAGAAAGCCAACATACACATGAAGAAATGCTCAAAATCATTGGCAGTAAGAGAGATGCAAATCAAAACCACAATAAGATACCATCTCACTCTAATAGCAGTAGCAAAGTTTAACAGGACAGAAAGTAATAAATGTTGGAGAGGATGTGGTGAGAGATAGGAACTCTTATATATTGTTGGTGAGACTGTAAAATGTTACAACCACTCTGGAAGGTAGTTTGGCACTTGGTAATTGCCCATCCATAGAGCATAGAAATTCCATATTACCCAGCTATTTCACTGTTTAGAATATACCCTGAGAGAATGAGAACTGAGGTACTAATAGAAACTTGTACACCAATGTTCATAACAGAATTATTCATCACAGTAAGAACATGGAAACACACCAAACCACAATCAAATGGATTGACAAGTTATGGTACATTCACACAAAGGAATACTATGTAGCACGTAGGAGCAATGATGGTGTAAATTACTGTCTAATTTGGGAGGGACTGCAGAACATTATGCTAAGTGAACTAAATCGGTCCCATGATGACAAATACTGTATAAGACCATGATTGTAGAATAAGTATGAGGATCCAAGGAGGGGAGTGGGGGAAGCAGAGGGGTGAAGGTGGGTGGGGGGAGGGTGTTAATTATAGGATTGCACAGTCTGTTGGGTGGAGGGAGTGTGTGAATGGAATAGAAAAGATCCAGTGTGATAAACAATGTATATAAACTTTCTAAATAAGCCAGTACAAAATAAAAATGTTAAAACAAAAACCAAAACAGAATTATTAAAACATACATAAAATTCCTGGGTTTGAAGACTCCAGATGAGATGGATTAATGCAGTAACTCTAGTAATGGGGATAATAAGTGTGTTGGAGACAGTGAGATTGGCTCAGGATATGGCAGGTTTCAGAGCTATTGTGTGTAGGGTCCCTTTGAGTTGCAGGTTATTTCACAGCACATAACAATGAGAGCAAAGTAGAAACAAAGCAATGGAAAAAATAAGACAAAACTAGGTATGGTCAGAATGCTTTTTTTGTTCATCATGTCCCTGACAATTTTCGAGGATGAGACACTGCTGGACGTTTTATGTTAGATGCTCTTTGCCTGTTTTAGAATCTGGTATCATTTACGCTATTTCCTGGGCGTAAAATCACCCACACCTCCTCTCCCCACGCAGAAATTCCCTCTTTATATAATTAAGGATATATAAAACAGATTTGTCTCTTCCTCTTCCCTCTCCCCCAAAATAGTTATGTGTATCTTCTGGGAGGCTTATTAATCTTGGTGGGAGAAGGATGGGCAATTTCCAAGGATAAAATATTATTTAGACTTTAAAAAATTCTACCTGAATTTCCTTTCTTTTTTCATAATAGTGAATACTAGAAAACATAATTTTTACATGAACAGATATTTCCTCTATGTATTTTAGAGAAACTTGAAAATTCAGAGTACTGTAGACCAAATCAAATCAGTTCTTGTCAAGTGGATTGCAGCCCATGATGAACCACACGTGTGTCACAAGAGGATCGTGCTTTGCAAGATTTTCAGTGAGTGGCTTTGCAGAAGTCTTTCTTCAAGGTTCCTGTAAGTGGACTTAAACAGCCAAACTTAAGGTTAGTAGCCAAGTGTGTTAACTACTTATGCAATCCAGAGATTTCATTGACAAAAGTTATTTCCAAGAAATTTCTTCTTGTCAGGGACTGCAGAGTGTTGTGTGTATCCAGCAGGCAGATTAGCTTAACTGTTATGAGTCTTATATACAATAAATTGTTCTAGCTAGACTACAGCCATGTCTGAGCAAGTACGGCAGTGTGTACTCATCTGGTGCAAAGTGTGATAGTAGTTGTTTGTGCACAAAATGTGGCATTTACCTTTGTTCTAAGCACCATTTTGCTTATTGGAGGTTTTTGTTTTGTTCTGTTTTTTGTCTTTGTTTTCAACATTTGATCTCATGTGCCTCTTGGTGAGGCATGTGATAAGGCCTGCAGATGTCCTTACAGTGAGTGTGGTGAGCCTCAGAGGCTTGTTTGTGTGTGTTTTCGGTAGGGCTCAGGCTATGGCAGTCTGTGTGAGAATCAGAATAAATGTGCTATTTATGACTCCTGCAACTCCTCGACTTTCTTCCTTTATTTTTCCATTGGCCAGTGAACTTGAGTATGTGGCTTTGGCTGATTGTTTCAGACCTGACATTTAACGCAAGATACCTAACTTTGGACTTGAGAAATAGCACTGTGAACAGAATTCAGGTAAGACAAATTGGGCATGGAAGCAGGGTTAAAACATGACAGTCTTCCCCCCTCCCCTGTCCAAATGATCTCTAATCACTGCTGTTGAGTTTATTCCAACTCATTGTGACTTTTATTTTGTTTCCAAGGCTATATTTATGTTTCTTCTCTATTTCAGATATATGTCTACATGAAAGTTTGAAAAGTTCTTTAATACTTTCGTTTTGGCACTAGATAGACCTATAACTGTGTGGGCTTAAATGTATTTCTTTGTGTCTACTAATTTCTTCCTTCATCTGCTAATGAGAAGGATGGAAATAAATGGTCCCCTAGGTCACTTCTGGAGGCATGATTATAATATTATATGACTACTTTACATCAGCAGGTTTGACTGAAAACAATTGGAGCTCTCAGAGAGAGCTACATTTCATGATCTATATTTGACAAGACCTTCGCTAACAGATGTGAAGAGGGACAGCCAGCTTGTGGAATTCCTTGAGGTAATGTTACACTATACCAAAAATATCTACTAGGGTTTTAAAGAAATATCAGACATTTTAATAGAGTTTAGGAATTCTTAGAAAAATGTTTTTCCATAGGAGCTGTCATTTTTAATGTGCAATTTTTGTTGTGATTTCATCATGGAACATTTTCCCCTTTTAAATATATTTTTGACCAAAAAACCATTTTACTATAGAATTGTTACGCATGGTCAAGTCGGAACCTATTCATACCTGATGTTCCTGTGGGTTTTCAGAGGCAGTAAGTTGCACAGGAAGAGACTACCCATCTTTCTCTCAAGAAGCAGCTGAGGGGTTTGTACCATGTGCCTTTGGGTTGGCAGTGCAATTTCTTAACCACAAAGCCAATACAGGATCTTCACTATAAAATGTGATAATTGCAAGATAAATTAATTTCATATATGCATAAATATATATGCATATATATACATATATATTTAAACATTAATATATACATACACATATCTGTATATGTGTATATGTAAATATATAGCAGTTTTGTGTCTATTGGTACTGTTAATTGGCACTAGTAGTCTCAATCTCATGTTGCCTGTTTGCATAACATTAAAAATGTTGTCTAGTTCTCCAGCATTTCTTTGTCTTTCATAGCTCTATTTCTATTTCTAATGCTCCATAGCTGTCTCTCTAAGGATTTCTATGGTATAGTCTGTATCCTTTATTAACACAATAAATTGCTGAAAGCCAAGACAAGGAGAAAACCTTCAAAGCAATTGAAAGTAGAAGATGCATTAGTTTTCAAAAGACTGTGATTTTAATGAAAGTTTACAGAAAGATGGAGTTTCCACTCATTCACTGATGCATATTTTGCTCCCTCTGCACCTTCCCCTTCTGCAATCCACTCTGTAATGCACTTCTTGTTCCAGATGTTAATTGTCATATATATAATACCTCGTCAGACATTCCTTTATTTCACTGCATTGTTTTTTAAAGTGTCAAAATATATATCTGTCTAGATTTTTTCAACAGAAATAATAGGAGACAAATACTCCCACATTAAAATGACATTTTTTGTGGTGCTGAACAACTACATGAAAGCTCTAATGGCATATTCTGTAGGGAACTGCACTGTGTTGTTAACCCAAAGGCCACTTCTCTCCAGCAGGGCCAATCCACGAACAGCTTCAGTGGAGAAAGATGAACAATTTTCTTCTGTGTGATATATAGCCCCCCAAAACCCACTGGAGGGTCAACTTTGAGCAGATTCTGACTTGACTGACAATGAATTGAAGTAAGAATAAATGTACTTCATGTACCTGCTTGAAAATGAGCTTCCCCCGCTTATGTTAATGAAACTATACCAGAGAAAGATAGGTCCTAAAAACCATATGTCTCTTTGATATGAGTTACAATATACTCATAGCTTATTCTCCAGAAGGTTTTCAAAAGCTGGAAATTTCAAGGGAGAAGATTGTCTATCTTTCTTCTCCTCAAGGAGCGGTAGGTGGATTAAAATTGGGACAGTGGTGCCACCTTTGAGTTAACGGAACAATTCTCTATAATCTATGCCACAGGGTCTTATACACGAGAATAGAGACCCAGAAATATGGCGAGGGGGGAAACTCCATGAGATCAGAAAGGCAAATACATCTACAAATCGAGAAACTTCAAGGATTGTCAGCATTACTAGAAGGTGAAAAGGACAAAGTGAACAAGAAGCACTTTCCCCTGGAGTTTACACACTGAATACAGACTTCTGGTGTCTTGAACTGTGAGATAGTATGTTTTTGTTCTTTGAAGCCATTCACATAG
>NW_006399930.1:1091859-1095953 GCF_000299155.1 Elephantulus edwardii | reverse complement strand
CTCTAGGCCAACTGAACTCTCTTGTTGCTGTTGTTGTTGTTAAGTGTCATCAAGTCATAGACGACTCATAGCGACCCTATGAATAAAAGACCTGACCACTTGTATAACTTTCATTGTTTATCCATGTTCATTAGGGTGTCCAGAGGCAAGCTATTTCGGAAATGGTTGTCACTTCTGCTTTAAGCCTCTTTTATGCTGGGAGCTCCACCAAACACTGTCCACCATGGGTAACCATTACTCCATCTGACACATCAGTGTCACAGTGTTTAACATCACAGCAACCAGAAGTTACCTCTGTACAGTAAGTATTTACTAAAATAAGTATTTATATGTTTGGCCATAAAGCATGCCTTGATCAATTTGAAAGGGTTTAACAAAATAATCATAGATAACAGTAACCAAAACAGCATGATATTTGTACAATGACAGATTGAGAACGCAGAAATGGACCCATTTATCTATGGTCAACTGACACTACTTACGTCAAGTGACACAAACAGAGATGTGTACACCAATGTTCATAGCAGTGTTATTTACCATCACAAGAACATGAAAAAGCCCAATTGTCCAACCACAACTGGATGGATTCAGAAATTGTGGTACATCCACTCATTAGAATACTATATAAGCACTCAGGAGCGACAATTTTGAAAAATACTATGTAGCTTGGGAGAGACTGTACAGTATTATGCTGAGTGAACTAACACAGCATCACAAGGACAAATACTGCATAAGGCCATTATTATAAAAAAATAGAAGAATAACTATAAAAATATATATGGGAACTCAAGGGGGGATAAAGATGAGAGTGATGGGATGATGATAGGTAATGGGAAAACCCAGGGTTGAACAGTTTGGTGGGTGGAGAGCTGATACTTATGGTTTTGGGGTTTAATCCCTTGGTGTCAATCCAACTTGAGTTGATTTTTTGGATATGGTGTGAGATGAGGATCTTGTTTCAATTCTCTGCAGTTAGATGTACAATTTTTGTGAGCACCACTTTTTGGAAAGACTGTCTCCCATTTAATAGATCTTGTTTCCTTGTCAAATATCAATTGACTGGAGATAGATGGGTTGATTTCTGGATTCTCAACTCTTTTGTACTTTTCTGTGTTCTTTCATTGTACCAATACCATGTTGCTTTGTTTATTACAGCAATATAGTATGTTTTGAGATCAGGGAGCATTAAGTCTCCCACTTCACTTTTATTTTTCTGAATAACGTTGCTTATTCACAGTTTCTTTCCGTTCCATATAAAATTGGAAATTGCCTTTTCTACTTCTTTGAAGAATGGGGTTTTTTGATGTTTTGGGGTTGCATCAAACATGCAATTTTTTTTTCATAGAATTATCGTTTTCATAATAGTGAGTCTTCTTATTAATGAAGAAGAAATATTTTTTTCCATTTAGTTAAGTCTTTTCCTGTTTCTTTTAATAGTGTTTTGTAGTTTTCCTTACAAAGATCTTAAGTGTCTCTAGTTAGGTTCTTTCTCAAGTACTTAATGTTGCGGTTTGCTCTTGTAAATGGTATTGCTTTCTTAGTTTCCTTTTCTGTGCTTTCTCTTTTGTTGTAAAGGAATTCTTACTGAATTTTACATACTGATCTTATATCCTGCTTCTCTATTAAATGGATCTGTTCTATCAAGCAGGGTTTTTGTTGAGTCTTTGGAGTTTTTTTATGTATACTATCATATTTTCTCCGTATAGCCAGAATGTTACCACCTCTGCCAATTTGGATGCCTCTTATTTCATTCTCTTGTCTTATTGACCTAGCAAGTACTTCCAATACAGTATTGAATAGGAGTGGTGGTAGTTGCTAGTCTTGTCTGGTTCTTGTTCACAAGAGCAATGTCTTTAGTCTTTCTCTATTGAGGATGTTATAGGTTGCTTGGGAGGGACATCATGCTTGCAAAGATGGAGAGATGGAAAAAGAGAGGAAGACCTTTAACCAGATTTATTGACACAATAACAATAATAGGCTCAAGTGTGTCAGGAAGTGTGACAATGAAATAAGGATAGGATAGCATTTAAATCTATTGTTCATAGGATTGCTATGAATCATGCACAATTTGATGGCACCTAGCAACAACAACATTTTTAGGTCAAGGAAACAGTTGACAGAGGAATTGATGTCTTTGAACTGTAGTAATGGAGAAGAGTACTGAATATCCCATGGACTGCCAAAAAAAATAAAAACCAAAACACAAAAACAGGTGTGTTTTGGAGAATGTGCAGCCTACTCACTCTTCCTTGGAGACAATGATGGTGAAATTTAATCTCACAAATTTTGGTTAAGTTGCCATAGAGGTTAATAGCCCTAGAGGGGCTATAGCTTAGAGAAGGACATCATGCTTGGAAAAGTGGAAAGATGGCAAAGGAAAGGAAGATCTTCAACCAGGTAGATTATCATAGTGACTGTAGCAATGGGCTTGAGTGTCTCAGAGATTGTGAGGAAGAAACAGGATAAGATAGAGTTCAGCTCAATTGTTCTTAGTGCCTCTATGATTTGTACTCAACAAAACCTAACAGCAACAACAAAATTGAAGAAATTCCCTTCTATTCCTAGTTTATTGCGTGTTTTCATCAGGAAGGTATGCTGGATTTTGTCAAGAGCCTTTTCTGCATCAATTAACATAATCATATGGTTCTTCTTAAAAATATCGTGATTTTCATGAAAGTTTACAGAAATCTAGGATTTCCATTCATTCATCGCTGCACATTTTCCTCCCTATCCCCCCAAGTCCATTTTTCTCTTTGAAAAATTCATTAATTGTTGCACAATTCCCCCACCCTCACCCCAGTACACTTTGCTATGCACTTCTTATTCTGGACTATAGTCATGCAAATAATGCTTCATCATATATTTTTTTTTAAACAATTCTGTCCCTCATCTGTTCCAATTCACTGTTCATTATTTAACCCACTTTTGTTAATGTGATAAATTATGATTTTGTTTTATTTGAACCATTCTTGCATACTTGTTACAAATCCTACTTGGGCATAATCAATATTTTTATATGCTGTTGCATTCTATTGGGCAGGATTTTGTTAAGTTTTATGTCTACATTCTTGAGGAATATTGGTTTAATGTTTTTGTTTTTAATAACACCTTTGCCTGGTTTTGATATTAGAGTTATGCTTGCTCCAAAGAATGACTTTGGGACTCTTCATCATTTTTCTATTTTGTTTTAAATAATTTAAGTAGAATTGGTAATAGTTTGCCTGTGAATGTTTGGTAGCATTCAGCTGTAGAGTCATCTGTACCAGGACTTACTAGGACTGTTTTTCGGGAAATCTTTTTATGACCTACTCAGTTTCTTACTTTGTGAAGTCTGTTCAAGTGTGTATATCTGTCTTTGTCAATCTGGGTACGGTGTGAGTTTCTAGGATTCTGTTAATTTCCTCTAGGTTTTCAAATTTATTGGAGTGTAACTGTTCACAATATTCTATTATTCAATTTTAGCTATTGCGTTGTGATGTCATTTCTTTAATTTCTTATTCAAATCATGTCTTTCTTTTATTGAGTTCGCAAATGGTTTGTTTATTTTATTGACCCTTTCCTGGTTTTGTTGATGGTTTCTATTTTGTTTTCTATTCCACTGATTTCAGCCCTTGTCCTTAGAATTTTCTTTCTTCTAGAGGCTGTGGAATTAGATTTTAGGTTTCTTGGTTTTTAAAATTATTTTCTTTTTGCTTGATGTGTTGCATTAATTAGTCTATTTTGATTAATTCTTCTTTTTTATGTAATTGCATATTGCTGGAACTACCCTCTGAGGATTGTCTTAGCATATCCCAGAAGTTTTAATATGTTGTATTTTTGTTTTCATTTGCTTAAAGAAATTTTGTAATTTCATTTTTTATCTCCATAGCACAAATGTGTTCTAGTAGGTTTTTATTTAGCTTCTATGTGGGTGGCATTTTTATCCTTTTCTCTCTTGTTATTGATTTCTAGTTTTGTAGCATTGTAATCTGAGAAGACTCTCTGTATTACTTCAGTGTTCTCTGTGCCCTTATATATGATCAGTTTTGGAGAATGTACCTTATGTACCCTGAATATGTCTACAAGGCTGAGTAGCTAATTGTATAATTTCATTC
>NW_006399930.1:1090392-1091434 GCF_000299155.1 Elephantulus edwardii | reverse complement strand
GCACATAACAACAACAACAACAACAACAACAACCTTATGTACTTGAGAAGGAAGTAAATTGAGTTCTAATTGGTGAAGTAACCTGAATATGTCTACAAGGCTGAGTAGCTAATTGTATAATTTCATTCCTCAGCATCTTTGTTGAGTTTATTCTGAGCTGACCTGTCCATTGGTGAGAGTGGTGTGTTATAGTCTTTGGCTACTATTATTCTTGACTGTTTTATTATTATTATTACTACTTTTGCTACTATTATAGTGCTACTCCTTTCTTCTTATCTGGTAACCATTTTGTTGTATGGATGTATGATTTGGTACATAGATGTTTGCCAAGGTTATAACTTCTTGATCTATTGTGCCTGTAGTCATCTATAATGCTTTTCCTTATATCTTATGATGGTTTTCATCCTATAGTAAATTTTATCTGAAATTAGTGTTGCCAATCCCATTTTCTTATAAATATTTGCTTGGTATAGTTTTTCCTACCCTTTCCCCTCTGTTTTGTAGATATGTCTCTCACAGGCAGCATATGATGAGTGTTTTTGTTTGTCTGTTTTATCCATTCTACAACTCTTTCTCTCATAATTGGTACATTTAAGTCATTCACAAATTCAGTGTGATTATTAACAGGTCAGGTTTTATCTTCACAGTTTTGTTGCATTCCTTCTTCTGTTGTTAGTGGTTACTATGATCCATCCGCTTTCCTTGACTATTTCTGTTTGAAAGACTTCCCTTATTTCTTGTAGAATAGATCTTGTTTTCACAAATTCCTCAAGTTTCTGCTTTTTTTGCAAATAATCTAATTTTTCCTACATAATTGGTGCATAGCTTTGCTTGGTACAGGATCTTCAAGTGATAGTTGTTTCCTTTCAGCTTTCTCTATATGCCATCCTGTTGTCTTCTAGCTCACATAGTTTCTGCTGAGACGTTATTAAACTACTTTGTTTTCCTTTGTAGGTGACACTGTTTTTCTCCTGCTGCTTTCTTATGCTTTCTAATCCTTACTTTCTTATTCTTACTATACTTACTCTTCTTTTTTTTTTTT
>NW_006399930.1:1083140-1089042 GCF_000299155.1 Elephantulus edwardii | reverse complement strand
TTTGTCCTGGAGAGGGTGAAGCCAGGCTTATCCTTGGAGTCAAGGATTCTGGAGCTTCATCTGATATACTTTGGGCATGCTTCAAGGAAGGACCAGTCCTTGGAGAGGGACATCATGTTTGGGAGGGTGGAGGGACAGCACAGGAGAGGAAGACTCTCTATGAGATGGAACGATTCAGTGATTAGGGTAGTGGAAGTAGGTGTGTCAAAGACAATGAAGTTGGCACAAGGTAGAACAGGTCTTAGGGGTCTTGTACGTAGGGTCACTATGAGTCGCAAGTGACTCGACGGCACGTAACAACAACAATAACCATTAATTTGATTACAAAGTTCATATACATTTTGTTTTACACTATTCTTCATTCACATTGTTTTTCATATAATCATTCTTACGCATTATGTTTTATAAAATTAATCACTTTTAGTTCTTGTCCACTGTTACCCTTTCTTTTCAGGTCCCCGTCAGATTCTTGCATTTCCTTCACTCTCTCCCTACACCTACCAAATTGTGCAACCCTGTGGCTTTTCCCTTACCTATATTCACCTGCCTGCTCCCACCCCTCCCCTTCTTGGATCCTCATACATGTTTTACTGCTTATACTTCTATTTTTACAATAATAGCCTTATGCGTATTGGTCCTTATGAGGCTGAGTTAGTTCATTCAATATAATGCTCACCAGTCTCTGCCAAGTTATGTAGTATTTTTCAAAATCATTGTTCCCGAGTGCTGCATAGTATTCCATTGTGTGAATGTACCACAATTTCTCAATCCATTCAGGTGGACATTTGGGTTGTTTGCATGTTCTCATGATGTTGGATAATGCTGCTATGAACATTGGTATATAAATATGTTTGTATCTTAATTCTATGTTTCTTGGAGTATATTCCTAGTAGTGGAATAGCTGGGTTATATGGAGTTTCTATGTTTAACTTTTTGAGGAAATGCCAAACTTCCTTACAGAGTGGTTGTACCATTTCAAAATCTCACCAACAATGTACGAGAGTTTTGTTCCAACATTTATTGCTTGTTGTCCTTCTAAACTTTACCACTGCTACTGGGGTGAGATGGTATTTCATTGTGATTACAATATATCTTTATGTTTTTCTTTTAAAGCCTAGTCTGTTAAAATCACTGAGCTTCTTGAATGTGGATTTCCTTGTTTTTTCATGATACCTGGAAAGTTTTCTTCTAGTAATTCTTCAATAAGTTCTCAATGCTTTCCTCTACCCCTTCCCCTGTTCAGGAATCTGATCACATGTATTTTGCTCTGTTTGATGATATCCCACATGATTCTGATTTCTTTATATCTCTTCTGATCTTCTGTTTTTTCTTCTTGTAAACTCTCATCGAAGTTCTTGTCTTCTAGCTTTCTGATTCTCTGTTTCATATCTTCTATCCTGCTTTTTTGTCCCTCCGGCCTATTGAAAAACTCTATCATTTCAATCTTGATATTTTGGATTGTATTTTCATGCATTTCTGTTGTTTCTAGTACTGTGTTGTACATTCCATATCTTGGGTTGGGTTTTTTTTTTAGATTCTTGTACCTCTTTATTGATAGTTTCAATACTTTCTTCCATCATTTATAACTTCTTCAGTAGCAGATCATGTAAGTCTACATCAATGTAGTTCTTCTGCCTCCGCTCTTTGGGGTGTTCATTGGATCTGTAATGTGGTCTGCTTTTTTTAGGAGAAGATTTGTCCTATTTCTTTATAATGTTTGACCCTACCTGCTACTTGCCATTATAGGAGGCTCTTCTTAGTATGTGTGAGGCAGTTTTTTTTTCTTATTTTCTTTTTTTCTTGAGATTTTAATGAAAGTTTATCGAGAACTTGGATTTCCATTCATTCATGGATGCACATTTTCCTCCCTGTGCCCCCGAGTTCACTTTTCTCTTTGGAAAAAAAAAAACAAAACCAAAAAACCAAAACAACAACAACAACAACAACAAAACCCACAAAAAAACCCAACCAAACCACACCAAAAACTCTTTAATTGTTGTACAATTTCCCACTCCCACCTTTGTCTACTTTACTATGCAGCTCTTATCCTGGACTGTTGTCATATAAATAATACCTGATGAAGTGTACATTATTTATCCCGTGAGGCAATTTTTTGGTGACTATTTAGGTTGTTTGCAATTTCATACCTTTATGATGCTATTGGTAAATTTCAAGTTTCAAGTATCGTTCCTGATTCAGTTTTCCAGTGGTAGTTTTCCTCAGTGGACATATATGGGTGACTCTCTTCCATGTGACCTGTAACAAGTTTTTCATCTTGTTACCCTTTTAAGGGTGAGAAACTGGAGTCTCTCCCTTTGCTAAGTTGTGGTGGGCCCACTTTTATGTATTATCTTGTATCTTGATATGAGGAGGTGATTTCCCTTTGAGGCAGACAAAATCTTTAGAGTGCTGCCTGGGATATTTTGCCAGGGAAAAGACACAAGAAAATAGTATGGTGCCAACACTGCAGGCCCCAAGTCTCAGTAACTGTTTATGTCCATACACCTGTTTCCTCTCCTACAGCAGAATGAAGGTATCTATTCCTGAGTAAGCAGACAAAGGCCTAGGGAAGTGGTAGGTCCCAACGGTTTAGCCCTCAAGTATCATTTAGTGCTAAAAGCCAACCCACATGCCTATCTCATCACCTGTGACTCCTTAACATTATTCTTGAGGAAAGAAGAAAAGTGCAACTAATTGAGTTAATAAATAAATAATCAATAAATTTTAGAAATGCAGTATAATAAAAATGCTTCTTAGATATAGGAAACATATTTAGCCTTTAAGATGAACCAACTCTTAGAAATTCACAACTTATAAGAACTGTCACAAAGTGGAAGATTAAATGTAGTTTTATTAGAAAATTATATTCTCAAAGGGATTGACCTCCTTACTTGAAATATATAGTTGTTGTTTGTTGTTTGATGCTGTAGAGTCCTAGACTACTCATAGCGACCCTATGAACAAACGGCCTGAGCACTGTTCATACATAGAGTTTCTGGAGGCAAGCCATTTCGGAAGTGGATGCCGCTCCTGTTTCCAGGGAACTATATAGAGGAGGCCTAAATGCAAATAGTTTTATATCTATTAAGAAATTGAGCCCACAATTTGGACTTTCAAATAAGAAAACTCTAAATTAAAAACAAATTACTTTTGAACTCAAAACTTAGAGTAGGTATAAAACCTATATTATGAAAGTTTTGTGGATATAATAGTTATAATGAATAAACAAAAATTGATATTGAAAACTGCTATGAATATTTAAACAAAAATATTGAAAGTAAATCTGTCTTAAGAATATTTTATAAATATTTTAAATGAAGTATAAGAAAAATACAAGGCCCCAGGAATTGACGGCATACCAACTTACATATTGCAACAAACTGACATTGCTCTGGATGTGCTTAACAAGTTGTGTGAAGAAGTCTAGAGGACCTGGCCAACCTATTGGAAGAAATCTATATTTATTCTCATTCCAAAGAAAGGTGACCCAACGGAGTGTGGAAATTATTGAACAATATCATTGATATCACATGAAAGCAAGATTCTGCCAAAGATTATCTATCTACAACTGACCACATTAAAAGATAATTGCCTGACGCACATGCTGAGTTTAGAAGAGGCTGTGGCACTGGAGATATTACAGCTAATGTTAGATGGATTTTGGCTGAAAGCAGGGAATACCAGAGGAATGTCTATCTGTATTTCATTGACTATACAAAGGCATTTGACTGTGCGGACAAACTGTGGTTGACTCTGAGAAGGATGAGAATCCCAGAACACTTCATTGTGCTTATGTGAAACCTATTATTGGACCAAGAGGCAGTTATTAGAACAGAGCAAGGAAACACTGCATGATTCAAAATTCGGAAGGGTGTACACCAGGGACGCATCCTGTCTCCATAAATTTTCAATCTATATGCAAAACAGATTATCCAGGAGGCTGAGCTCTATGAAGAGAAATGTGGCATCAGGATTTGAAGAAGACTCATAAACAATCTGCATTATACAGGTGACACAACCTTCCTTGCTGAAACTGAAGAGGACCTGAAGCAATTGCTGTGAAAGGTCAAGAACTACAGCCTTCAGTATGGATTGAAGCTCAACATCAGGAAAACAAAGATTCTCACCACTGGGCCAATTGACAGCATCATGATAAATGGTGAAGAGATAGAAATTGTTAACAGCTTTAGCTTGCTTGGCTCCACAATCAACACTCTTGGTGCCAGCAGCCAGGGAATTAAAAGATGAATTATTTTGGGGAATGTCTGTTATCAGAGACCTCTCCAAAGTATTGAAGAACAACGGTATCAATCTGCAGGTTATCAGTCTGCAGGCTAGGGTGTGCTTGAAACAGGCCATGGTCTTTGCAATTACTTTCTATGCATTAGAAAGCTGGACAATGACTAGGGATGATAGAAGGAAAATTGATGCATTTGAGCTGTAATGCTGGAAAAGAGTATTGAATATACCATGGACTGCTAGAAGAACAAATAGGTTCATCCTAGAGAGGGTGAGACCAGGCTGCTCCTTAAAGGCAAGTATTCTGATGCTTCGTTTGACATACTTTGGACATGCTGCAAGGAGGGACCAGTCTTGGAGAGGGAGGTCAAGTTTGGGAGGGTGGAGTGACAGTGCAGGAGAGGAAGACCTTCAATGAGATGGATTGATTACTGAATCAATCAATCAATCAATCAATACTGGGATTATGGGGTACGTGTGTCAGGGACAATAAAGCTGGCACAGGATAGAGTAGGTTTTAAGGTTGTTGTACATAAGGACTCTATGTGTTGTAAGTCACTTGACAGAACACAACAACAACAACAACAGCATAAGAACAATAGATCCACCAATGCATGAAATATTTATTCAATGACCATGGGTGACAAAGGGGCTGGAAGTCCGGTAGATAGTATTCTGAAGCAGCCTGACTTTACAGTTGTTCGAATTCTGGTTCTAGTGAGACTTTGGGTGTAATGTTTACTAGCCATTGGGTGTGAGTTGATTGTATTGGGCTGCCTTCTATTTAAAAGGCATTTCAGGCCTGGTTTTAATTGTTTTTGGTCAAACATTCTTTTTTTTTAAAAAAAAACACCCATAAAGTTATACTTTATTGGCAATCAAAAGAGACAATATACTTTATTGGCAATCAAAAGAGACAATATACTTTCCCCCATCCATTAATTTTTGCACATTTCTCCCTGCCCACCCCACCCCCCAGTTCAATCTTCTCTTTGAAACGTAAAAGAACAATTCTTTTATTGTTATACAATCCCTCCCCCCCAAGTCAACTCCACTGTGCAGGCTTCATTCTAGACTCCTGTCATTACAATAATACCTTAATCATATATCCCTTTTAAACTGTTCTCTCCCTCATCTGTTTCAATGCAGTATACATAATTTATCCCATCCCTCTCAGTCTCTCCCAAACCAAAATGTCAGTCCCATTTTATAACAGTGGCACTATGCAGTTATTCGTTCTTTTGTGACAGATATTTCTCTCAGCATAATGTCCTCCAGCATCACCACTTTTTTATAATATTTCATGAGTTCCTTGTTTTTCAATGCAGCATAGTATTCCATTGTGTGAATATACCACAGCTTCTCTATCCATTTGTTTGCTGATCGGCACTTAGGTTGTTTCCAAATCTTTGTTATTGTGAACAAAGCCACAATAAACATGGGTGTGCATATATCTGCTTGGTAATGGTTATGGTTTCTTTAGGGTATATTCCCAGTAGTGGAATTGTTGGTATTTTTATTTGTGACTTGTTGAGAAAGCGCCTTACTGTCTTCCACAGTGGTTGCACCATTTTACACTCCCACCAACAATGAATAAGGGTTCCAGTTTCTCCACAACCTCACCAGCATTTGTTGTTTGCTGTTCTGTTAAATTTTGCTATTC
>NW_006399930.1:1080552-1081550 GCF_000299155.1 Elephantulus edwardii | reverse complement strand
AAAAAAAAAAAAATAACAACAACAATGTGAGTTAAAATATCTTGAAAATAAGCAATTATCTATTAAATTATAGACATAAATTGGAAATATGATAATCTAATTAAATGCAAAAATATGTAAACATAAATCAATGAAAATTCATCATTTTGATATATTGGGCAAAGGGCGAAACTCAATTAAGTTGATAAGGACATTGTGTAAGTTCATTGTTCCATTTTAGCAAATTATCTGGCCTCTTTAAGTGTTAAGGAAAAACATATACTGCTTTGAAGAATAAGATTCCACTGATTCCAAGTCATGACATTTTTAATCAGTTCATATGCATGCGTACGCTAGTCATTGAATAAAGAAGTCTGAAGAACTGATGCCTTAAATTACAGTGTTGGTAAAGAAGATTAAATATTTCATGGATTTCAGAAGACATGCCAAATCTGTCTTGGAAGAAGTACAATCAGAATCCTCCTTAAAAACTCAGTTGTAAAGTCTTTGTCTTACATACTTTAGATATGCTGTCGAGAGGACTCAGTCCCTGGAGAAGGACATTATGTTTGGTAAAGTAAAAGTTCAGTGTAAAATAGGAAGCCCCTAATGGAGAATAGTTACAGTGGGTTCAAAATTGACAAAAGTTATGAGGATGATATAGAACCTGACAGGGCTTTATTCTCTTTTATATAAGATCACTATGAGTCAGAACCAATTTGAAGGCATTTAATAGCACACAATTCAATTTAGAGAAAGTTTGGGTTTTTTCTCTCTTCTTCTTAGTTAAACTAAACAGCTGAACTGAAAGTAAAAAATTTCATTGCTTTGTTAGAATACTAACATTTTATAAGGCATGGCTTCTTCTGGAATGTGAGTTAGGTTTGCATTTGCCGTAATGTTAAAGAGCATGAAATGCCTAGGAATGAGTTAGATGAAAGAAATGGAAAAATATTTGTCTATAAAATCACAAATTAAAAAACATTGAGAAAAATGAAAAGAGAACAAATGAAATAATT
>NW_006399930.1:1062332-1080452 GCF_000299155.1 Elephantulus edwardii | reverse complement strand
AGTGTAAAATGTAATAAAGGGAGTTATTATATTGAACACAAACTCAGTGTATTATTTCAACATAAAACTACTATTAAAAGAAAAACAGACATTAAATAAATATTAATTACTGATAGAATATAGAAAAAAGGAAGGAAAAGTGTCCATTTAGTTGCAGTTGCAGGATATTTTTATTCTTTCATATTTTGCCACATGAAAATCTGTGACTGTCTTGATATGGTGCTAATACATTTCCGTACTTATGTCAAATTTCTTACTTTTTAAAAACTGTACAGACATTTTGTTTGAACTTTATTATCTTTGACACTCTGAGAAATAGTCTTCCTGTTCCTCAGTAATAATTTACAAATGAACTTTATGTGAGAAGAATTACTATCTGAAATATACTTAATAATATATCTGTTAGTAGTTTTCCAGTGATTACAAAATACAGTAGTATTAATAAGTATGTGTAAATATCCTAAGTGGCAAGCTTTTGGAGTCGACTGCTTTTCCAGGAATGTGTTTGACGTGCAGGTTTGCTCTGTCCCTGGAGTGAGGCTAGCCAGCCTGGGCCTAGGGTTTGAACCAGGAGGCGGCCCTAAGTCCAAGGCAGCTGGGGAAGAAGCGGCCATGTTGTTCCTGCGGTCCTCGGGCCAGGTTCAAATTGTCTGACTGTCAAACATTCTTCTAGGTGGTATAGCACTGATCTGTGCATTGCTGTACAGAGGTACTCGTGGTTGCTGTGATGCTGAAGCCTGTGATAGTGATGTGCCAATCATGGTAATGGGCACCCATGGTGGACAGTATTGGCTGGAGCTTCCCAACTAAATCAAGCCTGGAAGTAGGAGTGGCATCCACTTCCAAAATGGCTTGCCTCCGGAAACTCTATGTATGAACAGTGCTCAGGCTGTTAGTTCACAGGGTCGCTATGAGTCATCTACGACTTGATGGCATTAAACAACAACAACAACAACAAATATCCTAAGGTAACTCTGGTGACTTGTAGTAAGGAGTTGCTCTGCCAACCCAGAAGCATATGGTTCATATCTATCAGCTACTTCAAGGAAGAAAGGTGAATGATATCCTTGCCGTGCAGTTTACTGCCTCTGGAAACCTTTTGGAGGTTCATCTATGAGTTGGTTCTAGCTCCATGACACACAACAACAAAATATGACAAGGCCTATACAGAAGATGAATCAATGTTTTTGAGTTATGTTGCTGTAAATTATACTGAACATACCATGGACTGCCAAGAGAACAGATAGAGAAAAAATAACCAGCTTGCTCCTTGGAGGCAAGGGTTTTAAAATTCTTTTCACATACTTTGGGCATGTTGCTAGGAGGGACAAGTCCTTGGAGAAGGGCGTCACGCTTGGAGGGATAGGGTGTCAGTGCAGAGGAGGAAGACTCCAGATGAGATGGATTGTCGTAGTGACCATGGCAATGTGGTCAAGTGTGTAACAAACAGTGAGGTTGGCTCCAGGATAAGACAGGGCTCAGAGCTATTGTTCATAGGATTAAGCAACTATCAGTTGCAATCGACTGGACTGCACATAATAACAACAGCAACAACACTCTGATACATGTCCTTAAGCCAGGAATCAACATAAAAGAATGCCTGTTTAGTTTCTACTGTTTGATTTACAAGTAAAATTATGTCATAGAGTCACTGAGGATATCATATAGGAAGAGCATATGTAAAGAATTGTAATTGTGAAATTGCTTAAGTATAAAAAAAGATTTTGCTTAACAATAATTAATGATAGTATGGCAAATATTTGTTGGGTAATTGAGCAGTATATTTATGAATCTTCAGAGATAAATCAATCTTGTTTCTATTTAATACAGAATCCCGCCGACATGTAGTCATCCATGTGCTTTTTTAATACCTACAGATATGAAGCATCCATTATTTTATGACAAAGTTTATTAATTAGACTGGAGGATATTGCCCTTTTTTATCCCACAGAACAGCTGGTGGATTCTAATTGCATCCTTTGGGCATTGGAAATCAACTTTTTAGCATTAGGCCACCATTAGAGCTAGGTGTTGCTATAAAAGTATTTTGTAAATGTGGCTAACATCTAGAATAAAGTGATTTTAAGTAAAAGAGTTTGCCCTTATAATGTGAGTGAGATTTATTAAATCACTTAGATGCTCATAAGAGCAAAACTCAGTTTTCTTGGAGAACAAATCCTAGCCCAAGTATATAAGTCCAATTCTAGCCAAGATTCCTGCCTCCTGGGATGTCCCACAGATCTCAAAGTTGCCAATACTTAAAATCACATGAGCCAAGTACTTACAATTATCATTTTTATATAGAAACTAAAATAAACTTTATATATCTATAATGTATTTTTCTTCTTGTTAGTTGCTGTCAAGTTGTCTCTGACTTATGTATTACAGAATGAAACATTACTTGGTCCTGTGCCATCTTTATGATCTTTGTCTATGGGACTCATCTTCCAGAATCATAGCAGACGTTCTGTTGTGATCCATGGATTTTTATTAGCCTTTTTTTGGAAACAGAACGCTAATACTGTATGTAATCTCCTCTGAAATCTACCCACTTTGAGCGACTGTTATTATTTGAAATACTGGTGGTACAGCTTCTAGTGTCACAGTAGCATTCAAGTCACCATAGTGCAAATAACTGATGGGCAGGAAGTTGTTGCTATTTTTATTGTTGTTAGGTGCTATTGAGTCCACTACAGATCATAGCGACCTTATGAACAAAAGATCTGGAACCAGTCCTATCCTATACCATCCTCACACTTCCTGATACACAAGAGCTCATTGCAGCAGTAACCTTGTCAATCCACCTGATTGAGGTTCTTCCTCTCTTTCACTTACCCTCCACCCTTACCAACATCATGACCTTCTCCAAACAATAGCGCCTTCTAGCAATATGTTCAAAGTATGTGAGGTAAAGCCACATCAATCTTGGCTCCAAAGAGAACTCCGACTGTATCCTCTCCAAGACATCTCTATTCATTCTCTTGGCAGTCCATGGGATGTCCAGAGCTCTTTTCCAGCACCACAGCTCAAGGCATCAATTCTTTTTCTGTCATCCTTATTCATTGTCCAGGTGTTGGATGCATAGCAAGTAATTGGAAAGACCATGGCCTGAATCAGATGTTCCTTAGTCCTCAAACTGACATTACTTCTCAATAATTTGGAAAAGTTCCTAACTGCAGATTCTCCCAGTGAAAAACATCTCCTTTTTTTCCTGACTGCTTGTACCAAGGATGTTAGTTGTGGTTCCAAGCAAAACAAAACTGTCGACAGTTTCAGTCTCCTCTCCAACCATGATGACACTACCTATTGGTCCAGTGGTTAAGAATCTTTGTTTTCTTGATATTGAGATGCAATCCAGACCCAAGGTTTCATTTCTTGATCTCTGCAACAAGTGCTTCAAGTCCTCACTTTCCTTATTTTCCTTATTTAGAGGGATGCTTATTTCTGCTTCTCTGTGTCTCTTTTTGTGTATATCATATATGTTAGGGAACTCTGGTGGCCTCCTGGCTGTTGTTGCTGTTAGGTGCCATCAAGTCAAGTCTGACTCATAGCGACCCTATGAACAAAAGATAGGAACTCTGCTCTATCCTGCACCATCTTCACCCTTCCTGACATACAAGAGCCCATTGCAACAGTCATCTTGTCAATCAACCTAGTTGAGGGTCTTCATCTCCTATGCTGACTCTCCACCCTTCCCAGCATTTATTTTCTACTGGTCCTAATTTCCTGGAAAATTCTGACTGATACAGATGGCTGACCCGTTTTTTGTTAAGGGCATTTTCACAACTTGTTATGATATCAATTACTGAGATGTTGCCTTGATTTTTGCCTGCTTTTCTTACTGAGTCTGATTAAAACTGGACTTCTATCCAGATCATAAACACCCAAAGCCCATGCATTCCCATTATGCTCCCAGCAACTTTGAACTGTTCAGGTTGTAACTTTTTTTTTTAGTTAATGCTACTTGTGCTCATTTTTTACCAAAATCAAATTTTTTTAAAGTTTTGGAGGATGCATCTTGGAGAGAAAAAATAAGTCAAAATGGTTTTTAGAATAAAGTGCAATATAGGATTATTTATAAAAGAAAGCCAATTCTGATGATAGAACCCTGTAGTTCAGTTTTCTTTGGGAGAACTTTAGTTCTGTTCATATATTGTCCTTGCTACAGATTTTTTTCTTCCAAGATCACATTATGAAAAAAAGCAATTTAGAAATTAATTTTTTATAATTTGAAACAGGCAGCTAAATAATGGAAAACCAATTTTTTAAAGTCCAACCTGAAGAAATTTTAAATCATAAGAATATATTTGTTTTTTTTCTTTTAATATCATCATAGTCATGTTAAAACTACAATAATTTAGGACAAATATTGAGAAAAAGGATAAGGATACAGTTTCTTATTACTAAATTATAATTTTTTTCTTTAATGGTATGAAACTATATTTATACATTTATATATCTCTATTTATCTATGTATTCATGTATCTAAGTACTATCTACATAAAGTATAAATTCCAGGGCCTAGGAAACTTTCATTTAAGAATTCAGAAAAATCATTAAAAATAGAATGATACATTAATTTCCATTTCAATAAAACACTATAGCATTAAAGACAATGTCCTATCATTATTTTTAGCATATCACAATATTTAAGAACCCAATTTGCCTTTGTGGTAATCGTAACACAATTCTATACATAAAATGAATTCCTTCTCAATTCACCAATTTTATTTGCCTGATTTACTGAGTGTTTCCCCAAACTACAAGAAAGGGCAGTTAGTCCTTCCTTTCCTTTGAAAATAGCCAGGCCTCCTATTCTTTTTCCTTCTGCTGTTAGCCTGAGGGTCATTTCATGCTTAAAACTTTGGATAGATTTCCGTGCCCAATGGTGCTTCTATTGCCATCTGTTTGTGGAGGAATTGCTATACTTAGAAAGACAGGAAAGATGGTATAGAAGAACTCTCTGGACCATTTGATAAATAGGACATTGTGACTAGTAAACAATTTGTATGCACTGTTACTGATTCATCAGTGTGGATAGTTACAATAATATCATGAGGTCTAAACATTACTGAATAGTATAATGTATAAACATACTAAAACAAAGCAAAAACAACTTTGACATTATCCAAATGGTAAATAAAAAAATAATACAGAGTGTTAGTATGTACCAAGATTTTCTAGGGTAGAGAATTAGAAAGAAGCAAGTTTATTCACATTCTTCTAAAACTGGTAATTTGTCAAAGAGGTAACTATTGGAGAAAGGCAAATAAATGTACTTAATGGATTAAACTTGAGCAGACAAAAGAAACCTCAGACTCTTTAGTCTCTTCATTTGTTTACTGCTTCTGTGAGGCTAGAGAAAGTTTTTATATTGGATACAAAAAATTACATATTAAGGGAAAGCAAAAAGATTAACTTGGGGAAAAGTTGTAATTTAACAGCTCATGTTTTAAAAATCAAAGTGAAATGCAAACATTTTTAGGACAATGCGAAATTATCTTAAAAGCTGAAAGATTATGAGAATAACTTATGATAATTTTATTCAAGAAGTAGTAACTTTCTGAGCTTTTCTTCTCTCTCTCTCACACACACAGACACACACACACACACACACACACAGAGATACACACACACAGACACACACACACACACACACACACACACACACACACATCAACACTCATACTTGAACAGTCCCCAAATGAAAAGCAATGGTTAGTTGTTTATATGGCTGTATTTCTTGGCATCCTCTCTTCTTCCTCCGCCTATTACTGTTTCATATGTTTCGCCTTATTTTTCTCTGCTTCCTTTCCAGTTCTCCTGTAACTGTGCACCTCCTTAACCTCCTTATGGTGGAGCCTGTCCAACATCAATCCTTGTTCCCATGATATTTACTACCTCAATTATATCAGGCTGCAACTGGACTTTCCTTCCAAGATTTCTCTTCCCACAGCAGTAACTGCTCCCACAAAGAATACATTTGCTTAATATGTCAACATCTGGAAAGTCTGTAGAGATTGCAGCTTAAGATCTCCAATCAGAACCCTGACATCAACAAAAACATGAGACAATGAAAGGGAAAGGACTCAGGGAATTACAAGGATGAGAAGTATGGCCCAACCTACCCATGTCCTCAAGAGTATTCAGCAAAAAATTAATTTTCCTTAGGGATTGATTTTTGGAAGAAAATGTTCATAATAATTTTTAAAACATAAGAGTTAAAATGCACCTTAGAGTACATATGGTTTGTTAGGGATTACAACATGTCCCTCTCAAGATGTATTTTGGACTTGAACCTCAGTATTAATGAATATAGTTCCTTTTGAAAATATGAGTTTCCTTAGCTAAGACATAACCAGTAGCTGTTGTTAGGTGATCTTCTGTACTTTATGACTCAGTAACTCTATGAACAACTGATCTTAACTTTGCCTTATCCTGCGTCATCATCACAATCTTCCCCATCCATGCTCAAGCCAATTGTTACAATTTCTCATCAATATATGCCCTTGGATATTTTCCTATATTTTGATGACTCTCTACTATTCCCTGCATAAAGTCTTTTCCCAAGGAATAGCCCCCCTTACAACATCCCCACAGTATGTGAGATAAAACTTCACCATCCTTGCCGCCAAGAAGCACTCTGTTTGCACTACCTCCAAGATATATATGTTTGTTCTTTAGGAAATTCATGGGGTGTTAAATACTTTTCATCAAAAGCACAATTCAAAAGAATTGATTCTTCTTCTGTCATCCTTATTTATGGTCTAACTCTCCGATGCGTATAAAACAGTATAACTTGGACCAGGTGCATCTTAATCTTTAAATGATGGTCTTACTCTTTAGCACTTCACAGAGGACCTTCACAGCATATTTTCCTAATGCAACAAATCTTTTTCTTTCTTGCCTGCTGCTACCATGGATGTTGATTGTGGACCCAAGTAAAATTAAATCATTGACAGCTGCAATCCTTTCTTCATCTATCATGATGATGCCTACTGCACTAGCTGTAAGAACTTTTATATTCTTGATGTTGAGATGTAATCCATTCTGAAGGTTGCAGTTTCTGATCCTCTTTAGGAAGTACTTCAACTCCAACACTGAAGAGGACTTGAAGGATTTGCTTCAGAAGATCAAAGTCTACAGCCTTCAATATGTATTTCATCTCAAAATCAAGAAAAAAAAGGTCCTCATGACCAGGCAAATGAGATGGAGAAAAGATTTAAGTTTTTAATGATTTCATCTTGCGTGGGTCCATAATCAATATCTTTTACACCAATCAGGAAATAAAAAGATGAGTTGCACATGGAAGATCTGCTGTCAAGGAACTATCCAGAGTGCTAACAAGAAACTATGTCAGTCTAGAGGATAAGGTAAACCTCATCTGGGCCATGGTCTTCTCAATTGTTTGCTACGCGTCTGAGAGCTGGATGACATTTGAAAAAGTGATGCCTTTTGAGTTGTGGTGCTGGAGGAGAGTACTGAACATACCACGGACTGTCAAGGAAGCAAACAGATCTATTCTGAAGAGAGTGAAACCAGATTGCTCCTAGAGACAAGGATTTTGAAATGCTGTCGCGCATACTTTGGATGTTAAAAAGAGGGAATAGTCCTCAGAGAAGTACATCATGCTTGAAAGGGTGGAGGTTCAGCACAAGAGAGGAAGTTCATGGAAAAGGTGGGTTGAGACGGTGACTCTGGCAATGGAGTTGGGTGTGTCAGAGACAGTGAGACTGGATCAGAATAGAGCAAAGTTCAGAGCTGTTGTTCCTACGGTCTCTATGAGCCATAGTCGATGCTATGGGACATATTAACACCACCACCACAAAACCAATCATTATTTCTGTACCAGATAAGCAGATAATAAGCCCAAAAGTAACCATAAAGCTAAGAATCTAGCACAAAAACCAAAACACCAATCTTGGTAAATTTAAATTAAAGTATTTTTTTTGATAGTTGTTACTGGCTGTAGTAAAGTAAATTCTGATACATAGCAATCCTGTGTACAATAAATCAAAGCCTTATGAGATCCTGCTCCATCCTTATAAACTAAGATGTACTTAAACTAATTGTTGCAGTCACTTTGTCAATTAATCTTGTTGAGGGTCTTCCTCTCCTTAGAGGACCCTCGATATTTCCCAGCATGATGTTGTCTTTCAAGTAACAGCCACTTTTAATGACACACCCACATTGATGTGAGATAATATGGCACTATTTTTTTAGCATAAGGAGCACTCTGGCTTTACTTCTTCATGAATTAGGTTGACTTTTCAATGATCTTTATACTTACAACCTTATTAAAAAGAATCTCACACAGACATCTCTCTGGTGAAACTGTGGTTAATTACTCAGCTTCTAACCTACAGGTCAATGTATTAACTATCAGCTGATCTAAGAGGGAAAAAAAGTGCAATTTGAAAGATTTGCAACCTTGGAGATCCTATTCGAAGACGTTCTAACCTTTCCATAGGTTCACTATGAAGCATAATCAAGTGTATGACAATTGGCTTTATATGTATATGTTGTTACTTATCTTTGAGTTGGAATGAACTCATAGCTGATACTCCAGTGAGGTTTCTGAGGCAATAAATTGCGTGGGAGGAGAGTACCTATCTTTCTCCCAGGGAGCAGATGGTGAATTTGAAATGGGAGACTGCATTGTCAGCGCAACTCCTTACCACTAAAGCTACCAGAGCTTTCTCTCTCCCTTTCTCCTCCTCCTCATCTCTATTTCTCTTTATATCTATCTATCTATCTATCTATCTATCTATCTATCTATCTATCTATCACCTCTATCTCTATCATCTTTATCTCTATTTGTTATTGTTATTGTCTATGCAATCTAGTCAAGAAGGACTCTTAGCGACCCTATGAACAAAAGCCCTGAAGCCTCTCTATAACTATTGTGAATTTCTCCAAGATCACAGAGTTTCCAGTGTTTTAGAAGTGGATATGACTCCTGCTTCTAAATCTGTCTTAAACTGGGAGCTCTACCAAACTGTCTACCATGGGTGGCTTGTTATGGCATTTGACAACCACCCCCCCACACCCACGGCCATGGCACAAGGTTCAGCATCACAATACACCTATGGCACTGTTGTTTCATTATGGCATTTGAGTCCCCAATGACACAAGGTTCAGTGTTAACGTAAATCCAGATTACCTCAGCAGCAAATTGACAAAAGTGCTTTATGACTTAGAAGAATGTTCCTCCAAAATATAGTAACAAGGGATTAAAATCTAATCCCTTAGCCCAACTTTTAAGCACAAGGGCCGTCCAGGAAGTCTTGTTGACTCTAAACAAGAGACTTAAATAAAAACAATCAAACAATCCACACAGATTCTCAACCAAAACAAGAGCACCTTTGTACAGAGTCCAGCTGCTTTACACAACTCTGAAATGGAGATAAGGGCCTGGCTTATCGTTCTATGTTGTTGTTGTTAAGTACCCGAGAATAGTAACCCTATAAACAAAAGGCCTTGTTTTTGATTGCCATCAGAGTCAGGTAGGACTCATAACAACCCTATAAACAAAAGACCAGAAGTTGTCAACAAAGTTCATAGTTTCCAGAGGCAGGCATGTTGTTTAGGAAGTAGATGCCACTCCTGCTTTTACATATATATATATCTCCACCAGTTACTCAATTTAAGAAAGATGAGCTCTCTTCCCTGGTAAAAAATAGTCTCAGAAATATGAAGTGGGGCTGGAATCCCCTGAATAGTTGGGTTTAAAAACCTTTAATCCCCAGAGTGAACCAGCAGGTACATTCAGATCCATACAGTACCTCTTCTTACATGTAATTCTTCCCCTTCTCCTTCCTTCACTCATGGAAATTTCTTCATTCATACACCCACCCCCCTCCTGCTCCCCACACTGTGAAGCAACTGCTTAGCCTTTCACTAGTGGGATCAGGATGTGGCTGCGCCTACAGGGTGGCTGGCAGCACGGTGGCTGGCAGACCACCTCCAGTATCCCGGTCCTCTCTGTTCTCCATGTGTCATCCCTCTCCTCAGTGTGTACGAAGTACTGAATCTATCGTTACAGCCTCTGCCTACCCCAGCATCCTGTGTGCCCTGTACTCAATAAGACTTACCTCCTGTAGCCATTTGATACAGTTCCTAGGCTCTGGTGGACTCCATAACATTTCAATATAATTTTATGGAATTTTAACTACAAACTGTGTGGAGACTTCCTTTATATAAAGTAGTATTCACACAACATCCAAACTGTATAGTGTTCTACATCACAGAATGTGTTGTGGATGTCAAGGATAAGTATATAAAGAGCAAGGTCTGAGTTACTGGCTCATGTGATTGGAGATGTACAAGTCCGCAATCTGCAGACAGGGTAATGGGCTGGAGAAGCAGCAGTGCGTACCCCAAAATCAGCATCAGGAGATGAAGGAATAAGAGGAATTATGGCGAATGTCTATTTATAGTATACAAGCAGAATTCTCCCCTACAGAAAATTTTCCATTCTCTTAAGATCTTCAGTTTATTAAATGAGGCTTAGTACTTGCTGTCAAGGATAACATAGTTAAGGCCATCTGATCTAATCACACTTAAACAGTTAATGAGACCAAATGTAACCAAACACGTAGTTACCATAGTTAGCCAAGTTGACACATTGACAAATAATCAAAACACCAATTTAAACATTTTCTATACTTTCAGTTTTTGGGAAGTTCTTGGTTTCTGCCTGCTTGTCAATTTATTGTACTATAGTGTCTTACATGTAATTGTAATCCTGGAAAGTATGTTGTTGCTGTTGGGTGCCATCAACTTGAGTATAACTCATGGCAACTCTGTGGACAACAGACCCCAATCCTGTCCTATCCTGTGCCATCTTTTATCGTCTCTTATGTACTTCAGTCCATTGCTACAGACACTGTGTCAATTTGCATCACTAGGGGTCTGCTAGGTATTTTACTTATTGGCAGGATAATTCATGGTAGACAGCTTTCAAAAGAGCTTTCAGACAAAGACAGATGAGAAAGAAAGTTCTGGCCATACATATACTTTTAAAAATTAGTCAGTAAAAAACTGATGCGTGACAACAGCACATTCTCTGACTCACTTGCTTTGGACATATGATGAGGCAAATGTGGGAGACCCTTAGTTTGATGGGTTGACAGCACAGCAACAATGATGAACTCAAGTATGCTGGAAACTGTGAAGATGATGAAGGGTCTGAATGTGACTGTGCTGGAGAGACTTGATGGCCGCTAACAATATAGGAATTCATTCATATTCTCTCTCTCTCTCCTCTCTTTTTGAAGTGCGACAAGACTTAACCAACTCCTCTTGGTTAAGTCAGGTATGATTTATTCATCCCATTTTCCATTTACCAAAGTATTTTTGTTTCTACCACCTTTTCCTACTTTACTGTCCTTTAATAAAACTAAGTTATTTAACATGTCTTTGATGATACTTAAGTAGGATTGCTATAAGAAATATGAGTAATCAAGTGTTCAACATGATATCACTTTAAGCTATTATTATTTCTTTTTTAAATTTTTCTACTTTTATTTATAAAGAACACAACTCCTCCTCTGGACGCAAACACATACATTCCAAGAAGGAGCCCACAAAGAACATTAACAATGAACAAGAAAAGAACAAGGAACAACAGTGGGGACTGTACTTAACACCAGTCTGTGCACCTCAGACCCGGGGAACCACCAAAAACGCTTCCCCACATCTGACAGCTGACAGGAGGGCGGGGAAAGAAACCTGCACATGGCAGCTCCCTCCCAGCCACAAGGCAGAATGAACAGCTCCATGCTCAATCTTCAGCATCATCAAACTGTCCTGTCTCAAAGACCATCTTGGAATAATGGGGTATCAGTGGAGGTAGATGGTGCCAGCTGGGGTCATAGACCATGTCTCCTTGCGGGGCACAGCAGACCCACGGCTTGATCTCTTGAGAGAGGCTCCCTTGGATGTCATCAGCATCATAGGGATTCCCTTGATCGCTTTTCAACTCCAAATCCCAGTCCTCATGGAAAAGGCCAGCCGTCTCTTCCTCAGGCAGGCCACTGGAAACCCCTCCAGGCAGCGCCCAGGCATTGGGCTCCCTATCAGAATCCTCACCATCCAGAGGAAAGCCTTCCTCATCAGAAGGGGCACCCTCATCATGGAGAGGAATATCATTAGGGATGCTCTGTGCTCCGCTGGCTTGTCGATCCAGAACCATCTCAGTCTCGCCCTCCTTCTGATGAGAGTGGGTGGATATGGCAAGGCCAATCCCCAAACTGAGGGCTGCCTCCCGCGCGCCCGGCAGCGGCGAGTCCCTCGGCAGCTCTGCCGACCCCAGCACCTGGGCCCCGGTGGCCTGCGGGTCCATGCCAAGCTGCCCGCGGCTCCGCGCCCTGGGCGCTGCTCGGCCACGTGACGTCCCGGCCTGGCTGGCGGCCCGAGAATACCAAGCTATCATTATTTAAATTAATTTGAAGAGTTTCTTTATTGAGATTAAAAAATAATTTGAAAATGGATTAGTTTAAAATAAGCATTTTTTAAATTGTTAAATCTGATAGCCAGATAGCAAAATTGTCTGTGAATGTATTTTCTGACTTTAGAAGATATATACAATTATTCAAAGATAAACCTTTGAAAAAAAGATACAGCTCTATATTTCTGATTAATATGTGCTTTAAAGGTAATCTATATTTATGCAAATATTTTAATTGAAATTTGATGTAAACGGGGAACCTTGCTAAGAATACAATATTAAATCTAGTAAGGCTTCTATTCTATAGAAATAATTCTTGGTTTTTGTGATATTATTTATAAGGAGATAAGGTGGCCTAGTGGTTAAGAAATTGTACTGTCACCCCAAAGACAGTTTGAATTCACCAGCTTCTTTAAGGGAGAAAGATAAATAATCTCCACCAGAGGAATTGACAGCCTCTGAATATTCACTAGAGGGTCAGCTATGAGTCAGTTATGATGGCACATAACAACAGCTATGACTGATAAAAACTCTTTGGCATTTGGAAGATGGGAAATCATTCATTCAACTACTAACTCAAATACGTTGCTCCAGTGTTTAAATAATGAAAATTACTCTGATAGTAGTTATATCTTGTGTCACAGTATTGAATAGCACTCACTTGCTCATTGCCCTTGAGCTGGAATCAACTTGTAGCTGATCCTTCAGAGGATTTTCAGGGCAGGTAAACTGCAATGGAAGGGGAGAAGAGGAGCAAGACTGCAACTCTTTCTCCCATGGAACAGATTTGAGCTGCCTGCTCTTAGGCTGGCAGTGCAATTCCTTACTCACTAAGCTGCCAGAGTTCCTTTGAATAGGAGTAGATAAAACAGTGTGATTGTCACGTACTTACTGTCAAGTTTGAACTAACCCATAGTTCACTGAGATCCATTAAGAAGACTCTATATACTGACCCTGATAAAATATTGTCTACATTGTTTAATCCTCTAACTTATCATGTGAGGTAGATAGAATGGATTTTCTTATACAGAAGAGGAAATGGAGTCCTAAATTACGAGTAAGTATTGTGGATTGACTTTTAATCTGCGGTCCTCGGGCCTGTCTTTCATTGTTTTTGTTCAGACATTCCTCTAGGTCATATAGCCCTGGTGTACAAGTTGCCATACAGCAGTCACTTGTGGTTGCTGTGAGGCTGAACACTGTGACACTGATGTGTCAAATGCATTAATGGCTGGTTACCCAATGCAGACAGAGAGTCGGGTGGAACTCCCCTACTAAAACAAGCTTGGAAGGAGGAGTGGCATCCACAGAAATAAGATCTTGGGAGACATTATCAGTCAGTCAAGAAGAGATCTGCCTTCTGTGAATATTTTCCTCATAATCTGTTTTGTCTACATATTTTTGCATATATAAAGATTTTACACATATAACTCTGCCCACATATAATCTACAAAACGCACATAGGAAGCCAGCAAATAAAGAGATACACAGTTTGCAAAAAATATGTGATTTGTGAATTATTTGTTTAAAAACATGGCATTCTTTATTGTCCTCAAACACTTTATTAGTGAGTAGCTGTTATTACCAGACAGAAACAAGGAAACACATTTAAAGGGATATTCTGAAATATCTAAATCCTCTTATTCTGGATGTACAGGAGATTTATAGGGGTAAGCCTAGTGACTGAAGCCTGGTTACTCACACACAATTCAGTACCCCCAGGAAAGTTAAGTAACTTGTCTAAATTTCAGGAGCAAATGTGGTCTCCAAGTAAATGGGTTTGGTTTTCAGTTTGGATATTGTGTAAGCAAAAACGTTCCCTAGGAAAACTCCTGTTTTTGCTCTTAAGACCTTTAACTTATTGGATGAAGCTGTTATATATGTTATACATGTTATATGTGCTAGAGCTGTGGCATTGGAAAATTGGGTTGAATATCCCCTAGTCTGTCAAAAGGACAAGTACATATGTCTTGGAGGAAGTGCAACCAAAAAATTGTCCCTAAAAGGCAAAGATGGTAAAATGCATGTTGTCAAGAGGGACCTGTTTTCAAAAAAAAAAAAAAAAATGATATTATACAGGGAAAGACAGAAGACAGAGGAATCAGAATAACAGAGCATGACCCTCAAGGAAATATATTGACACACTGGCTTGTGCATGTCAGAGATTGTGAGGATGGTACAGGATAGGGCAAGATTCAGAGCTGCTGTTCCTAGGGCCACTGTGAATCATAGTTAACTTTATGGCATCTAACAATAAACAAGCACACAATCTGATTTACTTAAAACCAATTCATTTACTCTTATGTAATTAATTGACTGTGAATTCCATGAGGTGTGGCACTGCAAATCTAAAACTGTGTCTCCTGTAGTTCGAATCCACCAGCAGCTCCATGGGAGAAAGACGGACAATTTCCTCTCATTGCAATTTACAACTTCAGAAGCTCAGTTGAGGGCTGCTATGAGTCACAACCAGTTGATGACCTAGTGGCAACAAGTTGTGCTGCAATCTTGAAGGCGTTCAGTTTGAGGCTACCACCAGCTCCTCTGTAGGAGAAGGAGGTGCAATCTACTCCCTTGTGATTAACTGCTTCTAAAACCCGTCTGCTACTGGCTATAGGTTGGTTCCGACTCAATGGTAAACAATAACAAGTGAGAATTACTTCACTGTTCAGTAAAGTGGAGGGTGGGTGAGAATGAAAGATGGACTAATGTAGCTTAAGAGTGGACTAAAACATATAAATGATCATGCAAATGAGTCAGCTCTGGATGACACTTCATTATGTTACATATGGTTGGCATGAATTGGAGCTAACTTGATTGCAACTGACAACAACCAACAACAACATAACTCCTTTATAACATAGTCTAGACTCACACTTAAGCAAACAGTGCATTGCAATCTATCCAAGTTGACACTTAAAAAAAAATTAATCGTTACTGTCCTTTACATTACTTTTTTTCTTCTTTAAACATTTTGTTATTGTGATTTTAGCAAAAGTTTGCAAAAAGGTTGGGTTTCTATTCATTCCTTGCTGCGCCTTTTCCTCTCTTCCCCTCTTTTGCTCTCCCTGAGTCTACTTTGTAATGCACCTCTTGTTCCAGATTGTTGTCTATGTGTGTGTGTGTGAATTGCCTAATCTTATGGTCCTTCCAGACAATTCTTCCCTTCATCATTTAAAATGCATTGTTCATTATCTATCTATTCTTTTTCTATTCTCTCTTCAACCTCCATGTCAGTCTTATTTTATAACAGCAGTGTTATGCAGTTTTTGACCTTTTGTGACTGAGATATTTCACTCAGCATATTGTCTTCTAGCTCACTCATGTGTTGTACTTTACAAGGTAATTGATTTTTTAGTGTTGCATTATATTCCCTTGTGTGAATGTACCACCGTTTTAATATCCATTCATTTGTTGATGGAAATTGGGCTGCTTTCATCTTCACTATTGTAAATACTGGTACAATGAACATGCATGTGAATACATCTGTTTGAGTAATAGATCTGATTTCTTTACTGCTTATTCCCAGTAGTGGGATAGCTTGGAAAAATGTTATTTCTATTTCTGACTTTTTGAGAAACTGTCAGGCCACCTTCCACAGTGGTTATATCATTTTACACTCCCACTAGCAGTGACTAAGAATTCTGATATTTCTATAACATCACCAACATTTGATGTTTGCTGCCCTGTTGAATTGTGCTATTCCTGCTGGGATTATTTTTTGTTTCTTAGCTATAGTTATTTTAGAAATGAAGCTTGAAATGCCAGAACAGACTAAAGTATTTTGTTTCACAAGAGATTGAAAAGCATAGAAAGTAGAATTAATGTGTAAATGGGGTAAAAGAAGATAGACATGTTGTTAATGAATGCCACCTAGACTGAAGAGCAATGATGTCACTCTAGAGACTAAGGTGTGCCTGATTCAGGCCATGGTCTTAGCAATTACTTGCTATACATCAGAAATCTGGACAATGGCTAAGGATGTTAGAAGAAGAATGAATATCTTTGAGTTGTGGTGCTGGATAAGAGTATTGAATATACCATGGACTGCTAGGAGAACAAATAGGTTTGTCCTGGAGAGGGTAAAACCAGGCTGCTGCTTGGAGTCAAGGATTCTGAAGCTTTGTCTGATAAACAAGGGGCATGTTGCAAAAAGGGACCAGTCCTTGGAGAGGGACATCATGCTTGTAAGGGTGAAGTGCCAGCACAAGTGAGGAAAACCCTGGATGAGATGGATTGACTCAGTGATTGGGCTAATGAATGTAGGTGTGTCAGAGACAATGAGGGTGGCTCAAGATAGAGCAGGGTTCAGAGCTGTTGTACATAGGGTCGATGTCACATAGCAACAACAACAACAACTACAACAATAACAGGTTCTTTTTTACTTACAGTTACCCCATACTGCACAGTAGGTTTTTCTTGACTTTAATTTTAACAGGAATGTATTGCTATATCTTTTACCTGAGAAGACTCAGGGTAGATTGGAACTCCTAGCCTTTTGATTAGTAGCTATATACTAAACTGTTCATACCATGGAATTCTATAGACATATGTGTTGTTATTAGATGACATTGAGTCAAGTGAATTCATATTAACCCTATGAACAACAGATTGAAACTTTGCCCCATTTTCACCATATTCATTATCTCTGTCATGCTGACACCCATTGTTATAACTACTCTGTTAATTAATGTCAGTGAGAGTCTTCTTCTCTTTTAGCGACCCTCTGCTGTTTTCCAAAATCTTTTTTCCCCTCAGGCCTATTTCCTTCTAATATGTCCCAAATATGTGAGATGAAGTTTCATCACCCTTGCCTCTAAGAAGTACCATGTCCGTACTTCCCATAAGACAGACTTGTTATTTTTTTTTCCAGCCCTTGGGATATCCAGTACTATGCCAACACCATAATTCAAAGGCATCAAGTTTTCTTTGGCCTTCCTTATTCATTGTTCAACTTTCAATTCTGTTGGAAAAGGGAGAATTTAAAACAATTAGAAAAAGTTACACGAGAGGTAAGGATAAGGATGAAGATAGATTAAAGTTTGAAATTGGATATCTGTTTGAGGCAGTGATGTATTTGAAAGAAGAGGTTGGCTCTGAGAAAGGAACACTAGATATTGAGAACAGGATAGATCATGTTGGGTGTAGTTGAACATAAATATGAAGGGGAAATTTTACTAGTGAGGTCAATACAATTGATCCTTGAACAGCGCAGGTTTGAACTGTGTGGGTCCTTTTAAAATTCTTTTAAATTTAATTTTATTAATTTTAATGAACATTTACAGAGATTTTGAATTTCCATTCATTCATTGTTGCACTTTTCTCCCTGTCCACCCCTCTCCCCACCCCCCGCCCCAGGTTCGCTCCTCTCTTTGAAAAGTAGAAGAAAAATTCTTTCAGTGGTATACAACCCCCCTGCACCACCACCCCCCACCACTGTCCTGAGTACACTCCCTATGCAAACTTAATTCTGGATTCTTGTGATAACCATAATGCCCTATCATATATTGCTTTAAAATTGTTCTCTCCCTCATCTGTTTCAATGCCGTATACATAATTTATCCAGTTTTTCTCAGTCTTACCCAAACTCTGATGTCAGTCCCATTCTACAACAGTGGCACCATGCAGTATTTGTCCTTTTGTGACTGAGATATTTCACTAAGCATAAT
>NW_006399930.1:1055171-1060786 GCF_000299155.1 Elephantulus edwardii | reverse complement strand
GCTGAATTGGTCGACTATGTCCAATAGTTTTCTTGCTGAGTTTTTAGGATTTTCTAGGGATGCTATTATATCATCTGCAAGAGAGATAATTTTACATCCTCTTTGCCAATCTGGATACCTCTTATTTCCTTCTCTTGTCTTGTTGCTATCCCTAAGAATTCTAATATAATATTGAACAAGAGAGGGAAAGGGAATGCCTTTAACCTCTCTCCATTGAGAATAATGGGAATTTCCTCAACATAGTAAAAAGAGCATTCTTTTTTTATATGTAGACTTTTGTTCCTGTTCCTGTTGCCATGAGCTCATGGGTTGCGATTATCTGCATAAAATCATCTTCATCAGAGTTGCTCTTCTCTCAGGTACTAATACTGGAGAGACAAACTACTTAGATGGAGATGAATGGGCTGTGTTGACCAAACTCATGTCATTCTAGGTTGGCTGTAAATTACATCTGTATTTTCACCTGTGCAAAACATTGACATCTCTGACTCCTGTGTTGTTTAAAGCCAAGAGTAGCTGGAAGTCAAAATCACTGTGTGTGATGGCCTAAATCTAAATAGTTGCCAAGGGAACACCATGTGTTTCAAAGTAGAACTGTGCTCCATAAAACTGTCAGTAACTGATTTTATTGGAAATAGGTGACCAGGCTTTCCTTTGAAATGCTCTTACATAGACTTGAACATCCATCTACCTAAAGCACTAATTTTTTGCACCACAAAAGGACTCCTTGGAGGGAAACAATCATTAAGGAGGGATGTGAGATGAGTACTGAACATAAGTAAGGGTCTTGAGAATTTATGTTTACCTTTCCTTTTAGGTAAGAGAGACAACAAAAGACCATCAGAACTGGCTTTGACAAGCACTGTGGCAATTGGACAATTAAAACAGACATTGGAGGGGGGGAAGAAGAATGAACTGGGGATGAGGGTGGAGCAAACAGTGCAACAATGAATGAATGAAAACCCCAAATCTCTGTAAATGTTCATTAAAACTAATAAAATTGAATAAAATAAAAGAGAAATGTATATGTTGCCAAAGCTACTGAAACCATGAATGCTGCTGCACACTTGCGGAAGAAGGACAGGCAAAAAAAAAAGATTTAAAAAAAAAATAGAAACTGTGAGACCACTGTGGCAGACATCTCCACCCTTCTCCTGAGACAGGACCTTGAATGAACCATCTTCTGTTCAAATTTAGATAAGAGAAATCTGTAGGATTACAACATTTTATCTTTTTATTTTTTCTTAGTTCTTTATGTTTCTTTTCAAATCAACTCAGGGCAAGATAATAAACAGTAGATAGTGACATGTACTAACATGACACTAAGGCAAATGTCCTTATAACACTTTTATGATTACAACAATTAACGGGGAAGTTCCAGTGGATTCTAAATTGCAAACATATTTTCCTCTTTCAGTTTTAGATTTTACTTCGTAATAAAAATTAATGATAACAATCAAGGGGTTAATCAGTGATGTGTGAGTAGTGAGATTATTCTGTTTATTTCAATAAACAACATGACAAAGTACCATTTTGCGTTTTTTAATAGAGCCCAGCTATTGACATCATTGTTTGACAGAGGATAAAGGATTTTTTTTTTCTTTCCCTTTCTTCTCTGTCTTTCAGGAGGAATTACTGAATTTAGTATTATGGGGCTGCTTAGCTTAGTAAAAATTGAAATGGTATAGACCTCGAGAACCAGTGCTTTATTGTAGGGTTGTTTGTTTGTTGTATTTAAAAAAAAAACCCAACGGAAAAACCAAAACAAAACAAAATACACCCGAAAAAACTCATACAGTAACTGATTTTGGTAGAAAGCTTATCCTTTCAACAAAGGAAAGTTGCTGGCTAGTAATCCAATCTTTGACAAAGCTTGATTTTTCTGGCAGCAAAAAAGAGAAGAAGCTGTATTATGGAAAAAAAAACCAACTTAAAAATAAAGCTTGAGCGGAAGGGAGAACAGCTTCTTGAAAATAATTATAACTTAGCTGTTTTGTTTGATAAAATGCTTGTTACTGGGTGAGAGAGATATGGCATCCTGTTCCCTGCTCCAAGGTAAGACCAGCCCAGAGTTCAGCAATGGGAGGAAAGAACTCATAAAAGAGAATTTCTCTCTTACCAGATATTCTTGGATTTTACTGATGAAGCCATGAGCATCCACCTCCTTCCCCAGCAGTGCTGTATTTTTAGAAGTCAGAACATCACAGCACATTATTTATTGCTCTGGAATAAGGTTACAGCATTTTTTCCCTATTGGATGTGATCATGATAAGAATCTGATTAAATTGTTGTTGTTTTTGCTTTTGTCACTGAGTGTTATGTTGGCAACTTCCAAAAGCCAGATGTGTCAGGAAGTGATGTGGACAAGAACTATTCAAAAACAAACGTGCACAGCTGCCTTTCTCAAAATTTCCAAGCCCTGTTCAACATAAAGTTCATGCTTTCAAGTCTAGTATTTCTGAAATTATGTTTTCCTATAGTTTACTCATTATTTTGGAGTTCTGAATGTATACTCTCTCTCTTCAAAGAAGTCTTTCTATTTCCTCAATGTATCATAAGGTAACACACATATATATAATATGATATAGTAATGTAACTCTTTAATGTAAAAGCATGTTAAACAACAGAATATACATAAAAGGAGGTCTGCTATCACAGTGGGGAAGCACATAGCTGCTAAACAAAAGGTCAGTGGTTTTCACTTTTCACCTGCTTTGGTCAAGAAAGATGTGACCTGCTGCTGTAAAGATTACAGCCTTTCCTTTCTCAAAAAGTTGCAAATAGAAATAACCTTTGGCCCAGGAATTCTACTACTGGGAATTTACCCTAAAGAAACCATAACTGCCACCCAGGCAGATATATGCACACCTATGTTTATTGTGGCTTTGTTCCCTGTAGCAAAGAGATGGAAACAACCCAAGTACCCATCAACAAATGAATGGATAGAGAAGTTCTGGTATATTCACACAATGGAACACTATGCAGCATTGAAAAACAAGGAACTCATGCAATATTATTCAAAATGGTTGACTCTGGAGAACATTATGCTGAGTGAAATATCCCAGTCACAAAAGGACAAATATTGCATAGGGCCACTGTTGTAAAATGAGACTGACATCGGGGTTGAGAGGAGACAGAAAATGAGGGGAGGAATGATATACATTGCACTGAAATAGAGGAGGGAGAGAACTGTTTGAAAGGGATATATGAATGGGTATTCTTGTCATTACAAAAATCCAGAGTGAAGGCTACATAGTGGAGTGAATTTGTGGGGGAGCGATCGCATAACAATGAAATAGTTTTTCTTTTCAAGGAGAAGAGTGATTTGGGAGGAGGAGTGGGCAGGGAGAAAAGTGCAACAATGAATGACTGGAAATCCTAAGTCTCTGTAAACTTTCATTAAAATTAATAAAGAAAAAAAGGGAAAAAAATAGTTTTCAAAACTATTACTCTGTATGTTCTGCCATTTTTAGTGTCCAAACCATGAGACCAAAATGTGACCATCTGCTTCTGTAATTTGGAAATTTAAGGGACAAGGATCTTACAGAGTCACTAGGATTAGAATTGAGTCAGTAGCGATGAGGTTTTGGGATTTTTCTAAGACTGTTTATGTTGCCCTATTGCAGAAGATCTGTATGATTTAAGTCAATTATTCAGCACTCCAAAATAAATCAAAATTGATTTCTCCAACAATAGTTGATTAGGACTGATATATGGTTAATAAACTATAAAATGGATGAGAAAATCAGCATTAATAGATTTTCATATTTGTAGTATAAAACCTTCTATCACAATCATTAAGCTACAATTATGAAATTATCATTTTCTTCTCTTTAGTAATATTCTCATGGTGATTAACACAAATTCTTGATTATTGGCAAGTTCTATGATGGAAATGAAATAAAATTTTTGTACTGAAACAATGAGGAAGTATTCCTTAGTTAAAATTATATTGTGAGTGTTAAATGTATCAAGCTAAAAATTTATGTAAGATTAATGTTGGTGTCACTCTGGAGACTAAGGTGCGTCTGATACAGGCCATGTTCTTTGCAATCTCTTGTTATGCATCAGAAAGTTTGAGAATGCCTAGGGAGGATAGAAGGACAATTGATGCCTTTGAGCTGTGGTGCTGGAGAAGAGTATTGAATGTACCCTGGACTGCCAAGAAAACAAACAGATTCATCCTTGATAGGGTTAAACCAGGCTATTCCTTGGAGGCAAGGATTCTGGGGCTTCGTCTGACATACTTTGGACATGTTGTAAGGAGGGAGAGGTCCTTGGAGAGGGACATCATGCTTGGGAGGCTGGAGGGATAGCGCAAGAGGGGAAGACCCTCTATGAGGTGGATTTATTCAGTGACTGGAGTAATCGGATGGGTATGTCAGAGGCAGTGCAATTGACACAGGATAGAGCAGGGTTTAGAGCTGTTGTACATAGGGTCACTATGAGTCGCAAGCGACTTGATGGCACATAACAATAACAACAACAAAATCAATTGTAAAAGGGCACATGTGTGCTATAAATATATATATCAATGTTAATGTTGAGTATTATTTGAAGTGTTAAACACTAAGAGTATGGAATAAAAAGAAAATTAAAATTACCTTTTTTTAAAATCAAATACACTGTATTCAATTTAAAATAAAGATTATAGTGTTAGAAATTCTATAAGGAAGTTCTGCTCTGTCCGGTAGGTCAGTATGATTTGTTCTTGGTTGGTGGTTTTTTGTTTCTTCGGGGTTTTTTTTTTGTGTGTGTGTGTGTGTTTTAATTGCTATAATGTAGTGGACCTTATTGTGTACTGCATAATTAATATATTAAAATCTGTGAGTGTTGTTAGGTGTTGTCAAGTAGACTATGACTCCCAGTGACCTTAACAACGAACAACAAATCAGAACCTTGTCCTATCATGTGTCATACTCAGTCTTTGTAATACTGCAGCCTATTCTTCTAATTACTTTGTCAATACACCTCATTGAAGGTCTTTCTCTTTTTTGCTGACTCCATACTTTTCCAAGCACAGTATCTTATTGTGAGGACTGGTGCTCCCTGACAACATGCCTGCTGTAGTCAAGACTGACTCTCACATTCTTGCTTCTAGGGAGCACCCTGGTTCCATTTCCTCCAAGACAGATTTATTCACTCTTGTCACTCCATGGAATATTCAATACTCTTCAGCAACAACACAGTTCAAAGATATTGTTTATTCTTTGCTCTTCCTTAATCACTGTCCAGCATGTGCACATATACAAAGCATTGAAGATACTATGGCTTGGGTCAGGTGCACCTTAATTTTTAACTGAAATTCTTACTCTTTATAACACATTAAACAGGTCCTTGACAGCAGCTTTGCCTAGTGCAGCATTTTTCTTGATTTCTTGGCTATAGCCTTGTTGGATTTTTATTGTTGATTTTAAGTAAAATGAAATTTATATAAGGGTTTGTCATTGTTGTTAAATGCTGTCAAGTCACTGACGACTCATAGTGACCCTATGAACAAAAGACCTGAACACTTGTATAAGTTTCATCGTTTCTCCAAGTTCATAGAGTTTCCAGAGACAAGCTTTTTCTGAAGTGGATGCCACCCTTGCTTCAAGTCTGTTTTAATGTAGGAA
>NW_006399930.1:1051610-1054566 GCF_000299155.1 Elephantulus edwardii | reverse complement strand
AATTGGCTTGCAACAGATACCCTTACAGCAGGGTTTCAGAGACTGTAAATTGAATGGGAGGATAGTGTTCATCTATCTCCCACAGGACCACTGTTGAATTTTAACTATGTTCCTTTGGGTCAGCTGTGCAACCCCCTGCCACTATCCACCATTAAAATTATGATTATTTCTCTTTTATAATAAAAAATACTATGAGAGCTTACATTAAATCTGGCTGGTGAGGGTGATGCAGATTCTTTGTATTGATTCTTCTCATAATAATAGTTAGTGGAGTTGTTTTTGACTCATGGAAATCTATGTGTGTCAGAGTAGAACTATATTTTGTAAGTTTTCAAAAGTTGATTATTCAGTGACTGATATTTTTGGGAAGTAGATCACCAAATCTTTCTTTAAGAGCTTCCTCTAAATGCCTTCAAACGTCTAACTTTTTCCATTATCAAAATTATTATAAATACTTGGAAATGACTCCGAAGTGATTGCTTGAATTTGTATTTTGTAGTAGTTGGTAAGCTTATCATATTCTTTAGCTTATGTCTGGGTAGCCGTTAAAATTTTGTAATATATTTCCTGATTTAACATTTTGTATAATCCTAATGATGGACTTCTGTTTAGGAAACATACAGCACTGGCTGAGGAAACAAACAGTGTAGCACAGTGGAGAGAGGAGGAGGGATACTGAAACCACATCATCAGGAGAAAAATTCCAGCTCATCTTTTGTGTGAGGTGAATTGCTATTGTGTACATTATGACTTAGATCTTTCTAAACAAAACCCTGTACAGAGTGGAACTATGCCATACTATTTGTGTGGCTGTGACCTTTTGGAAGCAGAGCTTTAAGCCTGCCATTCTAGGTGCATAGCTTGTGGGTAGATTTGAACTGCTAACCTCTCAGTTAGTGCTTAGTCTCGGGCCACCAAGGGAACCAAGTTTCAAATAATGTCTTGTATATGGGCTCTTTTTAAAATGAGAGGGTTCTATTGGATGAAATACCAAGGTTCCACTTAGCTTTTAAAGTCTATGTTTTTATGAAGCACAAAGAAAATGAACCACTCCCTTTTCAGCTGTGCAGGGAGTTACTAAAAGTTGTGGGTTTAGAGTCTCTTTCTTGGACTTGCAGCAAAAGAAGCTTCCACAATTATTGAAAGTCTAGCGTTAGGTCCTAACTCCCAATTCTTTTGACAGCATTAGATTCTTACATTTTACTTGCATTGATGTTAAGAGAGAGGGCAGAGAGAACATTTCTCCTTAAAGTTTAATAAGAGAAAAGACCTACTTTATATGCTATAGAAAGGATTGTGCTTTTCCTTAGTGAAGAAAGGGGGGAAATGGTGACCGTCAATGTTTAAGAAGGTGGCTATAAATTCAGTGAACTATAAACAAGAATTGTTATGGGAATAAAACCCAATGCCCTTATAGGGGAACCCAGACATGCAAAGATTTGTACATGTGCCTTATATTGTGGTTTGGTTTTTAAAAGAAGCTTGTGGTGTTACCAAGAGTTTGCCTGTAAAACGAGACATGAATGATGTCTGGCAGATCTGAGGCACAAAGAATTATGTGAGGGCTCTGTGTTTATGCTTGTACAATGACGGCTGTAAGCAGATATTTCTAAACAAAACCCCACAATTTAGAATAATTAGGTGATCTGAACTTTGCAGGGTATGTGCAGTTTTCTTTCTTTTGAAGGCTTCTTAGGAGAGATCAAGCTTGCCATGCAGATAAACCTTGACTAAAGAGATTTTGAAAGTCCCATTTAAGGAATTTCTCTGGAGTCATTTTGTTTGATTTTATAATGTTGCATCTTTTGTTCCGTGGAGCTAATCTGTTTTGATTATTTCTTTTGTATAGTGACAAGCTCTTTTAATAGTGGTAGCTCCCTAACGCTGGGTAAGAGGGATATAGATTTTCATTCCCATTCTTTGTTTGCCGATGCTTGGAATATAATGGGAAATAGCCTTTAGTTCATAAGTCATCCTTGTTTTGTCTCCTTTCCAAGATAAATTTAGTTTAGAGGAAATTGCAATACAATGATCAGTCACTTTGATTTATACTAGAATAAAATAAAAATGTAAACACTGGGGTCTCTCTCAAATGCCATCCTGGGAGTTCATGTCTAGGTGATGCCCTTCAGGTGAAACCAAATCATAATTAACGCTTTGACTACTGCAGTACACTAAGGCGCTTAATTCTCACTGTCTTTCCACATCAAAGAGGGATTTCAACATGACACCTACTGGTGTATGGGAAACACACGTATATTTAAAAATTAATAACTACATAATTTATTGAGGTGATTACATCACTAAGTTGTTGTTACATGTCATCCAGTCAACTATGACCTCATGAAGAACAGGTAGGATCTCTGCCCTGTCACACGCCATCCTCACCCCACCCTGCTCAAGCCCATTTTTATAGTCATTAAATAACACATACTAAATAAAATGTTGCCCAAACCAATAACATATAAAAAACATGGGACTGTTAGCAGATCTTTGCTTACAGTATATTTTATATATATGTTGTTATCCACTGCCCAGTGGAACCCACTCATAGATGACCCTTCAATGGGCTTCCAGAGGCAGTAAATGACAATGAAGGAGATTGCCCAACTTTCTCCCATGGAGCAGCTGGAGGATTCAAACTGAATGCCTTTGAGTAGGCAGTGTAACTCCTTACCACAAAAACATCAGAAATCATTTTTAGAAATAGTTATTTTTGAAACCTATACTTGGAGATCCAAGATGGTGCAGAGACAGCGTGGTGAGCTGCGGGAGCAGCGAACCACTTAAAGCAGGGCCATTATGGCCTCTTACAGACTTCAGCTTATTGATAATTGAACACTTAAACAGTTGATGACTGGTCCTCAGTGAAGATCGAAGCTCAACAACAGGAATTCAAGGATTCCCAAGGAGGAATGGGTGAGTCTCGTGGCTTCCAACACCCTCCCCCGCCCCC
>NW_006399930.1:1046307-1049599 GCF_000299155.1 Elephantulus edwardii | reverse complement strand
CATTCATATTCTTTGTTTATTCTTGGAATACAGAAAATATCTTTCTTTATAAATCATCCCTATTTTGTCTGCACTCCAAAATAAATTTCATTTGGCTAAAGCTGTAATGAAATATTCAGTCACTTAATATACATTTAAATATAATGCACATTGCATATTAATGTCACTTTAATGATATAACACTAACCAAAGAATTTTATTGACTATATTTTTATATGAATCTTTTCAGTAAAGTCTTTTGACTATTTTATTAATTTAACATTCTTGTAATTATTGTTGAATATATAAAAGAAGAGTGAGGTATAATTCTTAAATGAAACAAAACTTTAAGTGAATACTATATGTTGTTGTTAGGTCTTGTCAAGTAGATTTGACTCTTACACAACAGAGCCAAACACCTTCTGGCCCTGTATAATGTTTACTATTATTGCTATATTTGAGTGCCATATTTCAGTCACTATGTCAATTCATTTTTTTTTTTAAATCTTCCTCTCTTTCACTGACTTTCTATCCAGGGATTGTCATTTCCTTATAGAAGATAGGAAGCAAGATGGCATTTTGTCATCTTCACTTGTAAAGAATCTCCTGCCTCTATATCCTCCCAAATAGCTTTGCAATTCTGGTGGAACAAAGTATATTATTCTTAGTCAACATCACAACTCAAAGTCATCAGTTCTTTGGTCTTCTTTACTCATTGTCCAACTTGCACCTGAATATGAGGTTATTGAAAATATCATGGCTTTGGCCAAACATAACTTGGTTCTCAAAGTGACATCCTCCCTGTTCATTTAAAGAGTTCTTTAGCACTGGATTTGCCCAGTGCAATACATTTCCTTTCCTAACTGCTGCTTCAGGAGGCATTTGCTGCACAGCTCCCTACAGAGTAGGCTACCAGAGTTCATTGATTTGATTAATAAACTAAAAAAGGCTGGAGATCCAACTTAACATTAAATCCAAAGACATAGTGCTAGAAAGATGCATTTAATGAACTTGTGGAATTCTCACAGATATTTTTGAATAATCTTATTCATATTTTACCATGTCTTCTATAGAATTAGTGGCACTTTTATGGATTTGTAATGGATTATTATATAATTATGTAATTATTATCATTATAATGCACATACCTGAGTAGGTTTTTCTTTTGTTGTGAATCATAACATTGTTGCTGTTGTTGCATGCCATCAAGTCAGAACTGACCGATAGCTGGTCCTCCAGTGGGTTTTTATATTGTAAGTTGCACAAAAAGAGATTTCCCATCCTTCTCCCCTGGAGCAACTGGTGGATTTAAACTAAAGGTTTTAGGGATTAGAGTACAACTTTTACCCTGTAGGTCACCAGACCTCCCTAATCACACACACACACACACACACACACACACACACACACACACACAAATGTTCTTAGATCAAAGTAAAATCCATTCTTTTTTCCTACGTGTTATTATTTTAAATGATGCCATATTTTAATTTTCTTATTTAAAATTCCACAGTTGTAAAAAAATTAATGTTTTTTCTGGGAATTAGAATTATTTACTTTTTATTACATTATGTGTCCTCATATTTTTAAATATTTCCAACTTCTCAGACCTATATTCCATTTCAAAGCATTCCTTTCTCTTTGCCAGGTAACCTTTGCTGGGATTTTGTTTTTCCCCTCCAATCTTCTCTGGTTGCTTTTGAGTTCAGCTTTATGGCTGATGTTTTAGGATTTCCTTTTACTGATTTTCCAAATTAGACTCACTATTTGTTGAATTTCATGGCTTTCTTTTCTTTGTGAATGACTTTACATGTAATAACACATTCTGAACCATCTTCTTGGTAACATTAAAAGAAAATCATTCTCATTGAGTTAATTATAATTATATGGTAATTCTGCTTCAGTTTCCAAACTTGTCAGTCTTTATAGGAGGAGAGTGCTTACTTTTTCCCACAAAGTAGGGCTAGTGGATTGGCATCATCAATTTTTTTTGTTTTAGCATTTCAACGCATAATATACTATGTTATGAAAGCAAGCCATTTTAGGCACATAAAAATGCAAGTAAACTTTCTGGTTACCTGCGCTTTTGAAAATGTCTTTTTCTATTCTCATTCTTCATTTATAGTCCAATCGTGTAAAGAATACTTGGTTTCATCAGTATAGTTGGGTTATGTTATGCTTGTTATGCTGGGGTTTTTTTTTTAAACAATCAAACAGCTCTAAAATCTCAGGGAACTCACATTACAAAACTTTATTTTTTTTCTCTAGCTAAATGTCAGATGTAGATTGAAAAGGAGCTTTGTTCATTGTAGTACAGAGACCAAATCCATTATGCTTCCATCTCAATGAACGCTTCCACTATTATGGAAGCAGTGAAAAAAGAATCATACACTGATTCTTAGAGCTCCTAATGGTAAGGGATATGTATGTACTAATTTTTAATAATTCATTTTATTTTGTTGTTGAAAATGCATGCAACAGAGCATCAACAATTGCATGCAAAATTTAGTGACATTAATTAATTCTTTAAGCAGTACAACCATTGTCAACCTCATTTTCCAAGTTGTTCTTCCCTCTTAACATAAACTTACTGGTCCCCTGTAGATACTTATTAAAAGAATGCAGTCCTCTATGCAGCCATTCTTTACTATTTAAGTTATGATTTGGTTTTAAGAAGACTTCAGGGAAACTTTTTTGGTTTAAAGTTCAAAGTTAATATCGGGGCAACAGTTTCAGACCCATAGGGAACAATCTTCTCTGACCTACAGAGTTACAGACAATTTAATGGCAGTGAGCTTGATCTTTTGCGTTTTCGATTACATGTATGTACCAAATGTTGCTTATCCATTCATTCTATGATTGACATTTATATTTATATTATATGTTATGAATTGAATTGTGTTCCACAAAAACAGAGGTTGTCAAATTCTAACCTGTAGCTAGAGTATCATATGTTTTCTTTGTTAGGTTAATGAATGTAGGTTGTGAACAGAGATGGGGAAAGACAAATGCTGTGCCACAAGAAAATCATTAAGGAAACATAGAGAAAAAATTTTTTCTGCTCACAGAAAGAAAAAAATCATTTCAAAGAATTAGTACCATGGGTTCAAACTACTAGAATATAAAACTCTGAGGAAATAGCTTTCTGTCTGCTAAAGCTGTGCATTTATGTCCTTTCTGTTATGGCAGCACTAAATAACTAAGACACCACCTTTTGCTATTGTGACTAATGCTGCAGTGAACACTGATGTCCTCATGTATATTTTAATCACTTCTTTTAGGACTTATGAGTGTATACTTAGAAGCGGAATTT
>NW_006399930.1:1042423-1043481 GCF_000299155.1 Elephantulus edwardii | reverse complement strand
GTTTGGAGCATTTCTTCATATGTCTCTGTTGGCCATTTGAATATCTTCCTTTGTGAAAATTGTTTCCATGGCTTTTGTCCATTTTGTAATTATCATTCTTTTTCTTGTGGAGGCCCAGGAGTGTTCTATAAACTTTTGTTATGAAAATCTTGTCTGGGATGATATTGCCAAATGTTTACTCCCTGTCTGTAGGTTTTCTTTTCATCCTGATGGAGAATATTTTTGATGCACACATGGATTTAATCTTCATAATGTCTCATTCATCAATTTTATCCTCTTCATAGTGTACATTTCTGGCTGTATTTGGCAGTCTCTTTATACTGTAAACTAAGACTTATAAGCTTAATCCCAGTTTGTCTCTTATGAACTTTGTAGTTTTGGGCTGTACTCCCAAGTCTCTTATCCACCATGAGGTGATTTTTGTGTATGGTGTGAGATGTGGATCCTGCTTCAGCTTTCTGCACGTGTCAGTCCAGTTTTTTCCAATACCATTTGTTGAAAAGGTTATCATTTCCCCAGTTGATAGGTTTTATTTCCTTGTCAAATATCAGTTGACCATAGATAGCTGGGTCTATGTACCATATACCATGCTGTTTTGATTACTACTCCTGTGTAGTAGGTTTTGAGGTCAGGGAATGTATATTCCCCTCTTTATATTTGTTTCTCAGAAATGTTTTGCTTATTTTAGGTCTCCTGCCCCTCCAAATAAGCTTGACGATTTCCCTTTTGATTGACTTAAAAACTAATTTGGTATCTGTATTGGGATTGCATTGAATATGTAGATTTCTTTTGGTATGATTGTCATTTTCAAAATTATGAGGCTTCCTATCCGTTAACACTGTACATTTTTTTAATATCTTTAGGTCTTTTATTGTGTTTTGCAGAAATGTTAAAAAAAAATAATTCACCCTGACCAAGTGGGTTTCGTAACAGGGATGCAATAGTGGTTTAATATAAGAAAAAGAATCAATGTAATTCACCATATTAACAGAGCAAATAATAAGAACCATATGATCTTAGTAATTGATGCAGAAAAGGCATTTGACAAATTCAACACC
>NW_006399930.1:1032554-1042323 GCF_000299155.1 Elephantulus edwardii | reverse complement strand
CTGATGTCCTCATGTATATTTTAATCACTTCTTTTAGGACTTATGAGTGTATACTTAGAAGCGGAATTTGTAGGTCATGATAATTTTATTTTTAACTTTTAAAGAAACTGCCACACTGCCTTCTACTGTGGCTTTACCATCTTGTATTTCTGTCAGCAATGGCTAAGGCTTCCAATTTCCCACATCTCTGACAGTATTTGTTGATTTTTTGTTTTGATTTTAAGTCTTATCTATCCTAGTGAGAAAAACATGATATCTCGTTTTTGTTTGTATCTCTCTGATGAGTAATTCTGCTGAGTATCTTTTCATTATTTTGGTCTTGGCATCGTATTAAAAGGAAAGAATATAGGTAGGTGGAATTTTAACATGTCTCCAAGGAAAACAAAATGAAATTATTTTTCATAATGCTATACATTGCTGAAAAATGTTTCTCTTTGATTTTGAAGGCATTAGTCCATTACTAAATATTGTACTGGGAAAATCTGCTCTCAGATACCTCTCCAGAGTACTGAGAAATAATAATGTCAGTCTCGAGACTAAGGCATGTCTCATCCTGGCCATGGTCTTTGTATTTACTTTGTATGCATCGGAGAGCTGGACAATGACTAAGGATGATAGAAGAATAGTCGATTACTTTAAGCTTCTGACTAAAAGTGCTGGAGAAGAATCTTGAACATACCATGTACTGTCAAGGAAACAAATAGGTTTGTCTTGGAGAGGGTGAAACCAAGTCAATGGAAGCTAGGATACTTTGGTCACATACTTTGGTCACGTTGCCAGGAAGAACTAGTCCTTGGAGAAGGATATATGCTTCGAAGGTTGGAGGAACAGCACAGGAGAGAAAGACCCCACATAAGATGGATTGACACAATAAATGGGGTAGATGTGTCAGAATCAATGAGATTTGCTCAAGATAGGGCAGGGTTTATGGCTATTGTGCATAGAGTTGCTATGCATCACAGGCACCTAGATGGAATATAACAACAATGTTTGTTTTCCCAGATAAGATAAAATTTTATAGTTTCCTTTTTATTGCTAGTATTTTTTAAATCTGTAATAATATCACTTCATTTATGACTTAAAATTTGTGTTACTAAGCATTACATAGGCCTTTTAAAACATATTCTTAATTAATGAATTATTCAATTCTGAAAAAAAAATTCTTGAATTAGTTGCCTTCAAGTCAGTACTCTGATTCATGGTGACATTAGATAAAACTGAACAAAAGTTACCTTATTATCTTCAGAATTATTGTTATTACATGTGATCAAGTCAGAATTAACTCATACTTAACTCCTGAGTAAATTTTTGTCAGAGGCTTTAAATTGCATGGCCCACTCACCAGGAGGCTATTATGCGAACAAAGGGGAACACTGTATAGTTTAAATTCAAGGAGGGAGTGCACCAGGGTTGTATTCTCTCCATATCTATTCAATATGTATGCTGAGAAAATTGTTCAAGAAGCTGGACTCTATGAAGAGGAGTGTGGTATCAGGATTGGAGGGAGACTTATCGATAACTTGAGCTATGCAGATGACATATCCTTGCTGCTGAAAGCGAGGAGGACTTGAAGCACTTGTTGCAGAAGATCAAGGATTGCAGCCTTTGGTATGGATTGCATCTCAATGTCAAGAAGACAAATATTCTTACCACTGGAGCAATAGGCAACATAATGATGGATAGAGAAGAGATTGAAACTGTCAACAATTTCATCTTGCTTAGAGCTACAATTAACACCCTTGGTGCCAGCTGTCAGGAAACAAAGAGATGCCTTTCACTGGGGAAAATCTGCAACTAAAGACCTATTATTCAAACTAAACTAATGATGCTGGTTTGAGGACTAAGGTGCAACTGATTCAGGTCATGGTCTTTCTGATTACTTGCTATGCATCTGAGAGCTGCATGATGAATAAGGATGATAGAAGAATTGATGACTGTGAGCTGTGGTGTTGGAGAAGAACACTGAACATCCCATGGACAGTTAAATGAACAAAGATATATGTCTTGGAGAGGATATAATTGGAGTGCTCTATGGACGGAAGCATGATGAGACTTCACCTCACATATTTTGGACATGTTGCTAGGAGGGGCTATTTTTTGGAAAGGGACTTAATGCTTTGAAGGGTAGATGGTCAGCAAAGGAGATAACCCTTGGCCCTCTGAATTGATACAGTGATTGCTGCAATGGGTTCTAGTGTGTCAAGAAGTGTGAAGATGGCACAGGATAAAATAGGGTTCAGTTATGTTGTTCATAGCATAGGGTCACAATGAGTCGTACTTTACTTGATGGCACATAAGAATACCAGTAAATTATGTGGTTGGAAATTGTAAGTCTTTCTCTCAGGCAGCTGCTGGCGGATTTGAACTGCCTGCCTTTGGCTTGACAGGACAATAAAATCATCAATATACTTAAATTCATTACAGCAGTCATTCTGTAATTTGGATGCTGGTCAATTCTCCTCTGCCAGTGTTACATCAGACAATCATTTGATATGATGCATAGATCTTTCATTGATCAGTTTTCAGAAACTGATCATCAAGTCCTTCTTCCTAGCTGGCCCCAGTCTGGAAACTCCACTGAAGCACGTTCAACATGGGTTCTCCTGCTGGTATTTGAAATTACAGTGGCATAGCTTCCAGTATGAACTATTGAATTATTTATTTGCTTATTTTTTTTCTCCTATTTATAATTATCTCTCATCAGGAACTTTTAATATTTTATGAAAGGAAAAAAAAAATCAACCTTGAAAATTGCCCAAATAGTAAAACAACTTACATGACTTGTGAAGAAGAAAGAGAAAATCTGCCTTGTAGGTAAGAAAGTTGCATACGGAAGTTGAGGAGTCCAACGTCTAGCTCTCTCAGTGAGTTCTATGGTTTCATTCTCAGGAAAATGATTATAACTCTAACTTTGTATGTGCAGACTCACTCACCTACATTATAACAAAACTAAAAAGAAATGAGAAGTTAGTATTTACTCTAAAGGAAAGTATTTCCTAAATATATATGTGCAAAAAAATTGAAATTATGCATGACAGATTTTAGATAAAAAAGTAATTATTTGCAAATATGAAATCCAAGAATTATATTTCATTTGCTTATTACTATCAACTGTGTCAGTTAAGAATAATCTTAGTTGTAAATAATACCAACTAAGAATGGAGATAGATTAACAAAAGGTACGTTATTATTTTCTTAGTAAGAAGGGTAGAATCCACAAATCTTTTGGAAGATCAGTCCTATCATAAGGACTTACATCCTTCCTTACATCCTTCCATTCCACTACCCTTTGTACATTTGTTTTTCTAGTGAAGGTAGACCAGTTATTGCCTTACTATGACTTATTCAGGTGGCAGTGGTTAGATGACTTACGGGAAAATGGCTGATACATTTTTCCAGAAGTCAGGATTTTAAACTTATGTCTAAGATTTTCACTTTAAAGAGACATGTGGCCCCATTTTGCTGAATGAGGCATTTCACAGGACCAACTAAACTCCAACTAAAAAGAGTGGTGTAAAGATGTCAAGACCTGATATTTATGTGGGGGTTAACAATCTCTTTCACCTTCACTTGTTTGTCCGTTGACCATTTGTCAAGTTCTCTTTAGCACCTCCTAGGGAATGCCGTTTACTCCCATAGATCCCCCATACAGTTTGGATAAACGTTAATTCAAAGGTGTCAGGTTCTCTTCTCAACATCAAATGCCTTGGGGAAGGTCCAATTTCATTTTGATCCAAAAATTAATGCCAGAAGCAGAAGCCAAGTAGAGTTGGATTGACGTGAAGGAAATTCCATTCTTGGGTCGACTTAGCAGCAATCAAGGTCCGTGGAGCCTAGAATGGAATAAAGTGCCAGAGATATGGTGGCAAAAGTTACAAAACACATTTGCCAAGAAGAAAAAGAAGAGGTTTTTTGGATAAGAAATATTTTTTCCCCTTTCGCTTCTATTTGCCTAAAAAATAATTTAAAGGTAATGGCTATTTCCCCCTTTATAAAACAAACGAACGAACAAAACCAAACAAAAAACCTAAGAAACACAAAAACAATAAAGAGGATACATCAGTCCATGGGAAAAAACTAAAATCAATAACAACTGCAGGAGGGGGATAAGCATGGAAAGAAGCCAATATGTCCTTTGTATTTAAGGGCAATGCTTTGCTTTATTATGTGTTTAAATTCATTTTACTTGAATTGTATTCTTTCAAAAGAGGTGATGAAATTTTAACTCGTATGTTTGTAAATAGAGTGCACTTTGAGTATAGGAGTTTTCTTTTTGTTAAATGATGCCATCAAAATGTTGGTGGATGATAAATCTAATCATTTTAGAGTTATGAAAAGATCAGAATAATTGGTGGCAAATGGTAGGAAGACATATAAAGATAAACATACAAAAATGTATACATCTGTAAGTCTAAATACTCTCAAGGATTGTCAGCTACTAGGATCTGCATGGTTTAAAATTAGGAAAGGTAATGGTGCATACCAGGCTGTTATATTTTCACAATATTCTTCAATCTGTAATGGACAAGTGATAATAGGCATGGATCAATAGAGATTTGTCATACAAAATACAATGTATATGAATGACTGTAGAAAACATAAGGCAACAACTATGAGATATCATCTCATCCTAGAAAGAACAGCAAAATTTAACAGAAGAACAAAGAACAAATGCTGGCGAGGTCGTAGAGAAACTGGAAACTTTATTCACTGTTGGTGGGAGTATAAAATGGTACAACCACTATGGAAGACAGCATGGTGCTTTCTCAAAAGTTGCAAATAGAAATACCATTCGACCCAGCAATTACACTACTGGGAATATACCCCAAAGAGACCATAACTGCCACCCAAGCAAATATATGCACGCCCATATTTATTACAGTTTTGTTCACAATAACAAGGAGTTGGAAACAACCTAAATGCCCAACAAAAAACAAATGGGTAGAGAATGGAATACTATGCTTCACTGAAAAACAAGGAACTCATGCAATATTATTCAAAATGGGTGACCCTGGAGGACACTATGATGAGTGAAATATCTCAGTCACAAAAGGACAAATGCTGAATAGTTCCACTGTAGTAAAAAGGGACTGACATCAGGGCTGGGTGGAGACTGAGAAAGATGGGATAAATAATGTATACTTCATTGAAACAGATGAGGGAGAGGACTGTTTAAACGGGATATATGATAAAGTATTATTGTCATGACAGGAGTCCAGAACAAAGGCTGCATAGTGGAGCGGACTTAGGGGAAGGGATTGTATAACAATGAAAGAATTTTTCTTTTACTTTTCAAAGAGAAGTATGAACTGAGGGGTGGGGTGGGCAGGCAGAATAGTAAAATAATGAATGAATATTTGTGCTTCTTTGATGATGCAAAAGGCATTTGACTGGGTTGATCACAACAACCTGTGGCTAATTCTGAGAAGATTGGGAAAACCAGAGCACTTCATTGTGCTTATGTGAAACCTATACTTGGACCAGGGGTCAGTCAACTGAACAGAGCAAGGAAACACCATATTGTTCAAAATTAGAAAAGTGTACATATGAGATGTGTCCTATCTCTATGCCTTTTCAATCTATATGTGGAACGGATCATCTGGGAGGCTGGGCTCTATGAGCAGGGATGTGGCACCAGGATTGGAGGACAACTCATTAACAACCTGCTTTATGCAGATGACACAACCTTTGTTTGCTGAAACTAAGGAGGACCTGAGGCATTTGCTGTAGAAGGTCAAGAACTTTAAATATGGATTGAAGTTCAACATCAAAAAAACAAAGATTCTCAGCACTGGGCTTATTGGCAGTATCATGATAAACTTACTTTACTAGTAATTGAGACTGTTAACAGTACAGCTTGCTCAGCTCCATGATCAATACTCTTGATACCAGTAGCCAGGAAATTAAAAGACGAATTGCATTGGTAAAGTCAGCTTTCAGTGACCTTCTCAAAGTAGTAAAGGCCAATGATATCAGTTTGGAAATGAATGTGTGCCTGATCCAGGCCATGGTCTTTGCAATTGCTTGCTATGCATCAGAAAGCTGGACAATGACTAGAAACGATAGAGAGAGAATTGATGCCTTTGAGTTGTGGTGCTGGAGAAGAGTACTGAATATACCATGGACTGCTAGAAGAACGAACAGATCTATTCTTGAGAGGGTGAAACCAGGTTGCTCCTTGGAGACAAGGATTCTGAAACTCCATGTAACATACTTTGGGCATGTTGCAAGAAGGGATCAGTCTTTGGGAAGAGACATCATGCTTGGAATGGTAGAGGGACAGAGCAGGAGAGGAAGACCCTTGATGAGATGGATTGACTCAGTGTCTGGTGTTATGGGAAAGGGTGTGTCAGAGATTATGAGTTTGATTTAGGATAGAGCAGGGTTTAGAGCTGTTGTGCATAGGGTCACTATGAGCTTGCGAGTGTCTTGGCGGAATGTAACAACTACAGTTCTCACAAGAGAAAGAATATATGCAGATGAGACCACTTTGTTGCAGAAAATGAGAGTGACTTGAAGCACCCTCAAGCTGGCTCAGACTCACAGCTATCCTATGTACAACAGAATGGAACTCTGCCTGATCCTGTGCTATACTTATGATCTACACTATGATCTGGCTTTCATTATAGATTGCAAGGAAATGGAGGATCAGAATTTTACTCTTTTGTACGTAGGACAGCTAAGTGTTGAGCCAACTTGAAAGAATCTTGCAACAGCAATAAAAGATTATTACTTCAGTGACCACTGGTGGCCATTAGTGACAAGAAACTTCGCTGCAATCCCAAAGGGACGTGGTTCAAATCCACCAGGTGTTCCACTGGAGAAGGAAGAAAAAAATCTCCTGTGACAGTCAGATCTGATTCGATGATATACAACAAGGGGGGACAGGAATAACATGAAGAACATGAAGAAAACAAAAAATCCTCGCAACTGGACTATTGAGAAAATACAGTCCTTTGAACTATTTCATTTTCCTTGGGTCCACAATCAATGCTTATGGAAGCAGCGGTCAAATAATCAAATAATATTTTGCATTGGGTAGATATACTGTCAATGACCACTTTGAAGTGCTCAAGAGCAAAGACGTTACTGCTCTGTAAAGGAAATTTAATGGCTTATTTTGAAAGTTGGAGATTGAATAAGGAAAAATGAAGAATTGATGCCTATTAATGATGGTGAGGTAGTTGAGGAAGATAGAATGTACCATAATTTGCTAAAAGAAGACAAAATCCATCTCAGAACAAAGGCAGCCAGAATGCTTCCTAGATAGAAAGATGGTGACACTTAATTTCTCATACTCTGAGTACAAACTAGGTTCTAGAGACAGAAGTGTAGGAATAGGGAGAAAGAGGAAGATGTCAACCAGATGGATTGATACAATGGTGACAGTTATTGTAGGGATAGAAAGAACTGGGGGAGAGAGGACACTTTGTTCCATTGACAGATAGAGTCTCTTCAAATCAGAGCCACTTGAAGGCACCTAGAAACAGCAGTAGTAGTTGAAATGTACCAAGAAAGACCTCCCTTTAGAACCGAGTTCTAAAATCAACCATTTAGTCTTCTGATGCTGAGGAAATATTTATTTGTTAAAAGTCACTCACCTCTAGGATTTCTGTCAGAGCAGGAAACAAATTGCAAAAGTGTTGTGTTTTGATCTAAGCAAAAACTTTTTGAACGACATTTATAAATAATAGTATTTTTTCCCCTTAAAGCCACTTATTTTACTTTTTACTTTTCTTCCTCTTAATACTTTCGAGTTTTCAGGGTTTTAATGCATTTTATCTCCTGTGCTGTGAAATTGCTTATATAAACCAGAATCCTTTTAGGAAAAAAAGAAAGATTCTACAAGACATAAGACTAAATTGTAATTACATAGGTAATCAGAAGATCCAATAAATCAAACAGGAGACATTGAAACACTGTGGAGATTAGCAAAATCGGGATGACTAATGGCCTTCATCCCATGTGCATTAACATCCACTGTGCTAGAAAGGCAGTAGAGGAAGGTGATGTTTCTGAAATCGAGTCTAAACCCTTCTTGGACATTATTTTATTAAGAGTACTGCTGAAAAGACTGCTGTTGCCCAAAGTAAAGAGTTGGCTTCAGCTTGTCTCCCACCCTACAATCTCACACCAGCACCTCCCATTGGATCAATCCAGATAGAAACCAACTGAAGTGAGGCCTGGGGAATGCAGCTCTCCTGCCAAGCACAGCAGAGTCAGGGGAGCAGAAGGAAAAGATCTGAAAGCACACAGGGAAAAAAAAGCTACACATTAGCATAAAAAGAGTTTCTATAGTATAGGTTCTTTGAGGGGAGTAAATGGTCTAAATCAATGACTCATTTAGAAAGTACCCAGCACATAGCATATGTTCAATTAGTATTTGCTGTTCTTATTACTGCTTTAATTGAAGTAATGAAAGGTATATTTAGACCTTCTCACATAAAGGATTGTAAACTATTCTAAACGTGTCTTCTGGAAAGAGATCTTCAGTGTGTTGAGCTTTGTAAGGAAATGTTTGTTGTTAAAGTGTGCAACAGAAAGAACTTGTTAAAGAAAACACAAAAGTAGAACAAGGTAACTTGTGCAAACAAATCTTTCCTGTGCTCTAAATTTTGCTTAGGACCCAGCTTGGTAAACTGTACAAATAGCTTATAAATTATCTCCCGAGAAGATTTAATTATACTACTTTGGCTGTTTCGTGAGTTTATTTAAGAAACTTATCTACCATATTGTCAGCATGGAAATTTTAATGTCTTGCCAAGTAAAATATGCATGCAACTATTTTGTAGTGTTTGTTTCCTATCATGTTGCACTTATATGTTTAATGTTTGCACTCAAAACTAACTTTTCCAGTGCTCTTTAATTTTGTCTGTCCCCTCCCCCCCATTTTAAAGACATACATTTGGAAATAGATTAACTAGTTTCTATTTGTAAAACACATCAGCAAGATCTGCAGATTTATCAAGATTACATTTTTAGGATGTTTATGTTGTCTCAGTGTACTGAAAGGCTGTTTATATGCTTTGAATAACATCTTAAAATACATCAGTGATAAGGACATAGTTATCTAAACAAAAGAAAAATAAGAAAAGTATTAATTGCAAAGAAAAATATTTTTCTAGAAATAAAAAGTTATTATCTATATGAGAGATGAGAGGGGTTGATTCAGTGACTGAGGTAATGGGGGAAGGTGTGTCAGAGACAGTAAGATTGGCACAGGAAAAAGCAGGGTTTAGGGCTGTTGTACATAGGGTCACTATGACCCACAGGTGACTCCACGACACACAACAACAACATGAGTAAAATTACTAAGCATAACAATGAGTATGAATATAAAGAAAACCACAATATACCTATGGTGGCGTGAAAGACAGGCTGTGCTGTGGGGAGATAGGAAAATAAATGTGAAAAAAACCAAATCTACATTTTCCACCAAAATAAATTAATAAGAAAATGGCTAAAATAAAGTATTTAGTAAGTTGTAAAATAAACATTTTATTTAGAAACAGATGCACATGCATATATAATCTGTTAAAGGATTTTAAAGTGAAATATCTCTAGAAATGAAAAAATTGAAACTATACTAAAGACCAATTACTTTTCACAACAAATCTTGTAAATATATTGTTGTTAGATGCTATCAAACTCATTATGATTCATAGCTAGTCCATAAACACCAGATCTGAACTTTGTGTTTGGGTGCTCCATCCACTCAATCTCTGATACGCTTCATCACATTGTTAGTCACTGTGTCAATCTATCTTTT
>NW_006399930.1:1026668-1028364 GCF_000299155.1 Elephantulus edwardii | reverse complement strand
ATAGAAAATATCTGTACAAAAAACTACAGGGCATTTGTGCAAGACACAATCTATCGTTAGAATCTTCATCTGTTTCTCTGACCCTTTATCTTTCCTTTCATGGTGTCATCTTCTTCCAAGGACTAGTATCTCCTTAAAACGTGTCCAAAGAATAGGAGACCAAGTTTCACCATCACTGCTTCTGAAAAATCCCTGGTTGTACTTTCTCCAAGACAGACTGACTTATTTGTTATTCTGGCCATTCATAGAATATCCAGTATTCTCCTCTAAATCAAAGGCATCTGTTTTTCTGCTGCTTTTATTCATTGTCTAACTCTCATATGCAAAGGAATGAATTTTAAATGCCAGGGCTTAGATCAGGTGCACCTCAATCTTTAAACTGACATCTTTTGGTTTTAGCACTCAAGGAGAGGTCCTTGACAGCAGGTTTTCCCAAGGCAGCACATAGATATATTTATTGAAATGTGACTTTCACAATATGAATGAGTATTAATCGTTAAGCAGATTGTACTTTTTAAGTTGACCATGCTCTTTAGTGCTTTAGAGAAGTCTTTGCCTATTACTGATTTCTTCATTGCTACTTCCTTGGATGTTAATTGTGAACCAAATAAAATTAAATCTTTGAAAATATTAGTTTTTCCATCACTTATCATGATGTTGATTATTGATTCAATTGTGAAAACATGTTTTTCTTTTTCCCATTTGTTTATTTGCAATTTTTTTTCTTTTTTGTAGGCTGGGGGATAAATGGAGGCATTCTTTTGATCCAGTTATTTCGCCCAGTCTATTTCAATGGAGGATATGTGTTTTCTTGATGAAGTGTAACTTTAACTGAAGGCTATAATTTTATCTTATTAAATTTTCCATTTTGTACAAGCAAGTTTGAAACATTCATATGCCACAGAGTGTTAATGAGTCTACCTTCAATCCTGATGCTGCTTTTTTCTTCATGTAGTCCAACTTCTTGGGTCACTTGCTCAGCCCGCAGATCAAATAAATACTGTGAAAGGATAGATCCCTGATGTCTTCTTGCTCTGTTTGAATGACTCCTTCTTGATTTATGTGCAGGGCCCACATGATCACGATTAAGTGTTCTGGAATTTCTACTTTTGCAATGCTGGCTATAATTTATTATGATTTATACACTCAAATGTCTTTGATCGATCAATAAAACACAAGTCAATATCTTCCTTCTTTCAACTAAAATACATCTGACATCAGCAATGTCTTTCATTCTACACCCTCTTCTGAGTTCAGTTTGAATTTCCGGTAGTTCCATGTAGATGTATCTTTCTGGTCATTTTTGCAATATTTTCAGCAAATATTTGCTTACCTATACAAGAGCCTTGGTGGTATAATCTGTAGGAAGTTGGACTACTAATCCCAAGTCTCTTTGGCATTTCAAATACACCAGCAGAATGGAGACTCTCACAATAGCAAAATTGAAAAAATGTGACATTTAGTTCATTGATATTTATTCCATTACTACATTAATAGAAGGCCACATGAATTTCCATTTCAGAATTGCATGTTTCATTGTTTTAGATATTCTAATCAAGTATACATTTTTGTTATTTAAGATTCATCAACAATCTGTGTTATGCAGATGACATAACCCTGACTGCTGAAATTGAGGAGGATCTGAAGCACTTGCTGCAGAGGGTCAAGGACTGCAGTCTTCAATATGGATTGAGGC
>NW_006399930.1:1011680-1026348 GCF_000299155.1 Elephantulus edwardii | reverse complement strand
AAGAAAACAAACAGGTTTGTCTTGGAGAGGGTTAAACCAGGCTGCTCCTAGGAGGCAAGGATTCTGGGGCTTCATCTGACATACTCTGACCATGTTGCAAGGAGGAACCAGTCCTTGGAGAAGGACGTCATGCTTGGGAGGGTGGAGGGAGAGCGCAGGAGAGGAAGACCCTCTGTGAGGTGGATTGATCCAGTGACTGTAGTAATGGGGGTAAGTGTGTTGGAGACAGTGACACTGGCACAGGACAGAGCAGGGTTTAGGGCTGCTGTACATAGGGTCGCTATGAGTCACAGCGACTCGACAGCACATAACAACAACAACAATAACAACATATGAATGCTAACTGGATTCAATCTTACTATAATTAGTTATATTGATAATAATTAGTTATATTGATAATTAACTTGGATAGTGAAGCTTCTCCCCTTCACGGACAATAAACTGCAAATGAAATATAAAACACATCTTTTTATTAATATATTCTAATATCTTCCATTGCAACTTTTCTGCTTTTGCTATATGAAGGTTCAAAGATTGTTTTCTATTTAGGTAAGAGACATTGTTCTTTTGTTATTCATAGGGTTTTTGAAGGGCTATCATTTCAGAAGCTGGTGACCATTCTTACTTTCATAGTTAGCCTTATCTTAGCCAAAAGCTTCACCGAACTTGCCACCTATGGACAATCCTACTTGTACTTGAAATACTGGTGACATACCAGTTTCCAGCATTACAGCAACTCACAAGCCATCACTTTATGACAAACTGGCAGACAAGTGGGTCACTATCACTTAGAGACAACTCTAAGGTTCTCTCAAAAGTTATTCACATATTTTTGCTAGTTTGGATGTAGAATTGTAAAAGGATTAGTCAATGAGGTTGAAAATGGAATTGAAACTACCAAACTTAATAGAGAAGCAGAGGAAACTATCATTATCAAGTAAGTGGTATTTCTAGCAAAACTTCATCTCTTCATGGTATTAATGATTTCTATCTTTAGGATTGTTTCTCAGACAGTAAGCTTCTGATGGCATTGCAGAATTACTCTGAAATGAACAATCAGGCTTAAAAGATAGCAATAATAACACAATGCCAGAAATTATCTCTAATAATTTATCCTTAGGCATAATTTAGAAATATCTACGGAGAGTTGAAATGTTGTTTACCCAAGTTGATTTATCAGGAAAACTGAACAAAGACCCTAAAAGTAGGTGACAACAAACGGAAGAGAAATCCACAGAGCATGGGCCACCGAGATGGTGAGTAGACAGGTTTGTGATTACTAGTGGGGGAAAACGCACAAAAGTTTCAAATAACATTTGTTGTTTTGTCCCTTTGAGAGGAAACCAGCTCTTAGCTGACCCTCCAGTGGGTTTTCAAAGACAGTAAATCACACAGAGATTGCCCATATTTCTCTTGTGGATTTGAATGATATGCCTCTGGGTTGATACTTCTTACCATTAAACCACCAGATTTGATCAAAGAAATCTCTGTGGCCTAGTGGTAAGGAGTTGCACTGCCAACCCAAAGTCATGCAGCTGGAATCCACCAACCACTTCATGGAAAGACGGATAATCACTTCCTTTTTTTATTTATATCCTTTAAAACCCAGAAAATCCACTGGGAGTTCAGCTATGAATCAATTCTGATTCGACAATACATAACATTCATAGATAATTATTTTTATTAGGTTAAGCAGGAAAGGAGTGAATAGTGATGGCTCAGTGTTAGAATTCTCATCTTTTCAATTTCTAGGCAGTGGACTTCAAGCATAGCCTCTAACATCTGTCACTGGAGGTTCTGTGTTGTCATGATGAGCAGGTTTCAGCAGAGATTCCAGACAAATATATACTTAAAACAAAACAAAACAAAACAAAACAAAAAAACAATACAAAACAACCCAGAAATCTACTTTTCAAAAAATCCTTTGGTTCTTCATTACCCAATGCCATTCTTCATGGACCCTATGCGTCAAGGCTGCCTGACAGCAGACAGTAACAATAGCCACTGGTACTGGGTGTCTATCTCAGTGAACCAAGTATGTCTGATAGTGTCACAGCCCTAGACCCAGTAGCTTTCCAAAAAGATGAATTATTAGAGGCAAAACCATATAAAGAAGACAATTTCCAGGAAGTAATTTCAACTACTTAGACGTACCTTTCTTGTTTTTCCAATAATAATGTTTAAAATTATAGCTAAACCTTATGCAACCAACAAAGCAAAATAACAGCTATGTTCGAATAATCATAATTTTAGAATTTAACAGATTATTTCAATATTTCTGCTATTGAATGCATTCAGAATGTAAGTTGGCATAAATAAAAATATACAATGTATATGTACTCTATATATAAGTAGGCAAAAAGTGATGAATGAGCATGTCTAGGAGATTTAAAAATAATTTAACTTAGAATGTGGTGATGGAGAAGTTACTTCTCCTTATAAGGAATTTAGAAATTTAAGCAGGGGCCTAAATTCTAAGAAATGCCCTTGGATTTGACTTTCTTCCTTTTTAGGTATGTTTACTACTAAAGACTCAAAACCAATTCATTTTCAAGTATTTTAGGACCTTCTTTTAGTTAAAAAATACAGAGTCATTGCATGCCTGTTGTATTTGACTCCTTCACAGCAGCAAACATTTACTGATCAATAAATTGGTGCTTCACAAATTTTAGCAGCCAGGTAATGTTTAATTAAGAAGAGTATAATCCTAACCTGGACTCCATGGGGAAAAAAAAACCAAACAAAACATGTCTCTAGCACTAGATCATGCTAATATAAAACCTTAACAAGTGTGATTGTATATATACTTTACACACATACTCTTTAGTTTTCCTGAAAGTTTTTAAAATAAATGTACGTCTCTTACAGAGTGGCAAGAAGCTGTGCTGCAACCCCAAAGGCACGTAGTTCAAATCCACCTATCCTGCAGGAGAATGGACAATATCCTCCTGTGTGATTTACTGCCTCTGAAAATCTACTGGAAGATTAGCTATGAATTGGTTCTGACTTGATACAAAACAATAATGTATTCACAGATAAATACTGTTCTTGTTAAATGCCATCGAGTTGACTCCACGTCCTAGTGACTCTATGAATATCAGATTAGAACATTGCCTTATTCTGTTTCATCCTCATTCTCAAGTCTATTGTTAAAATCACTGTGTCAATCTTGCTCATCAAAGGACCTTCTCTCTTTCACTAACCCACCACTTTTCTAAACATGATGTTTTTTTTGAAGACTGACACCTTATAATACCATGCTCAGTGTGAGATGAAGTTTCACCATCCTCATTTCTAAGAATCATCCTGTTTACATTTCCTCCAAGAGAGACTTTTAAGAAGCAGCAGAAAATACCATGCCTTGGGACAGTCACATCTTAGTCTCTAACCTGACAACCTTGCTTTTTAGCCCTTTAAGAGATCCACACAGCAAATTTGTTCAATGCAGCACATTTTTTGATATCTTGACTACTGCTACAAGATGTCTTGATTGTGAATCAAGGAAAATTAAATCCTTGACAACTTCAATCTTTTCTCTATTTATCACATTGTTGGTTACTGGTCCTGGTTACTGGTTGGTTACTGAGGATTTTTTTTTCTGTATGTTGAGATGGAATTCATTTTGAAGGTTTCTCTCTGAAAGCAAGATTGTGTCATCTGCTTAATATAAGATATTCAAAATGATGTAATAAAGTAAGTACTGTGATCAAGTAAGAATTATAACTAAAGCTGCCTAGCCTTGTCAATCTTAGATGGAGGATATAGGAAATTCCTAAAATAATTTACATTACACAAACAAGATTACCTTTGACCTGAGGTTGTGAAAGGTCTCTATAATAGGTCCTATTCCAGAAAGAATTTTATTTTTCACATCATTTGGTAAGTTGAAAGGATGTCTAAATATTTTCAAAAGCGTCCATTATTGTTGTCACCTATCTTTCCATTGGCTCTGACTCACAGAGATCCCGTATGCAATAGATCGAAACCCTAACCAGTCCTTATCATCTCTACTATGATTATACACATGGTTGCAGTTATTATGTCAATTCATCTTGTTGAGAATCTTTCTCTCTTTAATTGACCTCTTTTCCAACCCTGATGTCTCATTCCAAAGACTAGTCTACCTTGATAACAAGCCGAAACCATGTGACACTGAGCTTGTCATCCTTGCTTCTAAGGAACACTTTGGTTTCACTTCTTCCAAGATAGATTGTTTGTTTTGTTTTTTTCCCCTTAAAGTTTCACAGTGTATTAAAAAGTCCCTTACCAACATCACTATTCAAATGTATTAATTCTTCAGTCTTCCTTATTCATTGTCCAACTTTCATATATACATACACACACACACACACTTAGTCTTTTTTTCCTTATTATTAATTTTAATTAAAGTTTACAGAGCCTTTGAGGCCCATTCATTCACTGTTGCATTTTTCTCTCTACCCACTCATCCCCTCCTAGTTTGCTCTTCTCTTTGAAAAGTAAAAGAAAAATTATTTCATTGTTGTACAATCACTCTCCCCAAGTCCATTCCACTATGCAGCCTTCATTTTGGACTTCTGTCATGACAATAATACCTAATCATATATCCCTTTTAAACAGTTCTCTCCCTCATCTCTTTCAATGCAGCATACATAATTTATCTCATCTTTCTCAGTCTCTCCCCAAACCCGATGGCAGTCCTGTTTTACAACAGTGGCACTATGCAGTATTTGTCCTTTTGTGACTGAGATAATTCACTCAGCATAATGTCTTCCAGAGTCAGAGTCATCCATTTTGAATAATATTTCATGAGTTCCTTTTTTTTAATGTAGTGTAGTATTCCATTGTGTGAATATATCATAGCTTCTGTATCCATTCATTTATTGATGGGCACTTAGGTTTTTTTACAACTCTTTGCTATTGTGAACAAAGCTGAGATAAACATGGATGTGCATATATCTGCTTGGGTGGCATTTATTGTTTCTTTGGGTTATATTCTCACTGGTGGAATTGCTAGGTCATATACCTTAGTCTTTAAACAGCCTAGCTCTTTATCACTTTAAAGAATTATTTGACAGCAGATTTATCCAATGCAGCATAATTTTTGATTTATTGTCTGTTGATATAATGAGTGTTGATTATGAATACAGAAACATGAAATCCTTGACAACTTCAAACTTTGTTCCATATTTCATGATGTTGCATATTGGTCCAGTTGTGAGTATTTAGGTTTTTTGGTGGTAAATTCTAATCCATATTGAAGGTTATGTAGTTTTTGTCCTATTCAGTAAGTGCTTCAAGTTCTCTTTACTTTCAGTAAGCCAAATTGTAGCAACTGCATAACACAAGTTATTGATGTGTCTTTTTCCAATTTTGATACAACATTCTTCTCCATATCCTCTAATTAATTGCTCAGCATGCACATTGAATGTTCCTGTTCTGTGCCTTAGAGTCGAGCAGAATAACTAAGACAAACTCCATAGCAACAAGAAAAGGAATTTGTTGGAATATAAGCCAGAGGCAGAGGAAAAGTAAAAAACCATGAATTGTCTGGGGAAAACTGAACTAAGGTAACGAGGTTGGGAGGAGGGATGAGTATGAAGAACAGTTAAGTGGAAGTATATAATTTATTGGTTCAAAGATCAGAGAACAGATATGGGCTTCGATAACTGTCATCATCCTTGTCATTTGGGTAGACTAGCACAGTGATTGTGCTTTTATAAAATGGACTATGGGTAGGACATGGTTAAACTTCTGTTGGGAAAAATAAGAAGAAAATGGTTTCTGTCCTAGTTAAGTTCAAGGGGACTGAAGGTACTGAGTGAAGTTTTAATTATATTAATCCATTAAGTGTACAAGTCTAGACTTTGGAAGAAAAACTTAACCTGATATAATAATCTGGGAATCATGAGCAATTAGAATTTGAGGTATTTGTAAGGTATATGGAGTTAGAGAAAGTGTGAATAGAGTGTAAAGAAGATATCAAAGGCTTAGAGAATGTTTGATTTTTTAAGAATGAGCAGAGAAAGATTAGACAATAGCTGAGACTGTGAAGAAATAGCCAAAAAAGTAGGAAACAAATTGAGTGTGTCCTAGATAGAGATGCGAAATTTCAATAATGATAATTTATTTAATAACATACTATTATAATAAATTAGAAAGTATATAAAAAGTTAATTACCCTTTTAGACTAGGGGATAGGATTGCTTCTTTATTCACAAAATTTCATTGAATATTGGTAATAATATTAAGAATTTGCTAATTTTTTTTTCTAAATTGAGGCTCAGAGAAGTTAAATAATGTGCCCAAATCTCAAAGAAAGTAAGTGTTATTGGGCTACTGCTAATGCCATTTTGGTTAACCACACTAACCAGAAGTTCTAAAGGGGAAGCAAGAACATTAAGAGCTAAAAAGTAATTTGATTTATAATAAGAGTTACAGACAGAAACTAGTTTCTAACCAGTGTGACAACACAAGTGAACTTTATAGAATTAGACAATGAAAAGAAGAGAAAAAAGAGATACAAAGAATAGAAAAATCTTTAATTATTGTATTTAATTATAGCACTAGATCACTGAGAAGACAAAGCAAAGAGAGGTCAGCATTTCAAATGTCAGCATTGAAAGACAAACAAAATATTATACTGAAATGTGTAAAGAGCTGGAGTTGGAAAATAGAAAGGGCCAAACTTGCTCAGTATTTCTTAACTGACAGAACTGAAGAACAAATACAAGCCTCAAACTGCAATGCTTAATGCTATGGACAGAATATTGAATGATCAGGGAGCATTAATAGAAGATGGAACGAGTACACAGATTCACTACTAAAAAAAAATTGTCTGGCACAGAAGAATTCAATGAAACAACATATGATCAAGAGGTAATGGTTATGAAGGGTGAAGTTCAAGCTGCCCTAAAGGAACTGACAAAAAACAAAACTCCAGGAATTGATGGAATACTGATTGATATATTTCAACAAACAAATGCTGTCCTGGAACGTGCGCATCGAGTTGTGAAAAAAATATGGAGGACAATTACCTGACCAACAAGAAGAGATCCATAATTGTTCCCATTTCAAAAAAAAAAAAAAAGGTGATCTGACAGAGTGTGGAATTTATCTAACACTATCACTGATACTACACACAAGCAAAATCTTGTGTCAATTATCCAAAAACAACTTGAACAGTACACTGACATAGAACTATCAGAAATATAGGCCAGGTTTAAAAGAGACAGAGCCAGCAGAGACATTATTGCCAATATCAGATGAATTTTGGCTGAAAGCAGAGAGTACAAGAGGAATGTTTATCTGGATCTCATTGACTATGCAAAAGCATTTGACTGTGTGGATCAAAACAAACTGGCTAACTTTGAGAAGAATAGGAATCCCAGAACACTTGATTGTGTTCATATGAACAGAACATAGTAAGAGGGAGCTCTGTAGGTCTAGTGGCAAGAAGTTGTGCTGCAATCCTGAAGGCTCGCACTTTGAATCCAATCCATGAGATCCTCCGCTAGAGATAGAGGGACAATCTTCTCCTGTGTCAGTCGGATCTACTTGACAGTGCACAACAATGAAAACAAAACAAAACAAACAAACAAACAAATAGAATAAAGAAACACTGCATGGTTCAAAATCAGGAAAGGAGTGTGTCAGGGATGCATCCTCTCTACATACATTTTCAAACTATATGTGGAACAGATCATTTGGACTTTATAAGGCTGGACTTTATAAGGAGGAGTGTGGCATCAAAATTGGGGCAAGACTCAACAACAACCTACTTTATGCAGATGACACAATCTTGCTAACTGAAACTGAGGAAGACCTGCAGTATTTGCTACAAAAGGTCAAGGATTGTAGTCTTCAACACGGATTGAAGCTTAACATCAAGAAGACAAAGATTCTCACCACTGGGGCAATTGGCAGCATCATAATAGATTGAACATAGATTGAGGTTGTTTACAATTTTCAGCTTGCTTGGCTCCAGAATCAACACTCTTGACACCAGCAGTCAAGAAATCAAAAGATGAATTTCATTGGGGAAATATACTGTCAAAGACCTCTCCAAAGTGTTAAAAAGAAATGGTCTTAGTCTAGAGACTAAGGTGTTTCTGATTCAGGCCATGGTCTTCGCAATTGCTTGCTTTGCATCAGAGAGATAGACAATGATTAGAGATGACATAAGAAAAATTGATACCTTTGAGTTGTGGTGCTGGATAAGAGTATTGAACATAAAAAGAACTGCCAAGAGAATACACACGTCTGTTCTAGAGAGAGTGGAGCCAGGTTGCTCTTTGAAGAAAAGGATTTGAAGGTCTGTCTCACATACTTTGGACATGTGGCCACGAGGGATCACCCCCTGGGGAAGGACATCATGCTTGCAAGGGTGGGGAGACGTCACAAGGTAAGAAGACCCTGAATGAGATGGATTGATATCTGTGGTAATGGGGGTAGTTGTGTCAGAGACAGTAAGACTAGCTCAGGATAGGGTAGGGTTCAGAATATTGTACACAGTCTTGCTGTAAGTTGCAGGTGACTTGTTGTCATATAACAAGAACAGGGCTAAGCTAAAATACAATTATTATGCCAAGGAAATGGAAAGTCGGTTCAGAGGGAGATGTTAATAATTTCAGAAAGGCAGAAGTGAAGAAAGGAAAATGTTAAAGGAATGTTTACTATAAGAATAATTCTGAATTTGCCCTCAATTTGGAAACTTGCAAGGCTATAAAATAAGTTTTATTATTTTTAATTGTTTTGCCCTTTGACTTAGTCATGATTCTTAAACAAGTGAATGTTTACACATGAGTTCATTTTCATTGTTTGCAATGCTTTGTTATCTATTAAAAATCTTAATATTACTTGGCTACCTGCCTTCTAAATTTCTGTTCATGCAACTGCACTTTATTACAGTAGAGAGACCTGTCAGTTGACATCTTGCCATTGAGTGGTTATAAATTTTTTCACGTTTTAGCTGTTTCAATTGACAAAAACATTTCTTTTTCTCCTAGAGTTTCCCTAACTGTTCAAGACTTTGGAAAGATTGCATGCCTGAAACAAATGACTGTTCTGATATTGGTCACTGAATAGCTTCACTTTCTCACACATTCTTGCACCATGCAGTGTTTTTCCCATGCAGAGCCTGTGACCTACAGATGACTGTGGCAGATTCAATAAATTAGAAAAATACAAAGATGTCCATTATTACATTATCTTACATTTTCCCCTTTACTTCTCATGGGATCATTTTAAAATGGTTATATTTAGTGTTTGGTATTTACAAGAAATGATTGGCTCTATGGGAGCTTGACATGCAGGATTTGCTTCTACAGAATGGACTTTTTAAAGTACCATTGACTTACAGCCAGAAGAATAATAAATTTTAGCAGACGATTAATACGTATACACTTCAAAAAGGAAACTATCTCATTTGGTAGTACAAAGACTGTTAAGTAGAAGTTATTCAGAAATTACGTAGATTTGAGAATGAAGATACAGAATAAAACATTCTTTTGAATCAAATGAGAAATTTTTGCTAATAGAGTACTATGATAAGCCTATTAGTCAAAAAACTAACAGTTAAAACTACTTTGCTATTTATGGAGGAGAGTATTATAACGTATTCTTAGAAACTATTAGTGTCAATTAGCTGTAAAGAAGAGGAATAATTTTTCTCTGAATAGTCAGTCTTAAAGTTCTTTTGGAAATTTTAATTCTTTTAGAAGTCATAAAATAGTAGATCATTAATCACAGACTAAATTGACACAATCTTTTATTTCTGTTGAATTTAAATAAAATACACAAAACCCCCTGAGGTCCCAAAACCTCAGGCTTAAAGTTGTCAAGTAGGTACTGACTCATTTTGACCCTTTTAATAGGAGAAAAACTGCCCATCTTTCTCTGGTGGAGCAGTTGATGGATTTGAATCAAATAAATTTTGGTTAGCAATACAATACCTGATGGGCTGTAAATTAGAGCTCCCTCTTGCTGAATTATCCATTAAGATCATGCCAAGAAAACCCTGGTGGTACGGTGAGTATAACATTGAACGGCTAATAAAAATTTCTGTGAATTTAGTCAAGCAGCCATTTTTAGGGAGGAAAATGAGGGAAACTACATCCATAAAGGTCGATAATCTTGACATCCCCAAAGAACAGTTATACTCTGTCCCATAATATTGTTATACATTGATTTGTTGGCAATGGGTCGGTTAGATATAATGTTTAATAGCAATCCTTTGCCTTTGAGATGCATCCTCACACTTAACAGAAACGATGGGGGTGAATCATGATGAACTTTCTCTCTGATCAGAAGAACTGTTATAGAGAAGTAAGGCAGTGGTTACACTTTAAAAGACCTAATTGCTTCATTTCAAAATACTTATGTAATTCTTTAAGCACTAAAGTCTAACAACATCTCATAAAACATTCAGTAAGATGCCCCTCTGGTCAAAGCAAGCAAATATGTGACATTAATGGGATTGTTCTTTTAAAGCTGCTTGGCATAAATTGTCTTGGAGTCTCCTGAGGAAAGGCTGTGCTGGGGGTGTATGTAAGCCTGTTGCAGAGAGTTGTGGTTGCTGGTGAGTCGAAGGATAAAAATGTACTCAGGACAGCCCGTGACTGTTTGTCTGGGAATGGATGAGAAGGAAACTTGGTTAAAGGAAAGCCAACAAGAGGCTCTTGTTCTGTTCCAATGAACACATGAATGCAGAAATAAGAGTTAGTTAAGCTTTTAGTAGTTGAGAAGATGGTAAACAGGATATAATGTGGACAAATTATATGGAACTAAGTAGTGGTGAAAGCAAATACCTAACACATAATATGGGGGAAGGACGTAGTGCATTGACCTCTGTAAACTTAAACACTGTCAGCTTTTAAAATACTTGTTAGAACTCAGAGACTCAAGAATGGAGTAGGACAATACAGCATCAGGACTGACTTACTGAGCTTATGAAACCTACAGTGTCCCAGCGAACATCGAGCTTAGAAGAACTCTGTGCTTCCCTAAATGTTCTTCTATACCAGTCTTGAAATTTTAGTAAATTTTGAACAAGTGTCATACATGTTCATTTTGCATGAACTGTCTAGTCTTGTGGAATATTCCTGTTTCAAACCAGTAGTTCCCAAAGGAGATGAATTTTCCTCCCAAGGGAGATTTGTAATGTTTAGAGACATTTTTGCTTGTCATAAATGAGGAAGAACCTAATCAAATTAGTTAATGTCTTATCTGGGAATGAGCCTAATCAAGTAATGTAATCACAGGGCAACCCCTGACAACAAAAACAATGTGGTCCAAAATATCAATAATCCTAGGGATGAGAAGGCTTATTTTTAATTCTTTTTTTTCTGATGGTAGTTTTATTAAAGATGAATATATCTGTGGATACCTGGGTAATAAATAGCATTGTTATCTAATTTGAGAAGATGAAGCATTAACTGGTAAACTTGATAGGAAGTAAGACCTGCAGGGTACTAAATTGCAAGGTTTACGTAATATTCTTGCTAAGGGTAGAGTCTATTTTTATAACTGAGTGAAGACATCATAAAATTAACCCAATTGAGTGGCAGGGAAGGTACATTTGATTTGCCAGCTTACCAGCAGCAACACGTGATTCTTATTTTTAAAATCTGCCCTTCAAAAAGATGAGCTATACAATGAATGAAATTAAAAGTCTCTGTAAATTTTCATTAACAAAAATAATAATAATATGGGATCTGATTGAGTGGTCAGAAAACCTTTTCTACGTGTCAAATTATGATTCTTGTTATAGTCCCCTTCTGGGTCAGTTTCTGGGTAAGATACATTTGCTTTCTTACAGTCATCCATTCAATGAAGGCCTTGCTTAAGCTAAATTTTCTTATAGATGCTTGGGACAAATATTGTAGCATGTAAATAGGACCTGGTAGATAGTTTGCTCTGCTGGTTTTGTTTATTTATTTTTGTGGGTTATAGAGACTGAGCCAAAAAATCCTTGCACATTAGAGATTATTTTACATGGACTGAAATGGTAGGTTTCCTCCCTATGTAGGCTAGAAGTTTTAACCACAAGGAAACAATTTTATGGCTACAAATCTGACACCTCCATCTAACAGTCATGTCAGAAATGTGGATACATATGGCCTGAGACATAAAGGAGAAACAGATGATGGGAAATGGATAGACTTTTACAAACTCATTAACATGACTGGAAATATAATTTAGTATGCATGCCCTAATTACTGTGGGACTATCAGAGTCAATCTGTGTAAGAGAGCCAGCAGAGGGGTTTTTTTTTTTCAATTGTAATTTTAGACTGTGCAGTTTTCCCTTACATTTCTCCCACAGATGTTTCTTCCCACTAGGTATGAGAGTTCTTTATCATTGTTCTGGAAAGACTTAAGGCTTAATTAAAATTAAATTACACTAGTTATGAAAGAAGTCTAAATGTAGTTTAGGATTCTACATCTGATGTCTGCTTTAAAATTATTTACATATTGGTTGGGTTGCATGGATGTTTCTATCCCATATGAAGTTTTCTTCTTTCTTATTTCTTTTCCTGCTTTCAGTTTAAGTTGACAAAGCAAGTTAGTTATCAATTCAACTACACATACATACTTTGTTTTATGACATTGGTTATGATATTCAGTGGATTAATATTTTTCCCAGTTCTGTCCTGTAATTCTCATTTCTGTTAATCTTTTTAGGAAACTCTTGTTGCCCAGTGGGCAAGGAGTTACACTACCAACCCTAAGGCAGGCAGTTCAAACCCACCCACTACTCCTTGAAAGATGGACAATTTCCCCCCTTGTCAATTGATGTTGTTTTGTAATGTAGAGTTGGAATTGATTCATAACTGGCCCTCCAGTGGATTTTCAGAGGCAATTAATTACACGGGAGGAGAAATACCATTCTTTTCCCAAAGAGCAGGTTACAGATTCAAACCTCATTCCTCTTGGATTGCTTCTTGCCACTTAGGCCACCCTTGTGAATTACAGCCTCTGAAAACCCACTAGAGGGTCACCTATGAATCAGTTCTATCACAACAGCTTGAGTTTTTGGTTTATTAATGTTTCTTTCCTGCACTTCTTGCCTTTAGGGCCTCATCCTTGGATAAATACTGCTCTTGTGATACTGTATGATTATTCTAAGGAGCCAAAGCTCACTGGTACTATTTCTACCTCTCTATTATGTGTAAATTGAACTGACTAGGTGAATTTTGTTTCAAGTTCAAAATAAGACTTAGATTCATAATCTCTGGGGCCTATCAGTAACCATGGCATTTTAAAATGTTTTTTAGTTTTGGTCCATTTCCATCTCTTCTATTCAAGATCTTCTACTATGAGGCCTTTTAGAGTGGTCATTGGGGTATGTAACCAGCATCTAGTACTAGTCTCAGAGTCACGGAATTTAAGATTTATGTGGTACTTTAGTCTTTTAACTATTTTTTTAATTATCTACTTTTCTTCCGTCCTGTATGTTTCAGACAGGGAGAGACTATGGAGAGCTCCTTTGATAGCTTCTCATAAGTTTTTTTTTCGATACCAGTTACTATTCAGCAAAGCAGGGTGAATGTAGAACCTTGTCTTGGTGGACTATGCTATGCCAATGTCATAGACGATGCCCCCAGGACATATTGTTGTTGATTACTCTCAAGGCAGAACAGACTCAGTGCTTACCATCTAGTGGGTTTTCAGAGGCAGTAAATTGGATGAGAGGTGATTTCCCATCCTCTGCCACAGAGCAGCTGGTGGATTTGAAGCACATCTTCTAGATTGCAGCACAGCTTTTTACCACTAGGCAACCAGAGCTGTCTTGATTATGGCTCTAGGGTCCCACAGTCAGCAACTCATTCCCTCAGGGTGTTTGGTTGTGATTGAGAAGCTTAGACATATTGACTCTGTGTTGGTTCTATTATATACGTGGACATATTTACAGCATTTACTAGTATGAATGTAAAAATATCATTTGCTAAATATATGTGGTCATGAGAGTCATCCTTTTCATTTGCCTATAACTTGTCCATCTACCTGTTTATTCATTTGTACATTATATTGATTATTGCTGATAATACAGGATTCTGTATTACTGTGTTTTGTTTGTTAAATATAATTCTTGTGTAACTGTCCATGTTTTCCCCTTTTTTAGTCATATTTGGTTAATCATTCCCTTATTGCTTGACCCTTCACCCATCTTAATATGTTGTTGTTATTAGGTGCTGTTTAGTAGATGACGACTCATAGCAATTCTATGAATAAAAGTTCTGAACCCTTTCTATCCTGTGCCATCCCCACGTTTCCTGACATACAAGAACTCCTTGTGGCAGTGACCCAAGTCAATCCACCTGGTTTGAGGCTCTTCCTCTCCTTTGCTGACCCTCTACCCTTCCTAGCATCATGTCCCTCTCCAAAGAATAGCCCCTCTTAGCAATATGCCGTAAATATGTGAGATGAAGCCACATTCTTCTTGCCTCCAAAGCTGGAAGCCTCTTATATAAGCAATCAGGACCTAGTTGGTGGTGTCCTGCCTGAGAGTAAGTTGTTTTGATGTACTTGAAAGTCCCTTATAAACTACTTGGGCACTTTTAAAAACTTTTTTACAACAGTGGCACCATGTAGAATGAGGCTGGCATTGGGGTGGGGGTAAGACTGAGAAAAACTGGATGAAATATGTTTACGGCATTGAAGTCTATGGGGGAGAGAATAGTCTAAAA
>NW_006399930.1:992110-1011414 GCF_000299155.1 Elephantulus edwardii | reverse complement strand
AGCGAATTGGCCATTAGTGGTCTTTGTGGTTTTCTTTTTTTTTTGAGAACATTGTTCTAAGTGGTATAACACTTGTCTGTTGGTTTGCTATACTAAAATAACTTGGGGTTGCTGTGACATTGAAACCTGTGCCACTGGTGTGTCAAGTACCATAGGGTTTACCCATGGTGGACAGGTTTTGGTGGAGCTCCCTGATTAAGGGAGAATAGGAAGCAGTACGGGCCATCTACTTTCTAAATAACAAGCCTTTGATAACCCTACGAGCCCTAATTGAATGAGGATCTTAATATGTGTTTATTATCTATTTACTAATTTTGACATCCTTCACCTTCTATTCTATTCCTGATAACCATCCAAGAATAATTGTTTCTTTGTATAATCTTTAACTTTTTATAAGAGTGGTTTAGTATTCATTCTTTTGTGACTGATTTCACTTAGAATAAATTTCTCTAGATTTATCCATTTTATGCAGTGTTTCAAGAGTTCTTCATTATTATTTCAGGTTGTATAGTATCCCATTGTGTATAAATATAGTTTATTTATATGTTCATCTAAGAAAGGATTCATGTCGATTTTGTTCCTATTGGTTTTGCTGTTGCTAGGTACTTTTGAGTAGAGTCTGGCTTACAGTGATCCTAAAAACAACAAATCTCTTTGGTATTGTGAACAACGCAGTAATAAACAAGGATGTGCCTGTATCTGCTGGGGTGGCAGTTGGGGTTTCTTTATTCCTAGAAATGGAATTGCTGAGTCAAATGGTATTTCTATTTCCAACTTTTGGAGAGAATGACATACTGCCTTTCCAGAGTGGTTGCACTCTCCCACCAACAGTGAACAAGGGTTCCAGTTTCTCCACAATCTCGCCAGCATTTGTTGTTTGCTGCTTTATTGAATTTTGCTATTCTTACTGTGGTGAAATGCTATCTCATAGTTGTTTTGGCTTGCATCTCTCTTAGAGCTAGGGATTTTGAACATTTTTCATATGTTTGTTTGTGATCTGAATATCTTCTTTGGTGAAGTTGTCTGTTCAAATCCTGTGCCCATTTTTCAATTGGATTGTTTACATTTATCTTGTGGTGCTTGAGTATTCTATAAATTCTAGACATAAGTCTCTTATTAGACATGACATTAATAGATAGAGAAGTTATGCTATATTCACCCAATGGAATACTATGCAGCATTGAAAAACAGGGAATTAATGAAACATTATTCAAAATAGGTGACCCTGGAGGACATTATGCTGAATGAAATATCTTAGTCACAAAAGGACAAATACTACATGGTGCTACTGTTATAAAATAGGACTGACATTAGGGTTTGGAGGAAAAAAAGAAAAGGAATAAATAACGTACACTATATTGAAACAGATGAGGGAAAAAACTGCTTAAAAAGAATATATGATTAGGTATTATTTGCATGATAGCAGTGCAGATTAAGAGCTACATAGTAAAGCTGACTGGGGAGAGCATAGGGAATTGTGCAACAATGAAAGATTTGATTTTTTTCAAAGACAAACATGAACTAGGTGGTGGACAGGGAGGAAAATGTGCAACAATAAATGAATGGAAATCCAATTTCTCTGTAAACGTTCATAATAATCTCAATTAAAATAGGGGAAAAAAGAACAACAGATGTGAATCCTGTTTTATCCTGTGCCATCCTCACACTTTCGGACCCACTAGAACTCATTGCTGCAGTCTCTGTGTCAATCCACCTGACTGACAGTCTCCCTCTCTTTTACTGACTGTCCATCTTATTAAGCACTATGTTCCTCTCCAAGCAATAGCATCTCCTAGCAACATGCCCTAAATACATGAGATAAAAGCTTTATCATCTTTGCATCCAAAGGAAACTCTGGCTGTCTATGGGGTATTTATTCCTCTTCTCCTACACAAAGGCATCAAATTCTTCTATCATCCTTATTCATTGTCCATCATTCAGATGCAAAGTGAGTGATTTTAAAGACCATGGGCTGAATTAGAAGCACTTTAGTCCTCAAATTGACATCACTGGTCCTCAATAATTTGAAGAGTTTCCTGGCTGCAGATTTTCCCAGTGCAATGTATCTCCCGATTCCCTAAATACTGGTGCCAAAGATGTTGGTTGTAGATCCAAGTAAGATGAACTCCTTGACAACTTCAATCTTTTCTCCTTCTATTGTGACTCCAGTGATAAGAAATTTTGCCACTACAGCCTCCATGGAAACCATGTGAGGTCCCAACATGTCTCATCATTTTCACATCCAAAATTCTTATACATTCCAGAGGTCAATGTGATCCAAGGACAGCCCTGAAAACCCACTGGATGGTAAACTATGAGTTGATTCCAACTTGACAGCACATAGCAACAGTGGGATTACTACTTAAATAGTATTTATATTTACAGCTTTTAAAAAAGGAGCCAAACTACTATTTATAGTTGTTGCACAGTTTTAGAGTCCCACCAGCATTGAACTCTCATCATTTCAAATCTTTTCACACACTAGCTAAAAATTGTTGTTTACTATCTTGGTGGAGTTCTACTGGTCCAGTTCATAGAGAGTTACACTGCTGACCCAAAGGTTGTGTGTTTTGGATGGTTTGAATAAACCATCAACTTCATAGCAAGAAGAAAATCTCTTATTATGATTTACAGTTTTGTCGATCTAATGAAGGATCAGCTGTAAATCAGAACCCACTTAAAGCAGTGCGTTTTTGTTGCTGCTAAGGTGAGACCATATCTTATTCTGATTTCATATGAAGTTCTAAAGTTATCATAACATTATTATAGTAATTTTAAACACAAATGTTGAAATAAAACCATAGAGAAAGTATGAAGTTTCTTATAGTCTTAAACTATTCAGCACATCATCTCACACTTACAAGCATACATATTGATCTTCCCTAAAATACACTTAGATCAACTTTTTATATTCAGTTGTTTGTTGTAAAATGCAAACTATAAAATCAAACCAGAGATACTGTTAAAACAAGCTGACCTCTACTCATGATGACTTCATGTGTTTAAAAATAAAACTGTGCTTAATAGTTTTTCAGTGGATGATATTTCTAAAGTACCCAGAGAGTTTTTTCACCCAAGTTGATGCCAGTGGACTCCAATATTTCAGTTAATAGGAAAGCGTTTTAACAGTACCATCCCTTGACTCTATAGTATATCAAGAAGAATTATGTTAACTCTTTTAAAACAGAGTAAATTTAATGCATTACTTAATTTTTTCCTATGCTGTTGCTGTTATGTGCTATCGAGTTGCCTGTGACTCAAAGCAATCCTATGTACAACAGCCCTAAACTCTGCTCTACTCTGGACCAATCTCATTGTCTCTGACATGCCTACTCCCATTACCTCAGTCTCTGAATCAATCCATCTCATCGAAAGTCTTCTTCTCTTGCACTGTCCCTCCACCCTTTCAAGCATGACATCCCTATCCCAGCAAGGACTGGTCCGTCCTTGCAGCATGTCCAAAGTATGTCAGACAAAATTTCAGAATTCTTGCCTCCAAGGAGGAGCCTGGTCTCATCCTCTCTAGAACAAACCTACTTGTTCTCTTAGTAGTCCATGGTATATTGAATACTCTCCCCAGTAGTCCATGGTATATTGAATACTCTCCCCAGCACCACAGCTCAAAGACATCAATTGTCTTTCTATCATCTCTAGTCATTGTCCAGCTCTCTGATGCATAGAAATAATTGCAAAGACTATGGCCTGGATCAGGTGCACCTTAGTCTACAGACTGACATCGTTGCTCTTCAGTACTTTGGAGATGCCTCTGACAGTAGACCTTCCCAATGCAATTTGTCTCTTGATTTTCTGGTTGCTGGTGCCAAGAGTGTTGATGGTAGAGCCAAGCAAACTGAAGCTGTTAACTATCTCACTCTCTTCACTATCTATAATGATGCTATAGATTGGTCTAGTGGAGAGATTTTTTTGTTTTCTTGACACTGAGCTTCAATCCACACTGAAGGCTGCAGTCTTTGACCTGCACCAAGAGCTTCAGGTCCTCCTCAGTTTCAGCAAGCAGGGTTGTGTCATCAGTATAACACAAATTGTTGATGAGAGTATTTAGACAAGTAAAAATTTTAAGTGAGAGTATTTTACATATTCATTCCTTAGAAAATATTATTTTTAATTGCTTTGTTTTTTCTTCAAAAGGTAAGTAGACAATAACTTATGTTGTGCTAGAAAACGCTTCTAGAGTTTAATTTAACTCATTCATTATTATCTAAGGAAATTACTTCTATTTTCCCTAGGAAATTTTAGCTCTGTAAGTTAAAAACACACACACACACACACACACACAATTTTATTTGAGAGTAATTAGTTCATATAACTTCCATGGTAGAAAACAATAAAGAAAGAAGCAAAATTCTAAAACATACAATTAACATTTGGTTTGAATAACAGCTTATTTTCACCTTTAACTATTTGAGATGAGAAAGGAAAATTTGTTTATCATGTTAATGTTGTTGCCAATAGTCAACCAAAAGTTCTTATGCCAATTTCCATTTTTGCCTTTCTGTTTCCTTGCTGGCAAAGAAATTATCAAGGATTTTATTTTACTTGGATAAAAAAAAAACAAAAACAAAACCCGAACAATGAATTAGTAAGACACAAGGATCAATGCATTTTAATTGTATTGTTGACAAAGAGTTGTGGGGTGATGCGCCAGAACAAACAATTCAAGGTTTGAGGAAATCTAATCAGAATGATCCTCACAAGAAAGGACAATGCGACTTGCTTGTGAATTTGGATGTACTACTGGAAAAAAGTGATTGCTATAAAATGACATTATGTCTGGTAAAATGGAAGGGTCAGTGAAACCTTAAATCAGATGAGTTTAACATACCCCATAGACATTTACTATAGCTGACTCAGTAGATACAACAATAGGCTAAAACGTAGAAAACATTATGAATATGGTGCAGGAAAAGGGAATAGTTCATACTGTTATACTTAAGGTCACCAGTAGCCAAAGTTGACTAGATGGCAATCAATGACAGTCCCTGAATGTACGTTCTTTTTGTTAGAATATGATTGAGATTGAGACTGAGCTACGGGTGACTCATAGCCAAGAATGGAAGAACTATATATGCCTCCTCTTTCTTTTCTCACTTTCCTTCTGAATCTTGGATGTCAATGTTTAATTCCAGCACTTTCGACTTACTGAAGTTGTGGATTTCCTACATTCTTGAATGCTTAAGTGATTGGATAGGATAAAAACACTTCCTTCTTTCTTTTGGAAAAAAAAGTATTTTTGTCAGATATCAATTAAAGAGAAAACCAGTGCTGATATAGTCGGTAGTATCAAAACACTTAGTAAAATATTGCCTTTGTTTGATAGGTTTTGTTTTGTTGTGTACTGCCAGTTGACTGTACGTAGATGGGTTGATTTCTAGGTTCTTAATTCTATTTCATTAGTCTATGTATCTGCCGTTCTACCAGTACTATGCTGTTTTGGCTATTACAGTTGTGTAGTAGGTTTTGAGATCAGGAAGTGTTTTGTCTTCTACTTGATTTTTCTCTATCAGAAGTGCTTTGTTTATTTAGGGTCTCTTTCTTTTCCAAGTAAACGTTCCAATTGTTTTTTGCTATCTCTTTGGAAAATTAATTTTTTTACCTGTATTGGAATTATATTGAAAATGTAGATAGCTTTTGGTAGTATTATAATTTTTACTATTTTTAGTCTTCTTCTTCATGAATAAGAAACATTTATTTCATTTATTTAGGTATTTGACAAGGAAGCAAAACCTGCCAAATGATGCTTGTAAAACTGGATTTCTACCTGAGGAAAGCTGAAGCAGAATCCATATCTCACTTCGTACACAAAAATCAATTCAAGGTGGACTTTAGGGGTAAATCTCAAAACCATAAAGGTCATAAGAGATGACCAGACTTAGCAGCCAGAAATGTGTGACTGGGAGAGGATAATACTGGCAAACGGGATCTTCTACAAAAAGATTCAGTCCCTGTGTGCAGCAAAAATATCTTTCCAATATAGTGAAAAACCTACAGACTGGGAAAAACATTTTGCAATGACATCTCAACAAAACATTTTGCAATGACATCTCAAACAAGCATCTCATAATAAAGGTTGCAGAATGCCCATGACATCCTCAAAGACTGATGTAATCACAAAATGGGCAAAAAACATGGGAAGACTTTTCACAAAAGAAGAAATGCAAATGGCCGATAGACACATGAAGAAATGCTCCAAATCACTTGCAATAAGAGAGATGGATATCTAAACTGCAATGATATACCATCTCACCCTAATAGTAGTGACAAAGTTTCATATGATGGCAGGCAATGAATGCTAGAGAGGATGTGAAGAGATTGGAATTTTCATATACTCTTGGTAGGATTGTAAAATCTACAACTACTCTGGAAGACAGTTTGCCATTTCCTCAAAATGCTGAATGTAGAAATGCCATATATGACCCAGCTATTCCACTGTTAGGAACATGTCCCGAGTAAAAGAGAATTGTGATACAAATGGAGATTTGTACATCCATGTTCATAGTTGTGTTATTCACAGTAGCAAGAAAATGGGAACAGCCCTAATGTTTATGAATAAGCAGATGAATTGAGAAATTTTAGTATATTCACACAATGGGATACTTGGCAGCAACCAGAAGCAATGATCTCTTAAATAGCATATAACATGGTAAAGGTTAGAGAACATTTTATTGAGTGAACTAAGTTTTATTAGGACAAACACTCCATAAGATTGTTACTGCAAAAACAGAAGGATACTTAGTAAGATGTGGATAAAGGTCTAAAAGGAGAAGGGAATGGGGAAAGGGGAGCTGAGGGTGGGACAAGTGGAACATCATGGGGTTGCAGAGTTTGGTGGGCAAAGGGAACACCTGAAGGAATTAGGATAGAACTATAGAATACCTGAAAAAAATGGAGAGACCGTGGGCATTGATCAATGGTGATTAATTTTATAATGCATAGTGTATAGAAATGACCAAACGCAACTTAATGTGAATGAAGGAATGTATGAAACACACGTATATGAATGAAGCACAATGCCTATGAATTTTGTATGTAAACCAACATAAAGTAAAAAAAAAAGATGCAGCACTGGACATATTTGTGCCAAGAATCTGAAAGACAATCACCTGGCCAACTGACAAGAAGAGGGTCCCATTCTCAAAAAGGGTGATCCAATAGAATATGGAAATTATTTTTCAATGACATTAGTATAACATGTAAGCAAAGTCTTATTGAAGATTATTAAAAAATGGCTAGCATGAAACTCAATTCAAGTTGGATTTAGAAGACTTTGTGTCTCTAGGGATGTTACTGGTGATGTCAGATGGACCTTGCCTGAAAGCACAGAATATCAGTAGGATGTTTATTTTTATTTTATTGACTATCCATAGGTATTTTACTCTGTAGATCCCAAGTAATTATGACCAATACTGAGAAAGCACTCTGGCTACACTTTCTCTAAAACACATCTGAAAAAGAAAAAAAAATAAGACTGAGTAAGAAGTGCTGCCTTTATATTATGGTGAATCTCCTTTGAACAGCCAAAAGAACAAACAAATATCTTTGGGAAAACATGCAACCCAACCAGGCTATTCCTTAGAGGCAAGAATGTTGAAACTTTGTTTAATATATGATAGGCATGTTGTCAACACAGGCCATTATGATGGAAAAAGATATCATATTTGGAAATCTAATGGTTCAGAGAAAAAAGGGAAGAACTTCAATGAGACACATTGACAATGGACTGAAAGATGTAGGGGATATTGGGGATAGCACAACATAAGAAAAGGTTAGGATCATTTGTTCATAAGGTGTCCATGAGCGATGGCTGACGTTGCTGTTTTTATTAGGTACCATCAAGCCAAGGATGACTCATAATGATGCTATAACCAACAGACCTTAACCCTCCTCTATCCTGTACCATCCTTATTATTTCTGACATGCTTGAGTCCATTACTACAGTCAGTCTGTCAATTCTATCTCATTAAACAACAAAAACATACCTCCAGAAGCTTAGACTTCTTGCTCTTGAAAGCACTGTCTTCCCCAAGTTGCCTTTGGCCAATTCTGTCATGTTCACATTTTTCCACTAATATATTTGATTAATTTTTCATTAACTTAATATTGTTTTACCTTGTTTTTGACTCATTAGTGTTTTTCAAACCTACTAAGTATTTAAGAATTATTTCTTTTCAAAGATGTTAATAGACCTAAATAGTTAGGTATTATTAAAGGACTCTTTGGTGAATTTTCTGAACTTTTAAAACTGCTTCTACTTTTTTCTTTATCATTTGCCCTCTCCATTACTCTATCAGTGAGAATTTGAACAGCTTCCAAAACCATCTCATGATTCAATTAGAAAATATGAGTTAATATTGAATGATAGCAGAAATGATTTTAAACCGTTAGGTGAAGGTTCAGATGTGATTGTTTTTGTCATAACAGAAACTTCAAAGTAGAGGAGAAATTTATATACCTCATTCTGCAGAAAAATGCACAGTATCCTTCCAGAGAATTTCAGTGTTCCTCTCAGTGAGATAAAGAGAATGAAATTGTAACTTTTGAGAAATTCCAGATAAAGTATGAAAGGAGTTAACTTCCATCAAGAGTCTTTGGACCACTAAATAACCAGTTTGTTCTGACCAGTAATCTTTGGGAATGACATGAATCTAGGTAAAAAAGAACACTGGTATATTCCCTCCTCTCTGTGGCATTCAGCCATCAATTTCTGAACATACTGAGAATTCCCATTATGTAGCTTCTGTTGAACCGTCTTAATTTAGTCATCTATAACATAATTATGATGCAATCCTTACCTTAAAAAGAACTCCAAAGGTCACCTGACTTCAGACAAAGGATGAGGAAAGGTGTGACATTCTGTCTTAGTCCACACAGTATCTAAGTAAATCTGCATCTTTTGGTCGTGCCCTCAGAGTACTTACTGGTGCCTGTCACACCACCAGGGAAAGAACCTAGTAACTTATGAGGTAGTACTAATAGCAAGTTGGATCACCCTTGTTGGGAATGGGAACAAATATGTACCTCTTCCAATCCATTGGCCAGACAGCTGTCCTCCAAATTTCCTGGCATCTGTTAATTGAAACAACTCAATTCATATTCCATCAATTCCTGGGGCTTTTTTTTTTTTTTTTGCTAGTGCCTTCAGTGCAGCTTCTACTTCCTCTTTCATTACCATTGGCTCCTGTTTATACAGTATTTCCTGAAATTCGTCAGTGTCAATCAATTCTATCTGGTACTCTGTATATTCCCTCCATCTCTTTTGATGCTTTTTGGATCATTCAATATATATCCCATAGCATCTTTCAACATTGTAATACAAGGCTTAAATTTGGCATAATGAGTTCTTCCCTTTTTATTCTCCAATTTCAGCTCTCTGTATATTCCATTATAATACTTTGTTTTGTCCTCCCAAGCTGCCCTTTGCTACCATCTATTCAGCTCTTTCACTTGGACATATTTTCCTTCAGATTTGGCTTCTTGATGCTCTAGTTCAATTTTTAGAGTCTTTTCTGAAATCCATTTTCATTTTTTTCTTTCTCCTCTGTTTTTTTTTTAATGACCTTTTGTTTTCTTCATGGATGATTGTTGGTTGATATTGTCCCATAGCTCATCTGGTCTTCTACCATAGGTGTCCAATGCCTCAAACCTATTCTTAAGATGATCATGAAATTCAGTGGGAATTGATTAAAGATTGTATTTTGGTTCCTATAGACTGATTTTCATTTTTTTTCAGCCTCATTTTGAACTTGCATATGAGTAACTGATGATCTGACCCACAGTCTGCCTCTGGTCTAGTTTTAACTGCTGATATTGAGCTTCTCTAACAATTTCTTCCACAAATGTAGTCAATTTGATTCTTATGCAGCCCATCAGGTGAAATCCATGTGTAAAGTTATCTTTTGTATCTTTTAGAAAAAGTATTTACAATGAATAAATCATCTTAATTAGAAAATTCAATCATTCTATGTCCAGTTTAATTTCAGCCTCAACCAGGGGGATTGACATGGTGACTGATGCAATGGGCTCTTGTGTGTCAGGAAGGGTGAGGATGGCACAGGACAGGACTGGGTTCAGATCTTTTGTTCATAGGGTCTCTATGAGCTGTACTCGACTTGATGGCACCTAACAACAACAGCAATTAACAGCAAGATTAGGATGTTGGGTTTTTGTTTGGGGTTTGGGTTTTGTTGTTTTGTTTTTTTTTTTTTCAATCTTCTAATTCATACACATGTGTGGTATTAATTAGGAAAAGGTAGAGGACAGGTTTACATTAACACCTCTCACTTCTACCAAGAAGAAAAGAAATCTAGTGTTTTTTTTTTCTATAATTATATTTTATTAATTTTCATAAACATTTACAGAGATTTTGGGCTTCCACTCATTCATTGTTGCACTATTCTCTCTACCCTCCTCCCAGTTTGTTCTTGTCCAAATGCCACAGTGCTTGTCAAAGCCAGTTCTGATTAATCTTCTTTGTCAGTGTATCCTTTGCCATGTTTGTAAAACAATAACATATTGGTTCAAATTCTTAGAAATCATTGAATCTTAGAAGAGACAGAGATTAAACACAGGAACTAATGAAATGGTGTTTATAAAACTGAATTTCTTACAATGTGGCTTCCTTTGTTTGCATGATTTAACAAAATACATCAAAGAATTAAGGATGAGACATGGCTCATTCATAGTGCATGAGAAGGCAAGAGTCAAACTCACTGTTATCAAGTCTGTTCTGACTTATAGAACTTACTTACTCACTGATATAAAATTGGAAGCAATTCCTAACTTTCCCTACAAGTGGTCTTCCAAAAGGCTATAAATTGCATGGAGAGAGATTACCTATCTTTCTCCCTTGTAGCTACTGGTGGATTTAAACTGCCAGAGAGACATCATTCTTAAATTAGCAGCACAACTCCCTACATATACACAGCCACATGAATACTTGGCCCCTTGCCTAGTGTGACGGGTGTTAGTAAAGACACTCTGAGGAGAAGATGGAAAGGTATAACAGATCATGCTTGAACTGACGCAGAGCCATGGCTAAATAAAGGGTCTGGTTTTTGTTTTTAACATCTTCTCTAAACTAAAAGTAATTTCCTGTTGCTGCTATACAGTGAAATATCACCTTCCCTTCCAAAAGTTAGAGAACTTGATACACATGAAATAAAGTTATGAGTTTAATTGGTGAATCTTCAGTAATCTATATCATATTTAAATCTTTGTACAATATAGAATAGGTTCCAGAATTTCAAATGGGTGTCATATTTCTGATTCACTGTTAAAATGATTTATTTCAGCAAATCTAAACACTGTAAGGGGTTATAGCTAGAAATAAATATCAGAGACAAGGGTAGCTAAGTTTTCTATAATTATACAAATATTTATGCTAAATAAGACTCAGATTTATATAATCCATATATATTAAAACAAGTAGAAAGTGTTGTGTTGTTACAATGGTACAAGAACATCATATGCAATTGCAGTTATTATCTGTCTTAGCTACCTCGTGCTGTTGCAACTTCAACTGTGTGGCAGAGTTTGCCTTTTAGAGGTGTAAAGGCTAAAACTCTAAATCAGTGTCTTAACTATGTTTATGTTTTCCTTGTTCATTTTCTTTGGTGTTTCTCCCCCTCCCCTTTTCTTTTTTCTTTGATGTTTCTTGATTCCTTGGTGATTTCACAGATATCTGTCTGTCTTCCATGTCCCACTCCTGACTCTGTTACAACCTCTATGACTCATTGCTCTTTTTTAATTTAAAAATTACATTTAGAATTCATCCTACTCAGGTGTGACCAAATTAGCATAGTAAAGAAACCTCTATTTCTAAACAGGTTCATATCCACAGATGCTAGGATTTCAATACATATTTTGAGGGAGGATACAATTCAGTCCAAAACACTACATGTCTCTCCACCTGTCTGGGCCTTTAGTTTCTGAGACATTATAGAACTTGGCATACTGAGTGACTTCTCATGCTGTAGCCATAAATATATATTTTCTGTGGTTCACTAATTCAGTTAACATTTGTTCATGCACTTTCCAACTTTTAAATTCTATTACTGATTTTTCCTCTCTTACTATTTTCTATATTTCTGTGTTTTTGACTCCCCTCCCGCCCCCATCCCCCATGTATAAGAATTCTTACTGATGAGAGTGTAGATTGGGATATCTGACAAATCCAGCATGTATATTTGTAAGTTTAGGATTGAAATTCAATGTCAAGAAAACAAAGATTCTCATGACTGGGCCAATTGGCAGTGTTATGATAGATGGTGAAAACATTGAGATTTTAACAGCTTTAGGTTGGTTGGATCCGCAATCAACACCTTGTTACCAGCAGCCAGGAAATCAAGAGATGACTTGCACTGGGAAAGTCTACTGTCAGGGACTTCTCCAGAGTACTGAAGAGCAGCAATGTCAGTCTGGAGACTTACGTGCACCTGATACAGTCAATGGTCTTTGCAATCACTTTCTGTGCATCGGGGAGCTGCACAATGACTAGGGATGATAGAAAGAGAATTGATGCCTTTGCGTTGTGGTGCTAGAGATGAGTGTTAAATATACCATGGGCTGCCAAGTGAACAGACAGATTCCTCCTAAGGAGGGTAGAGCCAGGCTGCTCCTTGGAGACAAGGATTCTGAGGCTTCATCTGACATACTTTGAATATGTTGCAAGCAGGGGCCAGTCCTCGGACAAAGACATCATTCTTGGAAGGGTGGAGGGACAGAGAAAGAAAGGTAGACCTTCAATGAGATAGGCTGATACACTGACTCAGATAATGAGAGGTAGGTTTGTCAGAGATAGTAAAGTTGGCAAAGGATAGAGCCGGGTTAAAAGCTGTTGTACATAGGGTTGCTATGAATCTCAAGTGACTTGATGGTACATAAAAAACAACAATAACAATGTATTATTATTCTTTTACTGATTTAATTATTGTTAAGATTGTACACAACAAAACAAACAATACTCTGGATTTTCTGCATCTAAAAATCCAGTGATTTTGATGACTTTTTTTTTATGTTGTGGAACTTCTGTCATCTTTCATTTTTTAATTGTTCTTCCTTCATTAACATAAACTGACTGCCTCTTAAATGTCTCAAATGAATTTTGTAATTGTTGTCAATTTGATCCCATGCAGATAATGCTTAAAGGAGCATAATGCTTATGGCTGACAGTTTTCACTCATTAGATAAGTGTTTGTTTGGTTATAAGAACACTTCAGGGGTATTTTTAGTTTAAGTTTTGAAGATTTTCTCTGCAATAGTTTCAGTATTTTTTTTTAATAGCATTAAAAACACAGTGTGATGGTGCTGGATTCTAGGTTTAAATATGCAGAAGAACTTCCTTAGAGGGAAATCAGTCCTTTTATTAAAACAGTCTTTTTAGGAATTATCAGGCTCTCAGCACCATCACCAAGGCCTAAATTACTTATGTCATGAAAGTCTCTTAGGAAATGGTCAACAGAATCTACCCAGGGTTTTTTCTCAAGTTAGAATTTTACAATTGGAAATAAATCTCATTCTTCTTGAACCTAACACTTGTACTGATTTGTTATATCTTTGGAAGGCACTTTTGTTTTTATCCTAAAGAAGGAGAATAACTAGAACGTTAATTAGACAATTCATCAACAGGTTCTTCCTAGAGAGGATGAAACCATGCTTTTCTTTGGAGGCAAGGATTCTGAAGCTTCATCTGACATATTATGGACATGTTGCATGTCCTTGGAGAGGACATCATATTTGGAAGGGTGGAAGGAGAGGGAACCAGAGGAAGACCTTGGATGAAATGGATTGATTCAGTGACGAGGGTAATGGGAATAGATGTGTCAGAGACAATATTGTTGACACAGGGAAAAGGAAAAAGTAGGGTTTAGGGCTGTACATAGGGTCGCTAGGAGTCGCAAGTGACTTGATAGCACATAACAACAACAACAATTAGACAACGAGTTCTTAGATATGGTCGTTGTGCTAGAGTTTGTATACTTTTTCAGTGAAGAGTCAGACTGTTTGGTTGGTGGGCTGTACATTTTCTGTCACAACAACTTTATGCTATATCTTGAAAGCAGGCAAAGATAGTCCCTCAACCATTAAATGTGACTCAATTTCATTCTCTGATGGTAGTTGGATAACTTCTGAGATGTCATTGTTATATTCTGTTAGTTTGGTGAGCACCATGAGTGCATTTTAAAGGAAACATTTCAGCTGCCCACATGACAAAGAAAACAAATTTTAGTTCCTACAATCTACCAAACAGATATCTCACTAATTCACTCACTGTGTGTTGTCAGAATCAACTCAAAGAGTTCCTCCGTTAGATTTTTGAGGCTGTAAATCATATGGGAAGAGTTTATCCATTTTTCACCCTTGTAGATGCTAATGATTTAAACTCCCACAAAGTTTGAACAAACAATTCTTACTAGTTGAGAATTTGCTCCAAAACTGCTAGTATAAGTACTTCTGTAACTAACCTGCAATAAAATGGGGTTTAAAGTATATTTAATTAAAGTTAAAACATGGTAAGTAGTTTTTATTGATATTTCCTTTATTTTTCTATTTACCTTTTAATTTGTGATTGTGCTTGACAAAGAGTAAAAAGACTTTTAGCATGATAGATTGACACAGAGGCTGCAACAATGGATTTAAGCAGAGCAGGTTGCAAAGATGACACAGGATTAGGTGGTGATTCATTTTGTTTGTGTTTCATATCTAACTCTGAATCTGAGCAACCGCAAACCACCTAACAACAACAACAACAACAACAACATGGAATGGTGTAGGAAAATGGCTCTCAAGCTATGGTATGCTTGAGAGTCATCGAGGGGACTTGTGAAAATAAAAATTGCTGCATACTGGACATTAATCAAAGGAATTCTGATTCATTATGTCTTACATGATGCTAGAATGATAATTTCCAGGATTTATTGCTGCTGCTGATGTTAGTTAAGGAACCACATTCAGAAGTTCACTAGTGTAGTAGTTTTTAACTCTTATTGTTAGCAAGAATCATCTAGATGAATCTTCTACTGACGTCCATGGAGGCAAATTCTCTAGGGTTTAGGCATATGAATTCTTACATATTCCATCCAATAAAGTTTCAGTATTCAACTGAATTTGAGATCCAGTGAGTGTAATAGGGTTGTGGCTTTCCCTAACAATCTATCACCTACTATATCAGTGGTATTTAAGCTCTATTTTATTTATTTATGTATGTATTTATGTATCATTTATTTATTTATTTAATCTATCTATCTATCTATGGCTTTGGTGGTTCAGTTTTTAGAAGTTGCTCTGTAATTCCAAAAGCTCGTGGTTCTATTCTTCCAATTGCTATTCAGGTGAAGGATGCACAATCTTTTTCCATGTGGTTTATTGCCTCTGAAAACTCACTGAAAGGTCAATTATGAGTTATGAGTTAGTTCTGACACAAAACAACAGCAACAATCTTCTGAAACAGAGCTTTGTTGACATAGTTCATAAAGATCGGCACTCACAACTCAGAGTGGCTACACGTCTCTGGCAATTGATATTTCTTTTTGTTAAAAGATGCGTCATTTTCTCTTGTGTGATTTGCAGCCTCCAAAAATGCACTAGAAGCTCAGCTATCACTTGATTCCACTTTGTGGAAATGGGTTAGTTACTATTTTTCTAGTAATAACTCTTTTTGAACTTTTGCTTCTGTTTTGTCATCAGTAAGCCTATTTTGTTTGTTTTGGAAAATAGAGTAAATAATTAGTAGAAATAGAATTCAGAAGGAACAAAATTTCCATATGTTAAATTCACAAACAATGGGAAATGGATTTTAAATTTACATTCTTTCTTATTTTGTCTTTGACTGGTAAGGAAAATGAATAATGAAGTCTGTTTTCCAAGTTCCTTCCTGAGTGTTGATAGCAATGATTATGATTATGATAATGATGATTTAACAGATTACAATTGACATATATCTCCTCCAATCTGGACAACTCACTTCATCTTACTAAAGCTTTGAATTTTACTTTTTATGTCTCTGATGTTTATAACTTAGTTTCAAATGAAATTTTCAGAGTAATGTAATGCTTTATTATTGATTTTTTCCTTAAAATTATTGTTTTAATTTCTAATTAAGGAGAATGCTACCTCTATTTAAAATATACTCACAGAAAGTTATCAAATGTGTCTATTAAAACCTGTGGATTTAGTAGATGATATAAAATTTCTTAAGACTGGAATGTGCAATTGCATAATTTGTCTTACAAAATAGCTATAATTCATATTCACTTTGTAAAAAACATCATGTGATTTCTGTGAATTCATAAGATATAAATTACTTTTAAATTTATTTTGTATATTGTATTTTTTATAAAATGTACAATATTTCCTGAGTAAATGAATACATGCTGTAGGGAAATTAACTAGAAAAGGAGAGCATAGAAATTTATTACTCTCTTCATTTTTTAATTTTTAATTTTTCTGATTAAGTGAAACTTTTACTTGTGTTTCACTTGAAGTTCAAAATTTATTAAATTTTTATTTTTACTCTTTACTTTTCCTTACACACTTTTGTTCAGAAACTACTTGATTGTGTGTGTGGTTTTTATTTATAAGGTCATTTTCTTATCTTCTTTATTTTGCTTTTTAAAATTCTAGATAGGAAAAAAATCAGAAGAATGCTTATTTTTCCTTAGAAAGTAAGTTAGAAACTTTCTCATGCTTTTTCATAATTCCTCTTTTACTAATTTGACTGATTATTGTTGTTGATATGTGCCCTCAAGTTGCTTGTGCCTCATGGTGACCCTATGTACAACAGCTCTGAATCCTGCTCTGTCCAGAACCAAACTTACAGTCTCACCTATTCCTATTACCTCAGTCACTGAGTCAATCCATCTCATCCAGGGTCTTGCTTTCCTGGGCTGAACCTCTACCACCTAACCATGTTGGCTCTGTCTAAGGACTGGTCTCTCCTTGCAGCATGCCCTAAGTATGTCAGATAAAGCATCAGAATACTTGTCTCCAAGGAGCAACCTTGTTTCACCCTCTCCATGATGAACCTGTTTGTTCTCTTAGTGGTTCATGGTATATTCAATACTCTTCTCAAGCACCACTGCTCAAAAGCATCAGTCCTTTCTATCTTTCCTAGTTATTGTCCAACTTTCTGATGCATAGCAAGTATTTGTAAAACCCATAGCCTGGATCAGGCACATCTTTGTCCCCAAACTGACATAGTTGCTCTTCAGCACTCTGGAGAAGTCTCTGACAACACACTTTCCCGATGCAATTCATCTTTTGATTTCCTGCCTGTTGGCACCAAGAGTGTTGATTATGCAGATGACACAACCTTGCTTGCTGAAATTAATGAGGACCTGAAGCACTTGCTGCAGAAGGTCAAGGACTGTAGTCTTCAATATAGATTGAAGCTCAACATCAAGAAGACAAGGATTCTCTCCACTGCGTCAATTGGAGAAGAGATTGAGGTTGTTAACAGTTACAGCTTGCTTGGCGCCACAATCAATACTCTTGGCACCAGCAGTCAGAAAATTAAAAGATTAATTACATAAGGTAAATCTGATGTCAGGGACATCTCCAGAGTACTGAGAAGCAATGATGTCAGTCTACAGACTAAGGTAGACTTGATCCAGTCCATGGTCTTAGCAATTAATTGCTATGCATCAGAGACCTGGATGATGACTAAGGATGATAGAAGAATAATTGATGCTTTTGAGCTGTGGTGTTTGAGAAGAGTCTTGAACATACCATAGACCCTCAAGAAAACAAATGGGTCTGTCTTGGAGAGAGTGAAATAAAGATTCTCCTTGGAGGCTAGGATTTTGAAATTTCATCTTACATACTTTGGACATGTTACCAGGAGAGATAAATCCTTGGTGAAGAACATCATGCAGGAGAGGAAGACCCTGGATGAGATGAGACTAGCTTAGGACAGAGCAGGCTTCAGAGCTCTTGTACATAGGGTAGCTATGAGTCGTAGGTGCCTCAACTGCACATAACAACGACAACAACAATATGAGAGTTTTTTGCTTTCTTCATGTTGCAGTGTAATCTAAAATTAAGAATATAGTATTTGACTTTCTTCAGTAAGGGCTTCAAGTCTTCTTTACCTTTTGTAAGCTATCTTGTTTCATCTATAACTATAATCTAGTGACATTTAATCATCACCCATGAAGAAGCAGTGTGTACTGTATTTACTTTACTTCCCCTATTCTTATGAGGGAGTCTTATGAGCATGATATAAGAATTGATGCCTTTAAACTGTGGTGTTGGAGAAGTGTATTTAATATCCCATGGACTGCTAAAAGAAAAGTGAAGCTTTATCTCACATACTCTAGAGATGTTTCTAGGAGAGGCTATTCCATGGAGAAAGACAGCACGCTTAGAAATGTGGAGAGTGTGAGAAAGAACGGAAGACCTTCAACCAGGTGGCTCGACACTGTAACTGTTACAATGGACTTGAGTGTGTCAGACATTGTGAGGTTGGCATAGTATAGGGCAGGGTCCAGATCTGCTGTTCATAGGGTCACTATGAGTCATTCTTGACTGGATGGCATCTAACTAGAACAACAACTTGAAGGAATCTTATAGGTAGAAGATCAGGAGAGCCTTCTTTTGGACAGTGTTGCAGTAAATTGAACTTTAGATGTATATAAATCAAATTTAAATGAATATAATTTTCAAAAACATATATATTTTCTTAATGGTTTGCTTTATTATTGCTGCTATTTGCCAGCCAGTTGACCCTGACTCATAGGGATTCTATGAATAACAGCTCTGAGTTTTGCCATGTTCAGAGAAAACCTCATCGTCTTAGGAGATAACATGCCTGACTCCATCACCGTAGTCACTATGTCAGTCGATCTCATCTAGGGTCTTCTTTTCCTATATTGACCCTCCACCCTTCCAAGTATGATGGTATTTGCCAAGGACTGGCCCCTCCTTACAATATGCCCAAAGTATGTGAGGAGATTCTTACCTCCAAGCAGCAACCTAGATTCACACTCTTGAGGACAGATTTGTTTGTTTTCTTGGAAGTCCATAGAACTGGTCAGTCTAGCTCCTAATAAACCAGTTGTCATGAGAATAATTGAACTGTTAAAAATTGAAATAGGGAAGGTACATAAAGAAAAGAAACCATTGAAAAAGATAATGTTGCAGGAAAAAAACAAGACAATTTATTTTATGCAAACATTTGATAGTAAGTGTCCTACAGCCTTTTTAACAAATGGTGTTGGCAAAATTGGAAAAATATCTGCAAAAGACTCAAGCAAGACCCACACCTCACTCCATACACAAAAACCAACTCA
>NW_006399930.1:986091-988415 GCF_000299155.1 Elephantulus edwardii | reverse complement strand
TGAATGAATGAAAACCCCAAATCTCTGTAAATGTTCATTAAAACTAATAAAATTGAATAAAAAAAATTGTTGTTGTTGTTGGATACCATAGAGTCAGAACTGACCCATAGCTGATCCTCCAGTGAGAGTTCAGGGGCAGTTAATCACACAGGAGGAGATTGCCCATCCTTCTCCCCGCAGAGTACCTGGTGGTCTCAAACCATGTGCTGTTGAGATTGGTTTAAACTACACAACTAATTATTCCCTCTTGGCTGTTAATCTAATCACAAGGAAATAGCTGATTTTATAATTGTTTGTCATTCTACCGTTTTATTGTTATTATTGGGAGTCATCCCCTCCATAGCAATGTTATAGGGCAGAGTGAAAGCATCCCTTAACACTTTCCAATATGAAATATTTATGGGTGCAGGTCTCCAGATCTTTTCTTTGTGAAGTCACTCATGAGTTTGAACTCCAAACTTTTCAATTCCCACCTGAATTCTATTTAACCATCAAGATACCTTCCTTTGTTTAGTAACTTTGTGTAATTATTATGAACTTCCAAAACTGTCCCAAAGGCTTTGGAAATTCACATTTTTTTTTTCTCTTGTTAAATGTTTGCACAACACTTCATTCTACTTTTCTTTGCTACTTTCTTTCTCCTCTTCTTATTTGCTCCACTTCAATGCTCATTATATTACTTTTCCATTACTCAGTGCTTGTACTTTGCTTTGACTGCCCACATTCTGAAGCCATCTATTGTCAAGAGCAAGTGCTTGATTTGGAACCATAGCCTTTGGAGACATTGAGATCAATCAACATAGCAAAGCCTACAAAGACAGTGTTGTTGATGTTATGTACTACCTAGTTGCCTGAGACTCATAGCTCTGAACCCTGCCATATCCTGAGCCAGTTTCACTATCTCCAATATACCTACCCCCATCACTTCAGTTACTCTGTCAATCCATCTCATCCAGAGTCTTCACTCCACACAATGATAAGGAACAAAGTTAGATCCCCCAATATTGCTGAAAGGTGAATGGGCACTAAAAAAATTTTCAAATGACTCTCAAAGATGCAACCATTGTTCTCTTTCTATCTGTACCAAAATTAAATGAAGAAAATCAGTCACTTGGAAAAAGACCATAGCAGTACCAGATCCTGTGAATATCAAATTTTACAACCCTGAGACAAGAAAAAGTAGATGTTGCGTTTTATAACTGTTAACTTCCCTGAAAGAGATTACAATAGAGAGTCCTGATTTGAATAGGAGATAAATGTAGAATTAAACTCTAAATCACACTAATGACCAAGCTTATTGCTTTGACAGAGACCATGACCCTTAACCACCCATTAAGCCTGATTTAACTGACTTTACCACTGCACAAAGTCAAACATTAAAAAGATCCATAAGGTGAACCAAGGAGATAGTCAATCTTTACAGTAACAAACCACACACAACTATAAAGGCAGGATGTGACTAAGGGTGAAACTCAAAAGATAAAATGGGAGAAAAAGACCTGCCAGATCACCAGTTCCACTAACAGCTTTCATTCTGAGCATCTGGCTACTTTAAAGACTAACATCATAAATCTACTGATTACTGGGGCTGTAAAATCGTCATTTGACAAGTGAAGAAACAAAGAAACAGAATTGGATTCAGAGATGGCCATCTTAGTGGAGTCCTGCAAACTAGTTATATCAGTTTTCTCAGATTTTAATGAGAATATTATCTCCTCCATGAAGTGGTTGTGAGGATCAAATAAATAAATGATTGCAAAGTACATAGCTTAGCTTATGACCCAATGTTGTAGATGTATATTTGCCAACTCTAACACCCAGAAAGATTCTGTTTTATTAAAAAAAATGCACAAGGCTGGAAAACTAACCGGGAGTTGAATAGGATTTCCTTTAATATTTATTTTTTTCAGAAGGCTAAGGTATTCTTGATACAGGCTATGGACTTTGCAATCACTTGCTATGTGTCAGAGAGCTGGACAATGACTAGGGATGAAAGAAGGAAAATTGATGTCTTTGAGGAAAAAAGAGTATGTTCAATAATGGACTGCTAAGGGAACAAATAGGTTCATCTTGGAGAGGGTGAAACCAGGCTGCTCCTTGGAGGCAAGGATTCTGAAGCTTCATCTGACATACTTTGGACATGTTGCAAGACCAGTCCTTGGAGAGGGATGTCATGCTTGGGAGGGTGGAGAGACAGTGCAGGAGAGGAACATCCTCAATGAGACGAACTGATTCAGTGACTTGCTAATGGGAGTAGGTGTGTCAGAGACAAAAAAAAGATTGGCACAGGATAAAGCAGGGCTTAGGATCATAGCACATAGGGT
>NW_006399930.1:981374-981934 GCF_000299155.1 Elephantulus edwardii | reverse complement strand
CAGTAGTCAGAACAGAGCAGGATAACACTGCATGGTTCAAAATAGGGAAGGGTGTACGCCAGGGATGCATCCTGTCTCCATACCTTTTCAACATTGATATAATACTTCATTTTATTTTTGAGCCTTAGAAACCCAGACTATCAATGTTAACACATAGTGAACCAAAGCCAAAGAGAGAGGAAGGAAAAGAAAGAGAGACAGACACAGAGAGAAAGAAAACTCTAATGGCCTTATCTGTAGAGCTGTTACAAATCTAAAGGTCTCACTTCTTTTGCAGTTTGAATCTATCACCCCTGTCTTCAGAGAAAATTGAGTAACCTTCTGGGTGACTTACATCTTAGAAGCCCAATTTGCCAATTGAGTGAAAGTTTATAAAGCGAATTATTTGTCATTTAAGAGTCCAGAATGAAGATTGCATAGTGGAGTGGACTTGAGGGGAAAGGATTGTATACCAATGAAGGAATTTTACTTTTTTTTTCTTTTACTTTTTAAAGAGAAGGGCGAACTAGGGAGGGGAGAGGTGGAGAGGGAAAAAAACTGCAACAATGAATGAACGGAAA
>NW_006399930.1:974179-981200 GCF_000299155.1 Elephantulus edwardii | reverse complement strand
ATTTCTAACTTCCCAACTTAGAGAAAACACATTATTGTTTGTGACACATCCCTGAAACACTCCTTTCCTGATTTTATATGCAGTGTTTCCTTGCTCTGTTCTAATGACTGCTTTCTGGTTCAAGTATAGGTTTCATGAGTGCAATCTGATGTACTAGTATTCCCATTCTTCTCAAGGTTAGCCAAAATTTGTTGTTATCTACACAGTCAAATGTGTTTGCATAGTCAATGGAACACAGACATTTCTCTGGTACTTACTGTTTTCATGGAAGATTCATCTGACATTAACAATGATGTCCCTAATGTCATGGCCCCTTTTAAACCAAGCTTGTATTTTTGGTAGTTCTCTGCTGATGTATTGTTCCCGTTGTTTTTTTGTTATCACCAGCAGGATTTTACTTGCATGCAATATTAGTGATATTGCTCCATAATTTCGATATTCTGACAGATCACCCCCCCTTTTTTTAAATGTGAATAAACACAGATCTCTTCCAGTCAATTTGCCATGTGGTTGTCCTCCAGATTTCTGGGCACAGTCTGGTGAGTACTTCCAGGGCTGCATTTGTTGAAATATGTCAGTCGGTATTCCATGAATTCCTGGGGCCTTGTTTTTTTTCTAGTTCCTTCAGAATAGCTTGAACTTCCTTCTTCATTATTGCCTCTTAAACATGACTTGTTACACAGAAATTCTTCTGTGTCAGTCAATTCTTTTTGGTACAGTGATTCTGTGTACTCCTTCTATCTTATTTTAATGCTTCTTAGAGCAATCAATATTCTGCCTACAGCATTCTTAATATTGTGACTAAAGCCTTGAATTCACCTTAATGCCAAACAAGCTTGTCCCTATTGATTTTCTGACTCTAGCTCTTTATATATTTCATTATAATACTTTGTCTTCCCTAGGTGCCCTTTGAAGTCTTCTGTTCAGCTCTCTTCCCTTTGCTATGGCTTCTCAGTGTTCTGGTGAGCATTTGGAGTCTCTTTTGACATTCTTATGGATATTTTCTTTCTCTTTTGTCTTTGTAATGACATTTTGCCTTCTTCATTGTGGTGTTACCCTAAAAGTTAGCTTTTTAAAAGCCACTAATTAGGGCAAGGATAAGAAAAAGAATGCTTCCCACACTAGGCAGTGAGACTTGAGGTGATAAAGACTTGAAGCAAGACTTAAGAGGAGAAAGACTTGTGGTAGCAAGGGTTGAGGGTGACTGGAGCAAGACCCTAGTGAAAGTAAGATCCTAGTGTTTGAGAGACGGTGGCATTGCTGTAGAGAAACTGGAATTGCTGTGACCTGAGTCTCCTTGCATTTGTGCTAAGCGTAATTAAAGGTTTTTTGCTGTTCTTGCTGGATGCTGACTTAGAACTACTCTGAGGCAAACTTTGTCGGATGATTTGGATTTGATTGCTGAACTGAAAACAGAGCCTGGACTATTTGAGAAATTGTGCCTTGGAACTTGGCCTAAATCTGGACTTGTTTTGGGTGATATTGTTCACACTCTTCAACTTCCTTCCCTAATAAACCCCATTTTGTTGTTGTTGTTGTTGCTGCCACTATAACTGTGAGTCTGTATCAAAACCCAAACCTCTTGCCATTGGTGAGGCTCTAGAGGCATCATGGGGCTTGGTTATGGGCTCTTTATCTGCTTTCTACTCTGGGGAGTGAGGGGTTGTATTAGTTTTACTACTTCTGGCTGTTTCAGAGATACACTTGCTGTTTGCTCCTGTTTAGACGTTCATGGATAATATCTTTAATATCCCCCACAGCTCATCTCACTTTCACTCATTAGTTTTCAAGTGTTCAAACCTCTTCTTGAGTTGGCTTTTGAATCCAGGTGGAATAGATAAAATATTTGTTCTTGTGGATTGCATTTAATTTCCTTTAGCTTTAGTTTGAACTTGCACATGAGTGGTTGATAGTTCCACAATCAGCACCTGACCTGGTTTTCACAGCTCATATTGAGCTTCCCCAATCATTCCTTCCACGGATGTAGATAATCTGATTTTTGTGCCATCAGGTATAGTCACCATTTATGTTTCTTAAAAGTTATTTGCAATGAATAAATCATTGACAAAATTTTATCATTTTATCTCAAATCTCATTTTTATCCCCAAGCCCATATTTTCCAACTACTGATCCTTCTTCTTAATTCCCAACTTTTGCATTCCAGTCAACCATTGTTATTAATGCATCCTAGTTGCATGCTCAATTTCTGACTGCAGAAGTTGGTATAAATCATCTGTTGCCTCCTCTTTGGCTCTGGTTGTTGGTGCATATATTTGAATTATCCTCATATACATATGGATATTAACCTGTTACCACTTTATATTTCAAGACTGATCTGTCTGAAAATGGTCTTTTTAACTATGAATGTGACCTCATTTTTTCTTACCTTTTTGCTTCAGGCATGGTAGATCATATGATTGAATGATTCAAAATGTCCCACGCATAGTCAATTAAGTATAAATAGATGTTCTTCTGATATTCTTTTACTTTTAGCCAGGAACCATATGATATAAGCAGAAATACCTCTGGTGCCACAACTTCCACAGCTTCTTCTAGCTCACCTTTGAATATCTGGCCTTTTCTTATTTGTGGACTGTTCTAACCATTTTTTGAATGATCTTAGTAGTATTTTGCTTGCATATGATATTAATGATATTATTTTTAAGTTCTCACATTCTTTTGGATCACATTTCTTGGGAATGGGAAAAAAAATAATGACTTCTTCCAAACCATTGGCTGGACAGCTGTCCTCAAATTTCCTAGCATAGACTGGTGACTATATTCAAAGCTGTATCTGTTAGTTGAAACAAGTCAATTGGTATCCCATTAATTTCTGGGGCCTTATGTTTTGCCAAACTAAGTTGTATGCTTCCTGTAAGCATAATTAAGTGCTCTGGGATTCCCATTCTTTTCAATGTTAGATATAATTTATTATAATCCACATAGTCAAGAGCCTTTTTATAGTCAATAAAACACAGTTTTATGCTTTTCTCTGCTTTCAGTCAGGATCCATCTGACATCTGAAATTATATCCCTGGTGCCAACACCTCTTCTAAACCCAACTTGAACTTCTAGAGGTTTTCTTTCAATGTGTAGCCATTTTTGTACATTCTCCAGCAATATTTTTCTTGCTTGCGGTGTTAATAATGTTGTTTGATAATTTCCACTCACTGTTAGATCACCTTCCTCATAAATGGAAACAAATAATAATCTTCTCCAGTCCAACTACCAGACAAGTGTCTATTAAATTTTCTGGTATATACTGGTAAGTCTGTGCAGGGCTACATCTGTTAGTTGAAATATTCAATTGGTATCCCATCAATTCCCTGGGCCTTATTTTTTTGGCCAATGCTTTTATGCAACTTGAACTTCCTTAAATATTTCTTTGTCAACAGATTATGTTTGGTATAGTCAATCACTCTATGTATTCATTCCATCTTTTTTGGCCATGTCTGTTGATTCTTTCCTGTTACTTCACATCCCTTCCATCTGCCCACAAACTTCTGCTATGCTCGTGATTTCTCTTCTTCCATTTTTCTGACCCTTTTGCCTTCCTCCATTTATAAACATTTATGCACATTTTACTCAGTTATCTTATTTTTACAATAATGGCCTCAAAAAGTATTTGTCTGTATGAGACTGAGTTCCTTCACAGCAGAAAACTGAACCAGGATCTACATCTCACGTCCGACACAAAAATTAGCTCAAGATGGTTCAGAGATCTAGAAGTAAAACCAAACTCCCAAAGGACAAAATTAGGTCAAAGTTAGAAGCCCTAGATTATGGCATAAATAGGCTTACAAATATAGCAAAAAATGCACACCCAGAAGAGAATAAACTGATGAGAGGGTTCTTCTAAAAATCAACCATCCTGTCTTGATGCTTCCTGGATCATTCAAGATTTTTCCACTGTATCTCTCACTATTGCAACTGGAGCCTTGAATTTGTTTTTCAGTTATTTCCGCTTGGGAGACACCAAGTGAACTCCTCTTCCCCCCACCCGAATACAGCTCTTTGCATATTTCAGTATAATACTTTGCTTTGTGTTCTGCCCCTTGTGAACTGCCCTTTGAAATATTTTCAGTTCTTTTACTCCAGCATCTTTTCCCTTTTTTCTGACTTCTGATGTTCTAGTGCAATGTTTTAGAATCTCATTCTTTTTGGTTCTTTCTTTCTCCTCTGATGTTTTGGTGTGATTTTTTTAAATATATATTTATTTTATACTGGCTTGCTTACAGAGTTCGTACACATGGTTTTTCACACTGGGCCTTTTCCCTTTCCTTTATCCCCTCTTCCCTGTGATTAAGCGCCATGTCCTGTCCCATCCTCACCCCTCTGCTCCTACCCTCGCCAACCCCGGATCCTCATATTCATTCTACAATAATGGTCTTACACAGTGTTTATGAGACTAAGTTAGTTCACTTAGCATAATGCTCTGCAGTCCTTCCCATGTTAAGCAGTAATTTACAAAATTATTGCTCATGAGTGCTGCATAGTATTTCATTGTGTAAATATACTGTGATTTCTCAATCCATTCCATTGTGGTTGAGCATTTGGACTGTTTCCATGTTCTTGTGATGATGAATAATGCTGCTATGAACATTTACTCTCCTCATGGCTGATATCTTTCTTGTCATCCCACAGTTCATCTGATCTTCGATCATTTATGTTCAGAGCCTCACACCTATTCTTAAAATGATTTTTAAATTCAGATGACAGAGACCCACATTCATATTTCAGTTCTCGTGCTTGTTTTAGTTCTCTTCAACTTTAATTTGTACTTCTACAGGAGTATTCAATGGTTTGTTCCACTGTCAATGACTGGCCTGGTTTTGAGTTCTGATATAGTAAGTCTGATTCTTGTACAATTAGATGGCGTTATGTATATAAATTCACCTTTTCTGTTTTTTTAAAAAACAGATATCTGCAATGAATTGATCTTAAGCATACAAAATTCAGTCATTTGATTTCCGCCCTCTTTTCTGTCATCCAGTATATACTTTCTGACTACCATCCCTTCTTCCTTGTTTCCATCTTTTGCAATCCAGTCATCAGTTATTAAAGCATCTTGATTGAATGTTTGGTTAATTTAAGACTTTGAAAGTTAGAAAAATCCTTAAATTGCTCACTTTGACATTAGTTGATGGTGTGTTTTTGACTAATAGTCATATTAACAGGTCTTCTTTGTACATGTATGTATAGTTATTATCCTATTACAACATTGTACTTAGGGTCAAACTTGAAACTTTTAAAACTATGAATGTAACACTATTCTTCCTCAGTTTTTCGTTCTTGGCATATGAGATATGTGGTTGTCTGACTAAAAGTGATCAATGACAGTACAATTCATCTCATTAATGCTTAAAGTGTTGATCTTTATGTGTTTTATTTCATTTCTGAAAACTTAAAGTTTTCTTATATTCATACTAACTGCATTTCACGTTCCAGTTATTAAAGGATATTTGCAACTGATTCTCCTCATTTGGTCATTTTCAATGAGGACTAAATCTCTAGTCCTGTAACTACCCATGCTCCTCTATTGTTCATAGGGTTTTTAGAGGTTTGCTATTTCATAAGTGGATAGCCAATTAGCTTCGTAGTCTGTCTTAATCTGAGAGCTCTGCTGAAACCTCTGCTGACCCTTCTGACAACTCACAGCAACACTTTACAACAGGAGGGACCTTGCCTGATCTTGTGTCATTTCACAATAGTTACTGTGTTTAAGCTCATTGTTTCAATTACTGTGTTTTTATTTTTCTCTCCTTCACCAGTACACTGTATTTCCAAGTATTATGTTCCTCTTTAGGGACTGAATACTGCTGTAATAAGGAAAAATCATGTCAGACTGAATTTCACCATCCTCGCCTCTACAGAGAACTCCAGCTGCACTTTCTCTAACTCAGATTTCCTTCTTCTTTTGTTAGTTGGCTATGTAAGAAATATTCTTTGACAACATCATAATTCTAAACATAAATTTTTTGATAGTCCTAATTCACTATCAAACTTCAATGTGCATATGAAGAAATTGAAAATACCGTGGCTTGGGCCAGATACATCTTAATCTTTAAAATTATATTTTTGCTTTAGCATTTTTAAGAATTTTTTGTCAACTTTTTATAATCACGTATCATTACTTTCTAGTCATTAAATAGGCACAATGCAAGTGTTTCACTTCCTCCAGCTGTTATGTTAGAATATGATTAAGCAACATTCCTTGAATAACTTGGTCACTATGAAATAAAATCTGTCTCATGTTGTTTGGCATTCAGTTGATTACATCAGATGCTGTTTTGAAGTTCTTAGCTTAACAACAATAAAATCTGCAGCCTTTATATTTCCACTGAGAATAGACCTAATTATTTTGACCTAGGAAGAGAACTAGTGGGGAAAATATATAAAAATTACATCCATGTTAAAATACGCATTACTTTCACACTTTAAAAGACAGGTATTATATATAATAAAAATGAAGCAATATTTTAGGATTTGGAATTTTTTCCTAAAGAATTAAGAGTTAATTTCTTTCTTCTTTTATTAAAAACAATTTTTCTTGTCCAAGATGTTTCACAGGAATCAGTGTTACAGATTTTGACTCAAGATTTCATTATTTGGTGTCATATTTTATAGGTCTTTGGCATCACTGTGTTTCTCAGGGTTGACCAGATTTCTTCTAAAACCAGAACTGAAGCATTAGTTATTTAAATGTTAAACATGCAAGAGGAGACTGATTCTATTTGCTACAGTTATGAAACACTACCCTAGAACTGCCAGAAGTCCAGGCTGGGTTTAGAAGGGGTTTTGGTACTACGGGTATTGTAGCTAATGTTAGATGAATCTTAGCTGAAAGCAGCGAGTACCAAAGGATTGTCTATCTGTGTTTCATTGATTATGCAAAGGCGTTTGACAGGGTGGATCATAACAAACTGTGGCTGACTCTGAGAAGAATGGGAATCCCAGAACACTTGATCATGCTAATGAGAAACCTATACTTGAACCAAGAGGCAGTTGTCAGAACAGAGCA
>NW_006399930.1:970082-973376 GCF_000299155.1 Elephantulus edwardii | reverse complement strand
AATTGGGATGGGCTTATCAGAGACAGTGCGATTGGCACAGGACAGAGCACGGTTTAGGGCTATTGTACATAGAGTCACTTTGAGTCGCAAGTGACTCTACAGCACATAACAACAAGAACCCTAGAACTTGCCCAACCAACTCTCTGTAGGATTCAGGTTCCAGAGCAGTCAATTATATATTCCAAATTTCTTTTCATTCATGTTAGAAGCAGTAAAACTTACATTAAGAATTAGTATCACTAGTTGATTAACAGAGTTAGAATCTTAAAGAAGACGACATTCTTGGTAGCTATTATTAGATTATCAATAGTGGTTAAAATATAGGAATTATATGAAGATTGACTAGTTTATCTGAAACATTTGGTGGGTGCAGAGTATTATTTAGAACATACCAGGAAGAGGCATTTTCCAGAAGAAAAGAACAGCTAAGTGACATCTTCTAAAGAGTTGTCCTTTCATTTTGTTTCTTTCATTCTTGTTTTAATCTTATATTTACTTTTTTATTTTTTCATTTCGTCAGTAAAAATTTAAGTTAGATCCCTTTTTATGGGGTTGTGAAATCAGACAATGAATAAAATGAAGGCTAGGTCATCATGATACTTATTTTCTGGACAGTGCTAGAGACAAGCAGTAAAGTACAAAAAATAAAATTCTTGATGCATGACGGTAGTAGTAATGAAGAAAAGTAAATAAAGAAACAACCAGTGAAGGACTTCGGTAAGGGTGTGAATGCTGTCTTCTAGGGATGATGATCAAGACCTTGCAAATTGGAAAGTCTTCTGTTAAGGACCTCTCCAAAGTACTGAAGAGCAATGGTGTCTCTCTAGAGACTAAGGTGCATCTGATACAGGCCATGGTCTTTGCAATCACTTGTTATGTGTCAGAGAGTTGGACAATGAGTAGGAAGGATAGTAGGTGAATTGGTGCCTTTGAGCTGTGGCATCTAAGATATTTTGATAAAAACTAGAAAATTTAGAGTGTGGCTTATGGGAATAAATGAAGAAAGCATGCTCCACTTAGAGGGAATGGCATGATTACATGACCCAAAATGAATAAAATACTTGTTTTTCTCTAACCATTGTAGATTTTCTATTTATATATTTTAAAGTCTTGGATTTCATTGTTGTTGTTATCGATTGCTGTCGAGTCGATCATGGCTCATAACAACCTTATGAACAAAAGGCCTGAAGCCTTTTTATAACTATCATCTTTTATCCAAGTTCATAGAGTTTCCAGAGGCATGTTGTTTAGGAAGTGGATACACTCATTTAATCATATATAAATTAACATAAAATTAGATATTTTTCTACCATTATATTTGATTAGTCAGGCATATATTAACTTTTAAATTAAGGTACAAGTTCTATTGTCACGGATGTATAGGCAGGATTAAAAGCAGGCCACTGTTTTTGATATTTGTGTAAACCACTCTAAAATTGTGATTAATAATTGGCTACATTGAATACCATCCACTGAATAGAGATTGTTCTTGCAACTTTTATCAGAGTCACCAAATATAGGAAGGGAAAAAATCTTATATCTTCCAAATTTCTTGTTATTTATGTTAAAACAGCAAATCTTTCATTAAAAATTAATATTTCACCTACAACTAGGAGAAGATAAAATAGATGAATTAAACCATCTAAGAAATGAATCCCTATGCACATCCAAAAACTTCTCCAATAGGGTAAAAAGAGAAGTCACAGACTGGGAAAAAGTATTTGGTAATGACATATCAGGTAAGGGACTTATATGCAGAATTTATAAAATACTTGAGCACCACAACAAGATAAAGGTAAATAATCTGACAGAAAAATGGGCACAGGATATGAACATTTACCAAAGAAGACATTCAGATGGCTAACGAGCACATGAGGAAATGTTCAAAATTCCTAGCTCCAAGAGAGATGTAAATCAAAACAATATGAGATATCATCTCACCCCAGTAAGAATAGCAAAATTTAACACATCAGCAAGCAACAAATGTTGGCGAAGTTGTGGAGAAACAGGAATCCTTATTCACTGTTGGTGGGAGTGTAAAATGGTGCAACCACTGTGGAAGGTGGTATGGCGCTTTCTCAAAAATTTGCAAATAGAGATACCATTTGACCCAGCAACTGCACTACTGGGAATATACCCCAAAGAGACCATAACTGACATCCAAGCAGATATATGCATACCTGTGTTTATTGCCGCTTTGTTCACAATAGCAAGGAGTTGGAAACAACCTAAGTGCCCATCAACAAACAGATGGATAGAGAAGCTATGGTATATTCACACAATGGAATACTACACTGCATTGAAAAACAAGGAACTCATGCAATATTATTTAAAATGGGTGACCCTAGAGGACATTATTCACAGTGAAGTATCTCAGTGACAAAAGTACAAATACTGCATGGTGCCACTGTTGTAAAACAGGACTGACATAGGGGTTTGGGGGGGTGGGGGGAGACTGAGTAAAATGGGTTCAATAATGTATACTGCATTGAAACAGATGAGGGAGAAAATGTTTTAAAAGGGATATGTGATTAAATATTTTTGTCATGAAAGGAGTCCAGAGCTAAGGTTGCATAGTGGAGTAGACCTGGGGGGAGGAATTGTAAAACAATGAAAGAATTTTTCTTTTACTTTTCCAAGAGGGTAGTGTACTGGGGGGGAGGGTTGGGAGGAGAGAAAATTGCGACAGTGAACGAGCGGAAATAAAAAAAAAATTAATGTCTCTAGTTGATTAGCAGTCATCACTGCCAAGGTTATACGTAGACAATTAATAATACTAAATGACCAGTGGATTGCGGGAACAGCTAAACACTTTACCATAATTGCTGCCATGGGGAATGTCATCATCCACAAAACACATTAAAACACAACACACACACATATACAGTGTCTGGTCAATTGTTGGCTGACAAAGAAGGTTGGAGATTTGAACTCACTTAGAGGAATAGAAAAGTTGCAAAAGAAAAACCTAGTGGTCTACTTTGAAAAAAAAGTCTAGCACTAAAAAACTCTATGGCACATCAGTTCTTCTCTGATATCTTATACTCGTGGAACTGCATGAATTGTTACTGGTAAAAATGACTACTGTCTATATAAAGTACGTATGTGTGGTCATGTCAGACCCCTCTAGTGTGTTTACAAAGGCAATAAATCTCACAAGGCGACATTTCTTATCTTTCTCTGACAGCAGGGTAGATTGAAACCTAGGGCCTTCTGATTAGCAGCAAAGCTCCAGGTCTTTATCATTTGGAGTGGTTATCATTAATAACTCTTTCTCGACACACACACACACAC
>NW_006399930.1:961983-969772 GCF_000299155.1 Elephantulus edwardii | reverse complement strand
ATATAGTTATTAGGTAGTTAGTTTTGCATGCTCTTAGTTTTAAGCACTGAAATGCCAATTACTAAAGAAAATGTAATACATATTTAAAAAATTGAGGCAGACTAGGAAAAAGTATTGGCCTTCCACTTCTGAAATGACAGGCCTTCGAAAACCCTATGTACAATAGAGCACATTAGACTATCACTTACTTGGACTAGCAGACAAGATAATTGAGACTGAGATCTTAGAAATGGAAACATAGGGAAGGAGAAACAGCTGTAAGCAGACACTAGTGATTGGAACGTGGAATGTGAGAAGCATGAATATAGGAAAATTGGACATTGTTAAGAAATGGAATGGATAAATATTGACATACTAGGTATTGGCAAAATGAGATGGTTTGGCATGGAACATTTTGAATCAGATGATCGTATGATTTACTGTGCCGAGAATGAAAAGGTGAGAAAAAATAGGGTTGTTTTCAAAATTAAAAAAGTCATTTCTAGATCTATCCTGAAATACAATGTGGTGAGTGACAGGATAATATTCATACTCATACAGGAAGTCCAGTGAATACCACTATCATTCAAATATATGCACCAACAGCCAGAGACAAAGAGAAGGAAATGGAAAATTTCTACCAACTTTTGCAGTCAGAAATTGATCAAACATGCAATCAAGATGCATTGATAATAATGGGTGACTAGAATGCAAAAGTTGGAAACAGGGAAGAAGGATCAGTAGCTGGAACACGGGCTCAGTGAGAGAAATGAGGCTGGAGACAGAATGATAGAGTTCTGTACACCAATGATTTATCCATTGCAAATACCTTTTATAAGAAACATAACACTAGCTATACACATGGATCTCACTTGGTGGCATGCATAGGACTGAAATTGATTACATTTGTGGAAAGACTCCCTGGAGAAGCTCAATATCAGCAGTGAAAACCAGGCCGGGTGCTGATTATGCAAGTTCAAGCTGAAGTTGAGGAAAATTAAATCAAGTCCACAGAAGCCAAAATTTGATCTTAAGTCTGTCCCACTCGAATTACAAAACCATCTCAGAAACAGGTTTGAGGCCTTGAGCACCAAAGAGCATAGACCAAATGAACTCTGGGAGGATACCAAGAAAATCATCCATTAAGAATGCAAAAAGATCATTACAAAGGCTGAAAAAGAAGAAAAGACCAAGATGGATGTCAGATGAGACTCTGAGTATTGAATTAGTGCACCAAGAAGCCAAAGCTAAAGGAAGAAAACAAGAAATTAAAGAGCTGAACAGAAAATTTCAAAAGGCAGCTAGGGATGACAAAGCAAGATACTATAAAGTAATGTGAGAAGAGCTGGAGTCAGAAAATCAAAAGGGCCGAACTCACTGAGTTTGTCTTAAACTGAAGGAGTTGAAAAACAAATTCAAGCCACAGATGGCAATACTTAAGGATCCTTTGGGTGGAATGTTAAATGATTCAGAAAGTATCAAAAAAAGGTGGAAGGAGTACACAGAGTCACTGTATCAGAAGGAATTGGCTGACACAGAAGACTTTCATGAAATAACATATGGGCAAGATCCTATGGTGATGAAGGGGGAAGTTCAAGTTGCTCTGAAGGAATTGGCAAAAACCAAGGCTCCAGGAGTTGACAGCATACCAATCGACATATTTCAACAAACAGACACTGCCCTGGATGTGTTCACTAAGTTGTGTCAAGAAATCTGGAGGACAGTCAGCTGGCCAGTTGACTAGAAAAAATCGGTATTTGTTCCCATTCCAAAGAAAGGTGACTCAACAGGGTGCAGAAATTATCAATCAATATCTTTAATATCACATGCAAGCAAGATTCTGCTGAAAATTATCCAAAAATGTTTGGAGCAATATGTCAACAAAAAAATGACCAAATGTGCAGGCTGGATTTAGAAGAGGTCATGGTGCTAGGGATATTATAGCTAATGTAAGATGGATCTTGGCAGAAAGCAAAGAATACCAAAAGAATGTCTATCTGTGTTTCACTGATTATGCAAAGGCTTTTGACTGTGTGGATCACAACAAGCTATGGCTGACTCTGAGAAGAATGGGAATCCCAGAACATTTGACTGTGCTAATGTGAAACCTATACTTGGACCAAGAGGCAGTCGTCAGAACAGAGCAAGGAGACATTGCATGGTTCAAAATTAAGAAGGGGGTCCGTCAGGGATGGATTATGTCTCCATACCTTTTCAATCTGTATACAGAACAAATCATCTGAGACACTGGGCTGTACGAGGAGGAATGTGGCATCAGGATTGGTGGAAGAGTCATCAACAACCTGCGTTATGCGGATGACACAACCCTGCTCGCTGAAACTGAGGAGGACCTGAAGCGCTTGCTGCAGAAGGTCAAAGTCTTTAGCCTTCAATATGGATTGAAGCTCAACATCAAGAAAAAAAGATTCTCATCTCTGGGCCAATTGGCAGCATCAGTATGGATGGTGAAGAGATTGAGAGAGTTAACAGTTTTAGTTTACTTGCTTCCACAGTCAACACTCTTGGTAACAGCAGCCAGGAAATCAAGAGACGAATTGCACTGTGAAAGTCAGCTGTACTCAAGAATACTGAAGAGCAACGACGTCAGCCTGGAGACTAAGGTGAGTCTGATCTGGGCTATAGTCTTTGCAATTACGTGCTATGCATCAGAGAGTTGGACAGTGAATAAGGCTGATAGAAAGAGAATTGATGCCTTTGTGGTGCTGGAGAAGAGTGTTGAATATATCATGGACTGCTAGGAGAACAAATAGGTTTTTCCTCGAGAAGATGAAGCCAGAATACTCTTTGGAGTCAAGGATTCTGAAGCTTCATCTGACATAGTTTGGGCATGTTGGAAGGAGGAACTGGTGCTTAGAGCGGGACATCATGCTTGGGAGAGTGAAGGGATGGCACATGAGAGGAAGACCCTCGATGAGATGGATCGATTCTGTGATTGGGATGGTGGGAATGAGTGTGTTTGAGACAGTGAGGTTGGCACAGGATAGAACGGTATTTAGGGCTCTTGTACATAGGGTTCCTGTGAGTCGCAAGCGAATCAATGGCACATAATAACAACAACAATAAAGAAAATATTGGACAAGATATTTGCATTTTTCTTGAATTTTCTCCAAGACTATCATAGAAACAGAGTTTCTGAGGTATTCTACATAAAAATGATTAAAAAAACTGACATTGAAGAGAACACCAATCCTTACAGAATATACAGTTAAGACATCATATGAAATAAAATCTCTGGAAACTTCTGGCAACTAAGTCTTTAAGGCTGTTTTCTAATATTTAATGTATACTTTTAGTTCTTGCACTGACAACTCTATACATTGATGGAGGCAGACTTCTTTCATTCTCATTCACCTTTAAGAAAATTTTTTTTATTATTAATTTCAATGACATTTACAGAGTTTGTGGATGTCCATTCATTCATGGTTGCACTTTTCTCCCCGCCCACCCCATCCCCACCCTGAGTTCACTCTTCTTTAAAAGCAAAAGAAAAACTCTTTCATTGGTATACAATCCCCCTGCACCCTCCCACCCTCACCCTGAGTATACTCCACTCTGCAACCCTCTTTCCAAACTCTTATGATAATCATAATGCCCTAAAATGTATTACTTTTAAACTGTTCTCTCCCTTATCAGCTTCAATGCAGTATACATAATTTATCCAGTTTTTCTCAGTCTTACCTCCACCCTGATGTCAGCCTTATTCCACAACAGTGGCACCATACAGTATTTGTCCTTTTGTGACTGAGATATTTCACACAACATAATGTCCTCCAGGGTCAGCCATCCTTTTTAACACTCCGTATGAAACAAAGCTTAGTATCTATTTGGCAATTCTAGCACAATGAGATTTCTACTATTTAAATTGAACTGCCATTCACTCAATTGTGTTTGTTATTCAGAGTACTTTGATTTATATTCAGAACATAATGGAAAGATTTGTAATGTTAAATTAGTGTTTGGAGTCATACAATATGTTTCTTTCATTCTTTAAGTAAACAGCCATTTTCTTTAACACATACAATGCTAATTTTTTGAATTTGTTCTACAGAAAATATGATTTGAAAAAGGAATTTCAGAAACTCTAAGTAAAAACAATATCTTTTAAGCACATTTTAATCACATACAACTGTCCCTAATTGTTTAAATCTATACAATTGCTGTTGTTAGAACCATTGGGTTGAGTAAGACACATAGAAACAATATGAACAACATCTCTTGACCTCTTGACCTGTTCTATCTTTACAATCTCTGACACATTCAAGTCCATTACTCTTGTCACCATTTTAAACCATCTATTTGAAGCTCTTCCTCTTTCTGGCTGCATCTTCTCCAAGGCATACCTGTTTGGGTTTTTTTTTTGTTTTTGTCAATCTGAACAAACTTGTCTGTCCTGGAGAGAATGAAACCAGGCTGTTCCTGAGAGACAAAGATTTTGAGGATCCATCTCACATACTGTGGGCACATGATCAGGAACGACCAGTCCTTGGAAAGAGAGATCATGCTTGAAAGGGTGGAGGGACAGTGCAGGAGAGGAAGACTCAGAATGAGATTAATTGACTCAGTGACTGGAGAAATAGACTTAGGTCTGTTGGAGACAATGAGATTGGCTCAGGATAGGGCAGATTTCAGAGTTTTGTATATAGGGGTTCGATGAGTTGCAGGTGACTTGATGGCACATAACAACAGCAAAGGATATTCAGTATTCTTCTTTAATATGGTCATTTCAATGCATCCGTTCTTCTGTCATCCTTATTCATTGTCCAGATCTCAGATTCATGGCAAGTGACTGAAAAGAGTATGGGCTGAACCATTAGATACACCTTATTGTCCTCAAACTAATATTGTTGCTTTTCAATAGTTTGGAGAAGTATATGACTACAGGCTTTCCAGTGCCATGCATCTTTTGATCTCTTGACTTCTAGTTCTAAATGTTTTGATTGCGGATTGAAGAAAAATAAAGTCGTTGACAGTTTCAATCTTTTCTCTATCATGATATTGCCTATCTGTTCAATGGTGAGAATTTTTGTTCTAAATACAATTAATAAACATAAATAAACTAATGCTTCTTGAAGCCAATGATTTGTTCTAGAACTTTCTAAAATTTTCATTTGTTCTATTTTCAGCTATGATATTTTATTATTAAAAAATCTGATAGGCATGCTTGATTAATTTTCAAATAGTTATGTCCTATTTGCAATGAAGTTATGCCAAATATTTCTGATTCATAGCCTTTACATTAACTTAGAATATATTTACAAAGATTTTAATACCAAAAGAGAGAAAGAAAATTATATTTACTAAGTAGTCAGCTGGCATGTCATGAATTCATCAAAAGTCACTACAAGAAATAAATAAATCTTGACATTTGTAGGTAGCAACATTGAGAAACTTCTTCTGATACTTTGTGCATGTTGTAAGGAGGTGTCAGTCTTTGAAAAATGACATCTTGCTTTGGAAGGTGGAGGGTAAGCTAAGGAGGGGAAGGCCTTCAATGAGATTCATTAGCAGAGGGTAATGAATGTAACTATGGGGTTGAGTGTGTCATTAAAAGATATGGATGACACAAGATAGCGCAATGTTCAAATCTACAATTTTTGGGGTCACTATGGCCCACAACCCAATAGCACTTAACAATAATAGCAACAGCAATAACATCATGAAAGTTATCATAACAAACTCTATTACTGTGTGTTAGTCTAAAAGTTGGCTTTTTTTAGGCATTGCAGTTAACCACTTTGGTCTCCAGTTACCTTAATTGCAAATCAGCATGTCTTGCAAATTATCAACAGATCTGGCACTAGGATAATAAAAAGAGTACTTCCCACACAGGGCAGCAAGACTTGAGATAGTAACACTTGAGGTGAGCAACACTTGTGGTGGGAAGACTTGAGGAATGCTCGAGTGAGACCCTACTAAGAATGAGACCCTGATGAGCATAGTGAAGAAATTGTGGCTTTGCTGTGGCGAAATTTTGGCACAAAGTGCAACCTGAGGCTTCTTGAATTTGTGCTGGCCATAGGAAAATGTTTTTGCTGTTCTTGCTGTTGTTTGAAAGAGAAGCTGACTTATAACTTCCAGAGGCAAACCTGGCTGGATGATTTGGATTTGACTACAGAACTAAAACTGGAACCCGGACTAATAGAAAAATTGTGCCTTGTGACTATTGGGCCAAAACTTGGATTTGCATTGGTATTCTTTGCCTTTCTCACTCTCCAAATTCCTTCCCTAATAAATCCTATTTGGGTGCCATAACTCTGTCCCAATGACAAACAAACCTTTCTGTTGGTGTGGCTCTCAAGGCTCCATGTTGGCTGGGTTGCAGGCTCTTTATCTGCTTTCTGCTCTGAGGAAGGGAGCGGCTGTGTAAGTCTCACCTCCTCTGACCCTTTAGGAAAGATGCCCATGGACCTGTGCCCCTATGGCCCATTTTCTCCTATTTAGACAATTATGAATTAAAAGTGCATACTCTAGACTCAGTCATTTGACATAACATCAAGTGTCACAGATGCAGCTCTGGATAGACTAAGCAGTCTGTTCTAGGGTATTTGGAGGAGAGCTACTTGACCAGCTGACTGGAAAAGATTAATACTTGTTCTCATTTTCAATAAAGATGATCCAACAGAATATGAAAATTATAGAACAATATTAATATAATCGTTGTTATGTGCCATTGAGTCGATTGTGACTCATAGTGACCCTATCTTTGCACAATAGCTCTCTACCCTTCACTATCCTGAGCCAATATCACTGTTTCCAACACACCCATCCCCATTACTTCAGTTATTGTGTCAATATAGCTCATTCCAGGTCTTCTTCTCCCATGCTGTCTGTCTTTCCGCCCTTCCAAGCATCATGTCCTTCTTCAAGGTCCCTCCTGGCAATTTGCCCAAAGTATGTAAAATAAAGTTTCAAAATTCTTGACTTTAAGGAGCAACTTGGTTTCACCCTTTCCAGAACAGACCTATTGTTTTTTTGGCAGTCCGTAGTATGTTCAATATTCTTCGGCACCATGCAAGCAAAATATTATTGAAGATAATAAAATCATGACTAGAACAATACATTGATAGAGAAATTCCAGAAGTGCAAGCTAGGATTAGAAGAGGCCTTGATACCAGGGATAGCATTACTGTTGTCAGGTGGATCCTGGTTTAAAGGAGAAAATATCGGAAGTTGTCTATTTGAGCCTTATTAACTGTGCAAAGGAATGTGACTGTGTGAATAATAACAAACTATGGTTAACATTGAGACCAATGGGAATCTCAGATTACTTAATTATGTTCATTTGAAAATGTAGACCAAGAGGCTGTTGTCTGAACAGAGTACAAGAATCCTGCATGGTTTAAAATCAGGAAACATTGTAGCTTTTCTCCACACCTATTCATTGTGCACTGAACAAATAATTTGAAAGATTGGACTCCATGTAGAAGAATGTGGCATGAGGATCAGAGGAAGACTTATCAACAACACACATTATGCAGATTATAGAAGCTTGCAACAAGTGAATAGAATTTAAAATGCTTGTTACAGAAGATCAATGACAACAGCCTTCAATATAGCTTGTATCTCAATATTAAGCAGATGGGGGAAAAAATCTTTGCCATTAGACTGATAAGCAAGATCATGATGTTGTTGTTATGTGCTGTCGAGTCGTTTGCGACTCATAGCGACCCTATACACAACAGCCCTAAACCCTGCTCTATCCTGCGCCAACTGCACTGCCTCTGACACACCCATCCCGATTACCCCAGTCACCGAATCAATCCATCTCATAGAGGGTCTTCCCCTCCTG
>NW_006399930.1:959858-961403 GCF_000299155.1 Elephantulus edwardii | reverse complement strand
AGCAAGTGCATGAGGTCCTCCTCAGTTTCAGCAATCAGGGTTAAGATCATGATAGATGGAGAAAATATTTAAATTGTCAATGATTTAATTTTATTGGAATCCACAGACAACACCCTTACTATCAGTAGTCAGGAGATCAGGAGATACATTGCATTGGGCAAGTCATCTGTCATGGACCTCTGGAAATACTGAGAAGCAATGATGCCATTTTAAGGGGTAATATATGCCTGATTCAGGCCGTGGTATTTTCCATCTCTTGCTATGCATTTGAGGGCTAGCCAATGAATAATGATGACAGATGAACTTATGCATTTGAACTGTGATGAAGGAGAAAAACTGAATACCCAGTATATATTGAACAAAGTGCAGCCAGAATGATCCTTAGAGGCACAGGCAACAAAACTTTGGTTCATATATTTTGCACATTTTGCTAGGAGAGGTTATTCCTTAGGAGGAACATAATGCTTGGGAAAGTAGAGGGATGGTCAAGGAGAGGAGGACCTTCAATCAGATGGATTGACACAATGACTGCAGCAATAAGCTCAAGTGTGTCCAAGATGATGAGGATAGCATAAGGTAGGACAAGCTTCAGATTTGTTGTTCATAGATCATTATGAGTTGTACTCAACTCTATTGCACCCAACAACAACAAGTATTACTAACCCTTGCCATGGTCTGAGTGTCTCTGACTTTACATTGAGTTGGGATGAGAAAGATTTCAAGACTGCTTCTTGGCCTCATAGTATTTGGTAGAGTTGAAGTGAAGTGCTTCAGTTTCAGGAAGAGTAATTTACTTGATTTTGTGTTACTGTCTATAGCATTCCTAAGCCTTCCTCTGGAAATTATGGAGGAGAGTCACGTTATCACCAGAGACTACTTCCAAAACGTAGTTGTTCAGTAAATGTCTCCAGCTTACTCCTTAAATTTTGTTTTCTCCTCCGGTAAGTAAGTACAGTAAAACAGGAGTCCATGCTTTCTTTGAAAACCAAGGGAAAGGTTTATTAGAGGATATGCTTTAGAAAGAAGGAATACGGCATTACATATCAAATGCAAGCAAATATTGCTGAAGATCATCCAAAAAATGAGTGAAACAGTACATAACCAGGGAAGTGGCAGAAGCTCAAGATGGATTTAGAAGAAGCTGTGACACTTGGATTATCATTGCTGATAGAAGACAGAGTCTGTCTAAAAGTGGAGAATATAGGAAGACTGTATGTCTGTGTACTATTGATTATACAAAAGCAAATGCCTATGTGAAATACCACAAATTATGTCTAACACTGAGAAGAATGGGAATTCCAGAACATTTAATTGCACTCATGCAAAATCTATACATGGCTGAAGAAACTGTTATCCAGATTGAACAAAGAAAGTTATATTTTAGTTATAGTTTAGTTATATAATTTAAAATTGGGAAAGGGTTCATCCTTTCTCCATACCTATTCAATCTGTACGCTGAGAAAATAAATTGTGAAACCAGGATCTATAAAGAAGAATGTGGCATCAGAATGAGAGGAAGACTCATCAACAACACGTATTATGTAG
>NW_006399930.1:946632-959638 GCF_000299155.1 Elephantulus edwardii | reverse complement strand
GACGCCTTTGAGCTGTGGTGCTGGAGAAGAGTATTGAATGTACCATGGACTGCCAAGAAAACAAACAGATTCATCCTAGAGAGGGTTAAGCCAGGCTACTCCTTGGAGGCAAGGATTCTGGGGCTTTGTCTGACATACTTTGGGCATGTTGTAAGGAGAGACAGGTCTTTAGAGAAGGACATCATGCTTGGTAGGGTGGAGGGACCGCGCAGGAGGGGAAGACCCTCTGTGAGGTGGATTGATTCAGTGACTGGGGTAGTCGGGATGGGTGTGTCAGAGGCAGTGAGATTGGCACAGGACAGAGCAGGGTTTAGGGCTGTTGTATATAGGGTCCCTATGAGTTGCAAACGACTCCATAGCACATAACAACAACAACAACAATCTTGTTTGGATCTACAATCAACACCCTCAGTATCAGCAGTCAAGACATAAGGAGTTCTATTACTTTGGATAAGCCTGCTGTCAGGGATCCCTTTAAAATTCTGAAGAGCAGTGATGTCAGTTTGAAGACCAATTTGTGTTTAGTTCATGCCATCGTCTTTTCAGGGTTTTTTTCATTCTTTTTTTTTTCCTGAGAGATAGATCATGACTAAGGATGATAGAAGAATTAATGCCTTTTAGTTGTGGTATTGGAGAAGAGTATTGAACATTCTATGGACTGCCGAAAGAAGAATGGGAATGTCTTAGAAAATCTGCATTGGAGTCCTCCTTGGAGGCAAAGATGACAAAGTTGGTGTGTTGGTTTTTTTTTTTTTTTTTTTTTTTTTTTTTTTTTTTTGTTTTGTTTTGTTTTCTCTCATAGTTTGGACATACTGATAGAAGAGGCTATTGAAAAAGCATATCAAACTTGGAAGAGTGGAGGATCAATGAAAGTGAAGAAGACCTCCATCAAGATGTATTGACATGGTGACTGCAAAAATGGGCTCATGTGTATCAGAGATGGTGAAGATGGCACAGGACAGGATGAGATTCAGGTCTGTTATCCATAGAGTCACTATAAGTTTTACTTGGTGGTACCTAACAACAAATGCCCATATCTGATCTTGGCTGAGATCAAAGAATACCACTAAGAATACCACTAGAAGGATGTCTAATTGTCTTTTATTGACTATGCAAAAGTATTCGACTTTGCGGACCCTAACAAATTATGTTTAACATTGATATGGATGGGAAGTCCAGAACATTTGATTATGCTCATGTGACCCTATGTCTAGATTAAGAGGTTGAGCCAGAGCAAAGGAATGCAGCATGGTTTAAGATTAGAAAAGGCCTGTGTCAGGGTTGTATACTTTCTCCACACCTACTTAATCTGTATGCTGAGCAAATTATTCATGAGTTTGGATTCTAGACAAAAAATGTGGCATCAAGACTGGAGGATGATTCATCAATAACCTTCATTATGCAGGTGACACAACTTTGCTTGCTGAAAATGAGGTTTTGAAGAACTTGCTGCAGAAAGTTAAACACTTCAGCTTTAAATATAAAATGCATTGCAACATGAAGGAAAAAAGTCCTCATCGCTGGACTTACAGACAACATCATGATGGATGGAGAAAGGATTGATACTGTCAATGACTTCATCATCCTCGGATCCACAGCCAGTACATCTGGCATGAGCAGTTAGGAGATCAGAAGACATCATACTGCAGTGAGAAAGTCTTAATCAGGGATCCCGGCAAATTATTTTGGAGTGATGATTTCAGTTTGAAGACAAAGGTGTGCCTAATGCAGACCATAGCCTTTTCAGTCACTTGCTGAGTGTATGATAACTGGTCAATGACTAATTGTGACAAAAAGATGACTTTGAACTGGGATGTTAGAGAAAAGTGATGAAAATTCCATGGGCTGTCAAAAGAAAAAAAAAACCAGATATGTCTTGGAGAAGGGGCAGCTGGAGTGCTCCTTGGAGGCAAATAAGGTAAAGGTTTGCCTCACATACTTTGAGTAGGTTGCTAGGAGAAATTTTTCCTTGGAAAGGGGGGGATGTCACGCTTGAAAAGTGAAGGGATAGTGAAGGAGAAGAAGACCTTCAGCCAAGTCGATTGACAATGGTGACTGTGGCAATGGGCTTGAATGTGTCAGAGATTGTGGGGATGGCATGGGATAGGATAGTGTTCATATTAGTTGTACTTAAGGTCACTATGAGTCATATGAAGTTGGAAGGCACCTAACCACCACCATAACAGCCTGTATGTAGGGAACTTTTGTGACTTACTGTCTATGACAAGACAAAATACCGGAAGCTCAAAATGCCAACTGCTCCATAGGAGTAAAATGGGCAATCTTCTCACATGTATTTGTTGTTGTTGTTGATTGCCTTCGAGTCAAGCACATCTCAAAGGGACCCTATGAACAAAAGTCCTGAAGCCCTCTACAACTATCAACATTTATCAAAGTTCATAGAGTTTTTGGAGGCACGTTGTTTAGGAAGTGGATGCCACTCCTGAAAACCTACTTGAGGAACAGTTAGAATTCATTCAGACTTGAGGGTATGTAACAGTAACAACAAGCTCTTATCTTTTGTAACAAAGGAAGATGAGATCCTTTTATAGACTTCGGCAGTGGGAAAAGGATATCATGCTTATTCACGCAGAAGAAGAGCCTCTGGGATTGTTTCTCGTGGGAGGGTTTGGATTATTAAGCACATGCACTGCTGTTCTTTCAAGATGGCTACCACAGGGATGATGGAGGGAGTATGAACAGATAATCAAGATGGCCACAAGTATGTATGATTCAGCACCAAATGTTTGTGGCTTTAAAGATGGCCCTCTATAGCTAAGCCATGTACTCATTCACAGAACACATCCTTTCAAAATTACTGCCCTTTGCAAGATCATATAGCAGTCACATTCCTTGGTACCTGAAATCTCTTTACATAGTTAAAAATTGTTAAGAACGGACACAAAGGTTAGCCAGTCTATTCACTTAGGGTATGGTTTTGAGTCTTGAAATGCTAAATAATGTTTCCCTCAACTGGACCAATAGGAAATAATTCAGTAAACTTTGTAAAGAGGGAAAAGAAATAAGAAAATTGTGATTCAGAATGAAAATTTTGTTTTTCAATCCCTAAAAAAGCTATCCCTGATACAAGGCCCAAAAGTCCTATTAATATGTTAATAGAAAGGAGAGTCTAGATGTCCAGGTGGTGGCAAACTGCAACAGTTAAAGGATTAAAACATGGTAAGGAGGCTTTCTCTAAACTATCCCCCTAGATGAACAGCACATTTCTTTTAAAAACATTTTTAATTGCTTACTTGCGTGTTGCAATGTTTCCAAGGAGATGACACAAAACTGGAGCAGTCTCAATTTCTGGGTCACCAAATGGAGATAAATTGTTTGGACAGTCACTTTGACCCATAATGAAATTTCTGTGAATAAAAGAAAACAAAGTATTAAAGTGTTGTTGTTGTTTTTGTTAGATGCTATTGAGTCAAGAATGACTCCTAGCAATCCTATGAACAAAAGATCTGAACCCTCTTCTATACTGTGCCATCATCACGCTTCCTGACACACAGAGCCCATTTCAGCAGTTACCATGTCAATCTACTTAGCTGAGGATCTTACCCTCCTTTGCTGACCCTCAGTCGTTCCCAACATCATGTCCATCTTCGTGGAATAACTCCTCCTAGCAACATGCCCAAAGTGTGTGAGTTGAAGCCTCATCATTCTTGCCCCCAAAGAGCACTCTGGCTATACTCTCTTCAAGACGTATCTGTTCTCTTGGCCATCCATGAAGTGTTCTGTGCTCTTCTCCAATCACAGCTCAAAGTCAATTCTTTTTCAGTCATGGCACAGCTCTCAGATCCACAGCAAGTAATTGGAAATCTATGGCCTGAATCTGACACATCTTTTCCTCAACAATTTGGAAAGGTCCCTAATTGCAGATTTTCTCGGTGCAATGCATCTCATTATTTCATGACTGCTGGAACCAAGGGTGTTAACTGTGGATGCAAGAAAGATGAAGCTGTTGACAGTTTCAATCTCCTCTCCATCCATCATGATACTGCCTATTGGTTCAGTGGTAAGAATTTTTATTTTCTTGACATTAAAATGCAATCCATACCAAAGGCTGCATTCTTTGATATTCTTCAAGAAATGCTTCAAATCTGTCTCATTTTTAGCAAGCAAGGTTGTGTCATCTGCATAACGCAGGCTATTGATGAGTCTTCTCCAATGCTTATGCCACACTCTTCATAGAGTGCAGCTTCTGGAATAATTTGCTCAGCATACAGATTGAATAGGTGTGGAGAGAGAATACAACCCTGAGGCATTCCGTTTTTAATTTGAAACCATGCAGTGTCCCCCTCCTCTGCTTGCACAACAGCCTCCTTGTCCAGGAATAGGTTGCACATGAGCACAACTAATATCATTAATATCACAAGAAGGCAAAATACTGCTGAAGATTATTCCACTTGCAGAACCTGAAACAGAATCCACATCTCATCCTATACACAAAAATCAATTCAAGATGGATCAGAGACCTGGGAGTAAAGTCCCAAACCATAAAGTTTATAAAGAGACAAACTGGGATCAAGCTTAGAAGCCCTAGTCTATGGAATCAAGAGACTGACAAATACAGTCAGAAATGCACAACCAGGAGAAGATAAAATTGATGGATGGAACCTTCTGAAGATTAAATCCTGTGTGCATCAAAAACTTCTAACAGGGTGAAAAGAAAACCTACCAACTGAGAACAAACATTTGGTAATATCTCAGACAAGAGTCTCATAATGAAAGTTTACAGAATACTTTACAGAATACTCCTGGGCATCCGTAAGAAGAAGACTAATAACACAATTACAAAATGGGCAAAATACATGGAAAGAATTTTCACAGAGGAAGATATTCGAATGGCAAACAGACAAATGAAGATGTGCTCCAAATCACTGGCAATAAGAGAGATAGATGCAAATAAAATCTGCAATGAGATACCATTTCTACTAACAGTGGCAACGTTTAACGGGGCAGCAAGTAATAAATGTTGGAGAGGATGTGCCAAGATAGGAACCCTGATACGTTGTTGGTGGAATTGTAAAGTGGTGCAACCATTTGCCTGGAAGGCAGTTTGGAGCTTCCACAAAAAGCTGAACAAAGGGGAGCTCTGGTGGCCTAGTGGCAATAAGCTGCACTGCAATCCCAGAGGTACACGGTTCGAATCCACCAGATGCTCTGCCAGAGAAGGAGGAGCAATATCCTCCTGTACCAGTCAGATCTGATTTGATGGTACACGCACACCAAATAATAAAAATAGAAAAATTTAAAAAAGTTGAACAGAAAAATTCCATACAACTGCGCTATTCCACTGCTTGTAATATACCCTGAGAAAATGTGCCAAATGGAGACTTGTACACCAATGTTCATAGCAGTGTTAGTCACCATCACAAGAACTTGAAAAGAGTCCAGATGTTCAACCACAATCAAATAGATTGAGAAATTATGGTAGATTCAAACAATAGAATACTACGTGGCATGCAGGAACAATGATCTCGAAAATTATGATCTAGCTTGAGAGGGACTGGAGAACATTATGGTGAGTGAACGGACTCAAGGATAAATATTGTACAAAACCATTATTACAGAATTAGTATGAGGATCCAAGGTAGGGGAGAGGTGGAAACAGAGGGATGGGAATGTATGGGTGTGTGTGTGCATTAACTGTGGGGTTGTACAATTTGATGGAGGTGGTGAGGGAAATTGGAAGAATCTGGTCTGAAAAGCAATGTATTCAAACAGTGTAAATACGCTAGAATAACAAAAAATTAAAGCAAAAACGGGAGTCCAGAGTGAAGGCTGCATAGTGGAGTGGACCTGGGAGGAGGGATTGTAAAACAATGAAAGAATTTTTATTTTAGTTTTCGAAGTGGGGAGTGTGCTGGGCTGGGGGAGAGTTGGGAGGGCAGAAGAGTGCAACAATGAATGAATAGAAATCCAAAGTCTCTGTAAATTTTCATTGAAATTAATAATAAAAAAATTTTTAAAAAAACCCAAAACAACAAAACCATCAAGTAGCTTGAACACTAGATAGGTAGGGAATAGCCAAGAGTTCAAGTGGAATTTTTTAAAAGGCTGAGGCACCAGGAATATCATTGCTGATGTCAGATGGGCCTTGGCTTAAAGTAAGGAATACCAGAAGCATGTCTATTTGTACTTTGTTGACTATGCAAATGCATTTGACTGTGTGGATCATTAAAGTGTAGATCCACTTAAATTTTGTAGTGGTTTTTGACTATAGCATAATTTAACTTAACCTGATCAATTCAGATATTTGTATAATAATGATAATTCTCTCTATCTTTGCTGTTGAATGGGAACCAACAGAGAGTAAAGTTTTCATTGAACACTGGGTTTCTGAAGCTGTAAATCACATAGGAGGAGATTGCCTATCTTTCTTCCAAGAAGATTCAAACTACTAGTGAGGTACAACATTTGGATTATCAATGTGCCTTCCTTTGTACTAGGCCACTAGAGTTCCTTTAACTAGAACACAACAACTTAACACTATTCAGCTCCTAGAAATATGATGGTAGAGTCATGGCAAATAATGTTAGTATTTACAGCAAAACAAATGCCTTGATAGTCGTGTTCACCTGAGCTCTCCTTGAACTAAATAATGTTGAGAGGTATATATGGATGTTGCATATGCAGTGGGCTTGCACTGTACCTGTGAAATCTCAAGTTTAGGAAATTCAGATGTTTTATATTAGGGTATAAGCAAACCTGTCTGGTCACTGCTCTAGAGAGGTATAGTCTATTATTTAACTCTCTTACTCAAATTCATTGTTGTTGAGCTGACCTGATTTGTAGAAACACTCCATCAGTTTCCAAGGTTGTAAATCACACAGGAGATGACTGATTGCCAATTTTTCTCCAAGACGAGCTGCTCATGGATTAAAGCAGCCAGAGAATCTCAGGTCTGTGATTCAGTAGCACAGCTTCCCATGAACTATACCACCAACCTCTGCCCTCTAGTCTTTACTGAGAAACTTACTATCTTTCAAAATGGTTTCCAGTTTGTTTCAGTAAAATACTACTACTACTAAATAAAAAGAAACAAACAAACCATTGCTCAGTTTTGGAACAAGAGCTAATCCTAAAGTAATAAACATCGTTACTAAAAAAGCACTATTTTAAGTCAGTTTTCTCAAAAAAGCCAAGCAATGTTGTTGAAGTCAGACTTCAGGATTCAAAATCAAAAGGCCTTTGACTGTGAAGATAAATGAGGGTGTCTTCATGTCCTGTGTGTGTCATTGCATGACTTCACTCTGATGCTCTTGTTTCTTAGTCATGATAATAACCCTCTAATTCAGGCCTTCTTGAGAACTCTGTTGGCCTAGTGGTAAAGAGTTGTTCTGCCAACCCAAAAGAGAAGTAGTTCAAGCTTACCAGCTGCTCTGTGGGAGAAAGACAGGCAATCTCCTTTCTTGCAATTTACAGCTTCAGAAAACCCTCTGCAGAGTCAGCTTTGGTTTTGACCTGATGGTGCATAACAACAACAGCAACAATAATCGAAGCCTTCTAGATCATTACCATTTGCCATGCGATATTTTTCTCCCCTTAGGAGAGAAGCTGTGCTCTCTCTCATGTCAAGACTCATGCTATTTAAATCTGGGTGACTTTTAAAGTATGAGGCAGTTTTTCATCAGATTTGGCTTTGGTTGCCTTTTTTTTTTCTTTCATCAGACTCTCACTCTGCCAAATTGTGAGGTTTACATGTTCAGGTTATTAGAGGGTTTGTTTTTTTGAGAGCGAGTAGAGGCCAAGTTTCTTAAAATAGGGAAAATTATTACTCCCCTTCCCCTTTAAAAAATGCTTTGGGTTCAACACTCTTTGATTTAGGTCAAAACTAAAAATATATTCCTTCACATTGTGACTAAACAAGGAAATTTTTTTCCTCTCAAACTTGCTTTAAAGAAAAGTCATGGCTAAGTGTAAAGGTGGTGAGTGTAGAAGTAAATTGCTTTTGCAATTTCTCCTGAGCAGTGTCCTTTGCTGGACAACAGCTGCAAGCCTAGCTGCCTGTGCTTCTCTAGGCCTGAGAACTTCTATTTAACCCGATTTTGCTGTTGATTTGCTAAGCATCAAATTTTTAATTTTCCAGTCATCAAAATAGGGTGTTACTTGATTTTTCACATATTCCTAATTAAATTACTACAACTCTCCAAATACTGGATTGAGAAAGTATTCGGAAAATACTTTCTCTAAAACGCTGTCATATTTTAATGACCCTGAAACTCCTGAAAACATTTTGAAAAAGCTGAAGTGTTTAGTTCCCTTCCAATTTTCTCTTTTCATGTTCTTTCTCTACTCATTCCCAGGCTCTATTTGATTCACAGGTCCTTCCCCTTTCCCCTTAAACAGGGTTCTCTTCTAGATCTAACAATTCCTGAATTATACAATTAACTTGCTAACTGAAAGGTTGGATGTTCAAGCCTACCTGTGTTGCCTTAAAGAAGCTTCTGACCTACTTCAGAGAAATTAGCTATTGAAAAAAAAATCATATATTGTTGTTAGGTATCATTGAATTCAGCACAACTCAGAGCAACCCCATGAATAATGGATATGAACTATGTACTATCCTGTGTCATCCTCATCATCTCTAACATACTTGAACCTAATGCTGTAGTCACTGTGTCAATTCATCTTGTTGAGGCAACAGATACAGATTAATCCATATTACATATTTTTCATCATAGCCACAAGATATACATAGTCCCTTTACCTTGAGCTATGATTTCCTTCCTACCACTATCCATCTTCTTGATTCACTGACATATTTTAATATATTCTAGTTAGCATTTACCCAGCCTACATCCAGTGATGTAAATAAACAAGTAACTGAATAAAAATGTGGGAGAATTGTTGATTCTGATGAATGACATTACCACTCCAAAGGAGTCGTATGCAGAGATTGAGTTGGCATGTGGTGAGATGGTGAGGATAGTTACAATATAATAGAAGGAAGATCAGGGAAATCTTCTCAGAGGTATTTTTTCTATTTAGACTTAATTAGGGAAAAGAAGCTGGTGTGCCTGGATCCACAAGTAGAAGAATTATAAGAGATGAGAAATTAACTCAGTCCAAAGAAATAAGGGAAATCAAATCTTGTCAAGATATCACTGGCAAATATTACAAGAATGAAGTCAAGGACCTGTCACTGAACTGTCTCATAGAGTAGAGAAAACAGGTACTTTGGCTTTGAACACTGCTGACTCACTACATCAGGTGGGATTTCTTAAAGTCAAGTGGAAGAGATCTGGTGGAGCCATGGTTTCTGGAGGGCAACCGTCATCCTGGTTTGAGAAGACAAGAAAGGAACACCAATATAAAGAGCCTTCACAAGACATTATCATACCTTGTGATATTATCTAAAAGCTAACATCCTCTAAGACTCATGATGCCAAGAAAACAGTAGTCTGCCTCAGTCATCATGATAAAACACATTAACTCGTCTCTTAAAAATAGCAAATTCAATGACTACCCAAAATAGAGAAAATCATAATAAGTTAATGTGGTGTTAATTAAACTACAGAAGTTAATTAACTAACAAGTTAATTAAGCTACAGAAGAATATACAAATGATGGAAGAAACAATGGAAGCCATTAAGATATCAAGTATCCCAGAGACAGTGATCCATAAGAATGATATTGATGAGGAGCAACTTGAGCAGATATAGAAGAAAATGCAAAAGATAGAAGAATTGATAGTATAGATAAAGAGATACAACAACTTAAAAAAAATCACAAGACAGAGAGGGTGCAGCCAACAAGTACTAGACATAATAGAAAAGCATGAAGATGCAATCCAGAATATTAACACTGAATTGGAGCCAGTATCCAATACCCTGGTGGGACAAAAAAAAAAAAAAGTAGAACTGCAGAAATAGAGAAGAAACCTAGTTTTAAAAATGATTTGAAGCTACAATAAGATGATTGTAGTTTTATATATATTTTTAGAGTAATAAGATACTATGTGAAATCAAAAGTTTATCTGAGTCTGAAGTGATATTTTGTTTTGTTAAGAAATATTTACAAGTATTTGTCAACAATGTAATACCTTGGCCAAATTTGTTGATCTAAAATGAGAAGAGTCCAGGCAATATAAAAAAAAAAACCCAAACACCCCCCCCCAAAAAAAACCCCCACAACCGCTAAACCTCATATTGAGTTAAAAGGAAGAATTCTGGCAATGTTTTTCTAAATTTTACTTAGTACAAGAGTAACCATTCTTCTATATGTTGTTGATCTTTTTGGCATTTTTTTCTTCTCTAAAGCTCTATTTAAAGGAATAATGTCACCATCTAGAAGATGCATTAATTCTTAATAAGTTATATGTGTAGCATCCAAAAGACCTAAAAAATATCCATATGATCTTTCAAGAATTAATTTATTTCAAAATTTAGCAGCTGCTGCTTTCAGTATAACGCAATTCATTTGCAATCACACTGCAAAATAAAATACAGAGTAAAGAATGTAGAAAATGAATAGACTATAACAGCAATCAATTCACAGAAATTAAAAAATAAGAATATTCTGGTATATAAACTTCTCAACATAAGGTGAACTGTATGTAAATATATTTAAAAGCAAAGTCTTATATGATTTATTTGTAAAAATATTATTTTCAGTGTCTTGTCTCAGACTTCATCAAACAGTTTAAGTCCTATAGTGCTTGAGTTGTTCTTTCTATGACTTTGTACCTATATTTTAATTATTTTTATGTAGTGTAAGCAAATAGCATCCACAGAAATAAAAGACAATAAGATACACAACTATCTTCATGGCGGTGGGCAGACCCCATGCTCAAGAACACCCACTTTATTTTGCTGTTCTGAAATATTTACTTCCCTCCTTGAAGTTGTGTTTGCAGGCAAAGTTTGATGGAATAATTGCATAGTCACATATGCTATATGCATGGTGAATATTTTTTCCATCCCACTCACATATAGTATTTATGATCTCTTCAAAAACAAAACAAAACAAAACCTAACCCATCTCACAATTATTGCCATTGAGTTAGAACTGACTCATAGTTGACTGTCCAGTGGCTTTTTGGAGGCTGTAAATTCATTGTAAATTGGAAGCAGGATTGGCATCCACTTCCTAATCAACATGCCTCTGGAAATGCTATCAACTTTGATAAATGATGATAGTTACAGAAAAGGCTTCAGGCCTCTTGTTCATAGGGTTGCTATGAGTCGGGCTTGACTCAACAGCGATCAACAATGATAACAAATTGCATGAGAGGACATTGCCGATCTTTCTCCCATGGAGTCACTAGTGGATTAAAACCACTAGAGAGGTACTAATAACTATGCCACATCATAAGAGAGCTCTCTTACATGCCTTCTGTTGCTGCTGTTGTGTGTGAATGTTGAAACCAATTCATAGATAACTCTCCAGCAGGTATTCAGAGACTATAAATTGCCTGGGAGGAGATTGTCCATCTTTCTCCTGTGGAGCAGGTGGTATATTCAAACCACATGCTTTTGGTTAGCAATGCAACTCTTTACCACTTGGCCACCAGGGGTACAAAATTCGCATTTTGTCTCACATTCTGCCTCACAAAGGGCAGAAGTTTAGAAGGACTCAGAGTCAGTGTAGTACCTCTACAACTGAGTAAGTGGGGAACATAGAGAGCCCCTCTTTCCACTTGAGACAGACCTTGTTTCAAACAGAAGAGAATAAAAAAGATAGTGGCATTTTAAGAAACATGTATAGCCTATGAATCTTATACCGTACTTTGTTTTTCATGTTACTTCCTTCTACTGCTGTTGTTATTGAGTACCACTGAGTTAGAGCTGACCCGTCAGTGGGTTTTCAGAGGCTGTTAATTATATGAAAGGAGATTGCCCAACCTTCTCCTGTGGAGCAGCTGGTGGATCCGAACCATGTGCGTTCAGGATTGCAGTGCAGTTTCTTAGTACTAGGCCACCAGACCTCCCTAGCCAACAAACAATTTATGCTAAGCAAGATGAGTTAGAAAGAAAAGAGAAAGGGTACTTATATTTCCTTCTCTTTCCAGTCCTTCATTACAAATTAGATAGAAGTAGAAGGTGCATGAATGGAAAATTGAAATAAAAGAGCTTTGTTTAGTGTTTCCACTGCTGCAGAAAGGATGACAATCATACTCTTGTCATAGTGACCCAATATTGGTTATTTCACATCAGCGCTAAATGTTTATTTGTAAATAAAACTGGTATTGTATAATATGAAAAAGAATGGCAAACTTATTTTTTTTTTAATTTAGAACAGCATTAAATAACAAACTCTCACCAAACTAAGCCCAACAAATAAACCAAAACACCATGGCATGTCAATAACATGATCATAGAAAACAAAATAAATCTAGTACCCTAAACAGAAATTTTTTCTACAGTTTAAATTAAGAACCTTGCATTTTTATCTTGCTCTTTATCTTTAAAAGCTATATAACCTGCTCCAACCAAATTACTCCTGTGTCATCCAAGTCTTAACCTTATCACCAGACTAAGCTTCTTCAGTTGGGCATTAACAACTTGAAATTCTGGTGCTCCTAGATAAGTTTCTAAAGTGAGTAAAGTGAGTGACAGTATAGTAGGCTATAATTAAAATGTTGTTGTTGTTATGTGCCATCAAGTTGACTGCAACACAGTGACCCTATGAAAACAGCCCTAAACTCTGCTCTATCCTGTGCCAATCTCATTGTCTCTGAAACACCTACACTCATTACCATAGTTACTGAATCAAGCCTTCTCATCGAGGGTTTTCCTCTCCTGTGCTGTTCCTCCATCCTCCCAAGCATGGCATCCCTCTCCTCTCCAAGGGTTGATTCTGACTTGCAACATGTTCAAAGTATGTCAGACAGAGCTTCAGAATCCTTGCCTTCAAGGTGCAGCCTGGCTTCACCCTCTCCAGGACGAAGCTGTTTGTTCTGCTAGCAGTCCATGGTATATTCAATACTCTTCTCCAGCACCACAGCTCAAAGGCATCAGTCCTCCTTCTATCATTCTTAGTCATTGTCCCGCTT
>NW_006399930.1:932868-939587 GCF_000299155.1 Elephantulus edwardii | reverse complement strand
GGATTTTGAGTATTTGTTGGCCATCTGAATGTCTTCTTTGATGAAGTGTCTGTTCATATCCTATTCCCATTTCTTAATTGGGTTATTTACATTTATCTTGTGGTGCTTGAGTATTTTCATTACCAAATATTTTTCCCAATCTGTGGCTTTACTTTTTACTCTGTTGGAGAAGTTTTTGGATGTGGATAGGGATTTGGTTCTTAGAAGGTTCTATTCATCTATTTTATCCTCTCCTGGTTTTAACTGCCACATATATGCACACCCATGTTTATTGTGGCTTTGTTCACAGTAGCAAAGAGTTGGAAACAACCTAAGTGCCCATCAACAAAAGAATGGATAGAGAAGATGTGGTATATTCACACAATAGAATACTATGCTGCATTGAAAAACAAGGAACTCATGAAATAGTATTCAAAATGGGTGACCGTGGAAGACATACTGCTGAGTGAAACATCTCAGTCACAAAAGGACAAATACTGCATAGTGCCACTGTTATAGAACAGGACTGACATCAGGGTTGGGATGAGACTGAGAAAAATTGAATAAATTATGCATACTGCATTGAAACAGATGAGGGAGGGAACATATTTTATCCTCTCGTTGTAGATTTTTCAGGATGCTTGGAAGATTGTTTTGGGAGAGAACAGACTGAGGGAGAGAACGGTTTAAAAGTGATATATGATTGGGTATTATGGTTATGAAAAGAGTCCAGAATGAAGGTTGCATATTGGAGAGTACCCAGGGGTCAGGGGCAGAGGGAGCATTGTATACCAATGAAGGAATTTTTCTTTTACTTTTCAAGGATAAGAGCGAACTGAGGGGAGGGGTGGGCCGGAAGAAGAGTGTAACAATGAATGAATGGAAAGCCAAAATCTCTGTAAATGTTCATTAAAAAAAATAAATAGAACAATTAATATACTTGATATTTTATGTAACTGAATATATCCAAAATGCTCTCATTCACATATCAATATATATAAATTATTAATTATTAATATATTAGTATATAGTATACAACATAATATGTATTATATATTAATGTTGACATATTAACATATTATTGATATACATTTTTTCCCCTTGCTAAGTCTGAAATGTTGTTGTTGTTAGGAAAACAAACAGATTCATCCTAGAAAGGGTTAAACTGGGTGGCTCCCTGGAGGCAAGGATTCTGAGGCTCCATCTAACATACTTTGGAAATGTTGTGAGGAGAGACAGGTCCTTGGAGAGGGACATCATGCTTGGGAGGGTGGAGTGACAGTGCAGGAGGGGAAGGGCCTCTATGAGGTGGATTGATTCAGTGACTGGGATAATCAGGATGGGAGTGTCAGAGGTAATGCGATTGGCACAGGACAGAGCAGAGTTTAGGGCTGTTGTACATAGGGTCGTTATGAGTCACAAGTGACTTGACGACACATAACAACAAGTCTGAAATGAAGGGACTGTTTATGCTTTACATTCAACAGTTCATCTCAACTTACACTAGGCACATTTCAAGTGCTTAGTTATCATATATGGTTAGTTGATAACGTAGGTAGGAATATAGTTTTGGAAATGCCACTCTAGAGCTGCATTAAGCAGATAACAGAACTTTGCTTGCTGAAACTAAGGAGTGCCTGAAGTGCTTACTGCAGAAGGTGAAGGATTGAGGCCTTCAATATGGATTGAAGCTCAACATCAAGAAGACAAAGATTCTCACCACTGGGCTGATTGACAGCATCATGATAGATGGTGAAGAGAGTGAGACTGTAAACAGCTTCAGTTTGTTTGGCTCCACAATTAACAGTCTTGGTACCAGAAACCAAAAAATCAAAAGTCAAATTACATTGTGAAAAATCTACTTTCCCAATTATTGAAGAACAATCACGTCACTCTGGAGGCTAAGGTATATCTGATCCAAGCCATAGTCTTTGTAATTATTTGCTATGCATCAGAAAGCTGGACAATGACTAGGGATGACAGAAGGAGACTTGATGCCTTTGAGCTGTGGTGTTGGAGAAGAGTATTGAATATAACATGGACTGCTAAGATAACAAACAAGTTCGTCCTGCAGAGGATGAAACCAGGCCACTTCTTGGAGTCAATGATTGTGAAGCTCTGTGTGACATAATTTGGGCATGTTGCAAAGAGGAACTAGTTCTTAGAGAAGGACATTGTGCTTGGGAAAGTGGAAGAACAGCTCAAGAGAGGAAGAGCCTGTATGAGACGGACTGACTCCGTGACTGGTATAATAGAGATAGGTGTGGCAGAGAAAATAAGATTGGCTCAGGATAGAACAGGGTTCAGAGCTGTTGTACCTATGGTTGCTATGAGTCGCAAGCAACTAGACAGTACATAACAACAGCAACAATAACTCTAGACTTATGATTCTAATTTTTTTGTCTTAACTATAACATTTTGAAAATGAAAGCTAAATTCTTTGCCAACCTATTGCTACAGTTAGGATGGATTCACACGAGGAAACATTTGTGGTGCAGAGTTCTATACAGGAGAGTGAATGGAAACTTCATATATAGTTCATGGATCAGATTGTTCATGATTATTTCAGTACTTTACTTGTCTGCTAATAAAAATGTGCATATGTGATCTAAAATTTGCCCATATTACATTAAACACTGAGACATATCCAGGCAGATACAAATACTTCAATACTCTTAACTAAAAAAATGGGTCACATGATTGCTTTGCTATTTAAAGGACAATCCTGAGTAACCATTTTAGATAATCTATTGTCTATGTGTGTTTGCATACAAACGATCGACTCATATCCATAGGCAAGGTTGTAAATCTCATGTAAGCTTGAATCTCACGAAGTTATAGACATTATTTTTGGATAAACAATAGTGTGATTAGCATACAATATCAAATGTAACATAACATTCTTAGCTGTTTCACTGACTCATTGAAGTATAGTTGTAACAACTCTTAGCTCACCCTTAGTTGAGTTTCTGAGGCTATATATTGCATAGTAGAGATTGTTCATTGTTTTCATTTAAAAGTTCCGGTGAATTTAAACTGCCATAGACACTCATCCTTTGAGATAACAGTACAACTTGCTACAGACTTGCTCACCAAGCTCCCTATATACTTTAATCCATCTTTATATTCTGCAACTTACATTAATCTAAGTATTGATAAAATCACTTTTGTTGGTACTGAAAAGCAAGTATTAAATTTAGATGAATGCTAGAGATTAAGATGATTTCTGAAAACATTAAAGAATCTTTTATATTAGTTTGGGCTCCAGTTATCTAGGGTAACCTGGAATCTCCCTTCCAGGGTCAAAGACAGAAAATTGAAATTGATATATCTTTCTACTAAAACAGAAGCATTCCTTGGGTTTTGGTGGTTTTTGTTTGTCTTCTTCTTCTTTTTCTTCTTTCTAAATATCTCCTTTTACTCAACCAGAAGATAAGACTTTGGGCATGTTGTTAGGGAAGACCAGTCCTTGGATAATGACATCATGCTTGGAAAGGTGCACTTATCTTTGGTAAGACAGGAAGAAACACAAGATGGATTGACATGATGACTGTAACTATGGGCTCAAGTGGTTGAAGATGATGATTACATAGGTTGGAGAAAGGTTCAGCATTGTTATGAATTGTGGTCAATTAAATGACACAACAGAACAGTAATAAGACATTGTTGTTAAGTGGTATCAGATTGACTCTAACTCATAGTGTTCCTGTGTACCTATAAAATAGCTAAAACTTCCAGCATTCTCCCAAACTCCACTGTGCTCATGTCCATTGTTAGTGTCATCACTAACAATCTTTACATCTTACAAGTACTCTGGCTGTATTTCTTCAACACAAGTTTGTTTTAGTCTATAGTACAGTCAATACTTTTTACCAGTATTACAATTAAGAGGCATTACTTTTTGTTTGTTGTTTTGTGTAACATCAAGACAGAACTGACCCATAGCCAACCTTCTGGTGGGTATCAGAAGCAGTTGATCACACGGGAGGTGATTGTCCATCCTTCTGTGTTACAGCTGGTAACCACATATGGCATGCCTTCAGGATTGCATCATAGCTTCTTGCCAGTAGGCCACCAGGGCTGTCTAATAATAGCCATAGTCGATAGTAATTAAGCATATAAAATTTTTAGTCTTCCTTATTATTTCTCCAGCATTAATTTTAAACCTAACCTTAACTGTCTTCCTTGCTTTTTAGCACTTAAATAGATCCTTGAAAGTACAATTGGCAAATGCAATGCACCATTTTATTTCTTGAGTATCTCGTAGATGTTAACTATGGATACAAGAGAAAGGAAATAATTGATAATGTCAATATTTTACATCTATCATGATGCTGATTATTAATCTAGTGATGAAGATTTTTGTTTTCTTTATGCTTAATTGTAATACAATGAAGGCAAAACCTTAACTGAGTATTATAATGTAGATGCATAGTATACTAGAGCAAAGATATACCTACCATCTGTAAAAGAGAGTAAGATAGCATTTGCAAAGCAGCCTCTAGCATATTCTTCCATTTCTCCAGGTCTCTTTTATTTTTCTTGTAGTAATGTTTTGGAATTTTCTTTGTATAGATCTTTTGTGTCTCTAGATGGATTTGCTCCCAAGTATTTAATCATGCGATTGTTGTTGTTGTTATTATGTACTGTCGAGTCGCTTGTGACTCATAGCGACCCTATGTACAACAGTCCTAAACTCTGCTCTGTCCTGTGCCAATCACACTGTCTCCGACACTCCCATCCCTATTACCCCAGTCACTGAATCAATCCACCTCATAGAGGGAATTCCCCTCCTGCGCCGTCCCTCCACCGTCCCAAGCATGATGTCCTTCTCCAAGGATCGGTCTCTCCTTACAACATGTCCAAAGTATGTTAGATGTAGCCTTAGAATCCTTGCCTCTAAGAAGGCACCCAGTTTAACCCTTTCCATGATGAATCTGTTTGTTTTCCTAGCAGTCCATGGTATTCTCAATACTCTTCTCAAAGGCATCAATTCTTCTTCTATCCTCCTTGGTCATTGTCCAACTCTCTGATGCATAACAAGTGATAGCAAAGACCATGGCCCATTTCAGACACACCTTGGTCTCCAGAGAGACACCATTGCTCTTCAGTACTTTGGAGAGGTCCCTAACAGCAGACGTTCCAATGGCAATACATCTTTTAATTTTGAGTCCTTGAACACTAATGAATGAAGACCATACGAGTTGTTGGAGAATATCAAGGGTATCATCCAGGAAGAGTGCCAACAGTCATTGCAAAGACAGAGGAGGAAGAGAAGACCAAAATGGATGTCAGAAGAGACTCTGAAAATTGCAGTGGAGTGCAGAGAAGCCAAAGCACAGGGAAGAATTGAAGATATTAAAGAGTTGAACAGAAGATTTCAAAAGGCAGCTTGGGATGGCTAAGTAAAATGGCTAAGTAAAATATTACAATGAAATGTGCCAGGTGTTGCAGTCAGAAAATCAAAAGGGCTGAACTCGCTCAGAATTTCTTAAGCTCAAGGAACTGAAGAACAAATTCAAACCTTGAGCTGCTTTAATCAAGGATGCTTTAGGCAGAATATTAAATGATCCAGGAAGTATTAAGAGAAGATGGAGAGAATATACTGATTCACAGTATCGAAAGGAGTTGGCAGACACAGAAGACTTTCATGAAACAACATATGAACAAGATCCTATGATGATGAAAGAAGAACTTCTGGCTGCTTTGAAGGAAAGAGCAAAAAATAATGCCCCAGGAATAGATGGTATACCAATTGACATATTTCAGCTAACAGATGCTTCCCTGGATGTGCTCACCAAATTGTGCCCAGAAATCTGGAGAACAACCACTTGGCCAACTGACTGAGAGAGATCTTTATTTGTTCGCATCCCAAAGAAAGGTGACCCAACAGAGTGTGGAAACTATAGAACAATATCATTGATTTCACATGCAAGCAAGATTCTACTGAAGGTTATCTCAAAATGACTGGAACAGCACATCAGCAGAGAAGTGCCAGAAGTCCAGCCTGGGCTTATAAAGGGGCATGGTACTAGTGATATTGTAGCTGATGTTAGATGGGTCTTAACTGAAAGCAGGTTATACCAGAGGCATGTATATCTGTGTTTCCTTAACTTTGCAAAGGTGTTTGACTGTGTGGATCTTAACAAACTGTGGCTGCCTCTGAGAAGAATGGGAATCCCCGAAACTTGTGATTAGCTATTGTAATAGGTGTTGTTTTTCTTAGCTCCTTTTCTATGTTCTCTTTGTCACTGTAAAGAAATGCAATTTGTTTTTATATGTTGATCTTATATCCCCCTACTTTTCTGAATTGCTCAACTATGTCCAGTAGTTTTCTTGCTGTTTTTAGGGTTTCATTCTATCAAAGGTAATCTACAAGTTCAAAGCAATCCAAATACAAATAGCAATGCCATTCTTTAATGAGATGGAAAAGGAAGTGTCTAATGTTATTTGGAATTGAAAGAGACTCCAAATAGTTAAAACAGTCCTGAAAAAGAGAAATAAAGTAGGAGACATCACTCCCTGGTTTCAAATCATACTATACAACTTGGAGGTCAAGACATCATGGTCCTGGTACAGTGACAGACACATAGATCAATGGACTAGAATTAAGAACCCAGAAATATGCTTATCTACCTACGCTCAACAATCTGCGTTATGCAGATGACACAACCTTGCTCGCTGAAACTGAGGAGGACCTCATGCACTTACTGCAGAGGGTCAAGGACTGCAGCCTTCAA
>NW_006399930.1:929026-932768 GCF_000299155.1 Elephantulus edwardii | reverse complement strand
TTTTTTTTTTTTTTTGGCTGTGGATGCCCTTCAGGATTGCCTTCTGGGCCTTTATTGCCTTTGCTTTGCTTCAATTTTGGGAGCAGCAAGGGCTTCCTTCGTTGCTTTTAGGGCCATCTTCGTAGAAAAAGCAAATTGTAAATTATTCTTAATACTGTAGTGATTAAGTACATTTAAAACCTCAGTTGCAAGCTAAAGATTTGTGGTTTACATTAGTCCACAATTGTGATTTGTTTAATCAGACCAGAGATCTAAAAAAATTGAATCAGAGTGCTTTTAACTGGACCTGAAATTCCTAATAGCTGTTGGCCTGGCCATTTAATGGTCTTTTACAAGTCAGTTACACACATTTGTTTGTTTTGTGTAGTCTTGGGAAGCATTTGAATTTGCATTGCTGGGCTATAAAGCCTTTAGTCTGTGCTTTTTTTACATTTAGCATGCAATTTAGAGGCTTGTTAAAACATAAATGACAAAGTCTCTGAGTTTTGACACAATGTGTCTGGAGTTGTTATTAGCTGCTGTAATATCAGCTTTGACTCATGGAAACCTCAAGGAAAACAGAATGAAATGTTTCCCCATTTCTGAACAACTTCTATAATCATTGATAGGCTTGAAGTGACTAATGATCACTGTATTGTGAATGCTCTCTAAACTCAGGGGCTAATCTTCCAGCATTACGTCAGAAAATACTCTGTTAGGTCCCAGAAAGTTTTCATTGACTAAGTTTTAGGAGTAGATTTCTAAACCTTTTTTCATCTTGCAGATATGTTAAAATTTTTCCCCGTGATTGACCCTCCTAGAATTTAAAATACTTGTGGCATGGCTTCCAGCAACATAGCAACATCAAGCTATCAGATTGTTGCTGTTAGGTACACGTGGAGTCTGTTCCAACTCACAGTAACACCATATAAAAGAGTAGACTGTTCCAGAGGGTTCTCTAGGCTTGTAACCCTTTACAGAAGCACATGACTAGGTTTTTTTTCTGTGAAATTTGAAACTGCTAAACTTTTGTTTTATCAGTCAAGTATTTAACAATTGGACCCCTAAGTTCTTAAAGGACACTGGTGTTGCTGCTTGGAGGAATACACTTTGAGATCTTCTGGATGAACCAAAAGAAAATGAAACTGACTCCACTATTGCTTTTTTCTCCCTGTTTATTTATAATGAAGTTAATCTATTAAATTACAAATAGATTTTATAGATAACACAAATATTCTAAGTAATAAAGCTTATTAAAATAAGCTTGGAAGCAGTACTGGCATTCACTTTGAAATAGCTTGCCTCTGGAAACTTGATGAACATGGAGAAATGATGAAAGTTACACAAATCTTCAGGTCTTTCATTCAAAGGGTCGCTATGATTCGTCTATGACTCAATGACATTTAACAACAACAATAACAAAGCTAATTTTAAATGGAACATTTGGCTGTAATACTATACATTAATGGAAACAAATATTATTTGTGTGGTTGTATAATATTCAGTCGGAGCCAACTCATATTTGACTCTCCAGTGGGTTTTCAGAGACAGTAAATTGCATGGGAGGATTGCACATTTTTCTCCCTCAGAGCAGCTGGTGTATTTGAATAAAGTACCTTCGAGTTTGCAGTGCAAATCCTTAACATTAACCACCAGAGCTCCCTTAAACAACAACTGAGTCTCCCGGTTTTTTTTTCCTTCTAGAGTGTACACTAACTATTCTGCTGTTCACTAATGATATCACAGTTCTATTTTTGTGTTGTTCGTTCTTTCACTAGCAATATTTGCTTTTCCCAAAATTGTATAGCAGTTTTAAAACAATCCATTTAAAAATGTTGTAAAATTGTCTTAATCGCAGCTTAAAAATGCCATAAGGTAACAGAACAAGATTGTTGGAGAAGTTGATGATCTTTTCTTATTGAATGGAATCTTATCTGAATGTCAGAGTCATAAGTGCCCTAGGCCATGGCGTCAAGATTTTCCTAAACATTTAAGACCCGAGAAGTATCTTTCAGATTAAGGCAATTTTTAGCTGGAAGATATGTGGTTCCAAACGTTCCAATGGAATACAGAGTTCAAACTAGAGTCATTTCTCTCACTCTCCTCTTTGTGATTTATAATGTCAAGCCCATCAAACAGGATTGCTCAGGGTCTCAATCAGCCACCAGCTTCTGGAATCCACCCCTTTTAGAAGATATGTGATACTGCAGAGTGTTGACTAGCCTATTTTTTTTTTAAAGCTAATGCATTCTAAAAATCCCTTTTTATGTCTGCTTCCATTTGTTTAATACCTTGTCTTGGGTAATGAAATGACAGATGACTTTAAAAGAAATGAACATTTCAATTTTATCTTTTTGAAAATATCTTTCTTTTTTCTTCTAAGCTAGTTAAAGGGGAATTATTAACAGGCTTTGATTCAAAACACAAGTGGAATTCTCTCTGTAGCTTGTCTTTACGGGTTTATTAATTTTGTTTGTCCCTTTACACAGCATCATGGCTTACTACAGTTCAATTAGCTCTTATATGCAGATCATCTGCTTTCCATAATAATAGGAAATTTTGAGTATGTGAATAAATTAACCCCCTAAACCTATAATTATAATTATATTCTTGTCTCTCTACCCCTTTAAATAGCAAATTACCCAAGATGGAAATTATGTCAAATTTCTACTTGTCTTTTACTATGTGTGTTTTATATGTATTATAACAAACCTGCTACTGTTAAGTGGATTCTGACACAATGACCCTGAAGGACACAGCAAAAGCAATCCATATTATTTCCAACATTGTAAATCACTACACAACCAGACCTACAGGTTAATAGTTCAAGACATGATCCACACTGTACAATAAGGACTCCGTATATACAAATATATTATAATAGATACAGAGTGGGGGGGCAAGAATGAAATTATCTCCTCCTTAATACACATACAGCTTTTTGCTATTTCCTCTTTTATTGCACAGACGTAAAGGAATTACTGAATGGCTCAAATGATTAACATGCTTGAGAGCTAAATAAGAACTTGGAGTATCCTCAGAAGTATCTGGTGGGAAAAAAGACTAGCTTTCTGCTTTTGAAAAATCAATCACTGACAACTCTATGGAGTCATACAATTTCACTCTGATAACACCAGTTGACACCACAAACTGGAATCAATTTCAATGAAACTGGTCACTTATGATGTTTTTGTTATCTACCATGTTGTTGTTTTTTAGTTGCTGTTGAGTCTCATATGACCATAGCTACCCTATAAACAACAGATCTGAACCTTGTCTTATCCTGTGTCATCCTCATATTTCCTGACAATAGAGCCCGTTGAATAGTCATTGTGTCAGTCCACAGGGTTGATGATCTTCCTCTCTTTTGTCAACCTTTCCAAGCATGATGTCCTTCTGCCAGGAATAGCCTATTCTGGAAACATGCCTAAAATATTTGTTTTTGTTAAGGATGCTTTAGGCAGAATATTAAATGATCCAGGAAGTATTAAAAAAAGATGGAAAGAATATACTGAGTCACTGTATCAAAAGAAATTGGCAGACACAGAAGTTCAAGCTGCTTTGAATAGCAAAAAATAAGGCCCCAGGAATAGATGGTATACTAATTGAAGTATTTCAGCTAACAGATGCTGCCATGGATGTGCTCACCAAGTTGTGCCAAGAAATCTGGAGAACAACCACTTGGCCAACTGATTGGAAGAAATCTATATTTGTTCCCATTCCAAAGAAAGGTGACCCAACTGAGTGTGGAAACTACAGAACA
>NW_006399930.1:894296-927878 GCF_000299155.1 Elephantulus edwardii | reverse complement strand
GATAGAAGAAATACAGTATATTCATGTAATGGAATACTATGCAGCTTTGAAAAAAAAATGGACTTATAAAACATTACACAACATAGGGGACCCTGGAGGACATCATGTTGGGTGAAATACTCAGTCACTAAAGATTAAATACTGTACAGCATCATTTTTATAAAGCAGGTCTGACATGGGTGGTTGGAAAGAGAGTAGGATAAGAGTGGATAGATGATGACGATTTTATTGGAACAGATGAAGAAAAGAACTATTTAAAAGGAATATATAATGAGGCATTGTCTGTGCAACATCAGCCTAGAATAAGGGGTATATAATTACAAAGTGGATTTGAGGGAGAAGGAGGTAGATAATTGTGCAACAGTGAATGACTCTTAAAACAAAAATCAATAAGGGAGCTCTGGTGGCCTAGGGGCAAGAAGCTGCACTGTAATCCTAGAGGTATGCAGTTCAAATTAACCAGACACTCTGCTGGAGAAGGAGAGGACATCTTCTGTACCAGTCAGATCAGATCAGATCCAATTTGACAGTACACACACACACACACACACACACACAGAGAGAGTAAAAGAATTTTTTTTTAAAAAAGAGTTCAAAAACCACAAAAACCCTACACAAATAGTTAACAGGGGAAGGAAGATTGAGGAGGTAAAATATGCAACAATGAATGAATGAAAATCTAACTTCCCTGTAAATGTTCATTAAAATTACAAATAAAATAAAATTTATTTAAAACAGAAAAAAAGAAAAGAGGCTTCTGACATGCACCAGAGACATCTAAAGACAAAACATACAACCGCAGGCACCTAGTGACCTGATGGCTAGTGTTAACCTTGATGAACTGAGTACTGGATTAGCCCTAAAGTTATAACTTTGAGTGACATACAGAGCTGAGTATTACCGGTGATAATAAATTACATTAATCATCATCACATGGTGACCTGTAAGAAGAGTACAACATAGAAAATTAAAATTCAAAATGCTTTAATTTTTCCCACTTCCTTTCTCAGAAAAAAAATATTAATTTACTGTATGCATATGATATCTGAAGATCCGTTAAGGTATGTGAGGGAAATAGAGTTTCTCAAAAGAGTGACGTTTTCAAATAAGCATGAATTGTTTTATAAGAATAACAGTTTCAACACAATCCCAATTCAGATACCAAACTGACTTTCCAAGGAGATCAAAAGGAAAGCTGTCAAATTTATTTGGAGAGGCAAAAGACCCTGAATAACCAAAACTCTTCTGAGAAACAAAAATGCATTGAGAGGCATAGCAATCCCTGACCTCAAATATTAACACACAGTAGTAGTAACCAAAACAGCATATGATAGGCACAATAGACGACTGGAACAGAATTGAGAACTCATAACTAGACCCAGCTATCTATGATGAACTGATATTTGACAAGGCAATCCCAGCTATCACTTGGGGAAATGACAACCTCTTCAACAAGTGATACTGGCAAAACTAGACTTCCACCTGCAGGAAGCTTAAACAGGATCCACGTATCACACCATACACAAAAATCAACTCAAGGTAGATCAGAGATCTGGGAGGAAAGCCCAATTAAGAGACAAAGTGGGATCAAGCTTAGAAAGCTTAGTCAGTGGTATAAAGAGACTGACAAATACGGCCAGAAAGACACAATCTGAGAAGGATAAAACTGATGAATGGGACCATTCAAAGATTAAATCCCTGTGAGCATCAAAAACTTTTTTCAATATGGTGAAAAGAGAACCTACTGACTGGGAACCAACATTTTACTGTCTCAGGCATGAGTCTCATAATTAAAGTTTACAGAATACTCCTGGGCCCCCATAATAAAAAGACTGACAATCAAATTATAAAATGAGCAAAAAACATGCAAAGAATTTTCACAGAGGAAGATACTCAAATGGCCAACAGTCACATGAAGAAATACTCCAAATCACTGGGAATAAGATAGATGAAAATCAGAACCATAATGAGATACCATCTTACTCCAGTAGCAGTGGCAAAGTTTAATAGGACAGAAAGTAATAAATGTTGGAGAAGAGGTGATAAGATAGGAACTCTTATGCATTGTTGGTGGGATTGTAAAATGGCACAACCATTCTGGTGCTTCCTCAAAAAAGCTGAACATAGAAATTCCATATGAGCCAGCTATTACACTGCTTGGAATATACCCTGAGAAAATGAGAATTGAGGCTTCAATGGAGATTTGTACACTGATGTTTGTAGAAGCATTATTCATCATCACAAGAACACAGCCCAAATGTCAAACCACAAATGAATGGATTAAGGAATTATGATACATTCATACACTGGAATACTATGCAGCACACAGAAGCAATAATTTTTGTAAATTATTACCTAACTTGGAAGGGGCTGGAGAACACTATGCTGAGTGAACTAACTTGGTCTCACAATGACAAATATTGTATAAAATCATTATTATAGAGTGATTATGAAGATCCAAGGCGGGAGGATGCGGTGGGAGGAGGGTGGAAGGAGAGTGATGAGGATGTGCAGGAGTGAGGTGAGGGTGGGAATTAATCATGGAGTTGTACAATTTGATGAATGGGGGAATTGGATGAATCTGTTCTGAAAAACAATGTATTCAAATTTTGTAAATAAACTAGCATTAATAAAAGAATAAAAGTATTGGTAAGTTAATAAACCCAATATTGACACATTAAACTTGCTTCTTATTCCTGTAAAACTACTCCTTAGGAAAGAAATGTTAATTTGACAAGGATCTTCAATGTCTGTATCTATGAAATTTAGCCTAGATTATATAAACATTTCTTTATCTAAGATGATGTCAAATAATGTAACTTCTCTGAAAATAGCTTGAGACTAAAAACATGCTTACGACAGATTTTCTCTTTCTTGTCTTTGGCGGCATTAATCTAGTAATCCATATTTATATATCTAAATTAACTGTTATTGAGTAGATTATATATATGTCATTGTTTTAGTGTTAGTGCTGTTAAGTTTAAACTCATAGCTGACTCTCCAGTAGATTTTCAGAGGCGATAAATTATGTAAGAGGTGATTGACCAACTTTCTCTTGTAGAGGAATTTGTAGATTTAAACTATGTGCTTCTGAGTTAGAGGTTTATCTCTTCACCAGTATGATATGCAACCTGAATGCACTAATAAAAATGAGCGACTGAAATGCAAAAGTTGGAAATGGAGAAGAAGGATCTGTAGTCAGAAAATATAGGCTTGATGACAGAAATGAGACTCAGTCCATTAACTACTATTTAAATAACTTGTCCTCTTGTTTATGAAAAGGAAGAAAGCAAATAAAATTAGACTTTAACAAAAAATGGAGAAAATACTTGTTTTCTCTCTAATTTGATCACACACTTAAATGTTTTAGAAAGAACACATATCTAAATGTATGCACTCTTAAATTGCCAAGAGTTGAAAGGATCTTTTTAAAAATATGTATTTAAAGAAATGGCTGTGAGTTTAATTAACGGTACCATTGAGATAGGAAAAAAAAACAAGCAAACACAACAACCAGAAATTTGGGAGAGCACATACTTTTATGATTAGTTAGAATACTTAAATTACCATTTCTTCATAGCTAATTGTTTTGTGCCATTGGCAATCAAGTACGTTCTGACACATGGTGGTCCATGTGTACAGACTAGTACAGTGAGCTCTCGGGTTTTCAATGTTGTGAGATTTTGAAACAGATCGCCAGACCTAATAAGTGCTTTTTATTGGGTTTGAACCGTCACTTTCTCAACCAGTAGTTAAATGCTTAAATATTAAATGCCAATCAGAGATTCCTATAGCTACATAATGTTGGGAACTCTGGTAGCTTACCCTTTTGGGAGTTGTGCTGCTAACCCAAAGGCTGCATCTCTCTGGTATTTTTAATCCACCAGCAACTCCCTTGAAGAGAAATGAGCACTCTCCATCCTTGACATTTACAGCCCTGGAAACCCGGTCGAAGGTCAGTTAAATATTTTCTGAGTTAGTAATAATAAGAGAGTTATAATACATATAATATTTTTATTCATTTCATTCAATTTAAATCATCTACCTTGATAAAAATATATGTTATAATCTAAGTATATCCATTGGCAAACTCTGTGCCATGGTAAGTTGTTGTCTCTTATTTTGACCTTATGCATGATAGAATGAAACAATGCCTGATATGTTCTATCTTCACAATCTCTGTCATTGTTAAAATGATTGTTGCACACAATGAGTCATCTTACCATACAATGTCTGTTCCCAGAAACTGACCTCTCCTGAAAATATACTCTGGGTATGTGAGGAAAAGTCTCCAGATGCTCACTTTTAGATCACTGAAGATCATCCAAAAATGACAGGAACAGTGCATGACAGGCAATTCCAAAAGTTCAAGCTGGATTTAAAAGAGGCTGTGGTATCAGAGATATCATTGCTGATGTCAGAAGGATCCTAAAACAAACAAACAACAAAAAACAAAAAAAAACCCAAAAAACAAACAAACAAAAAGAAGGATCTTGACAGAAAGCAGAGAATATCAGAAGAATGCCCACCTGAGTTTTATTGACAATACTTTTACATGTGACTATGTAGATAATAGTAAACTATGCTATATTGGCAGGAATGGGAATCTCAGAATACTTATCTGTGCTCATGCAAAATCTATACCTAGCCAAGAAGACTTGGTGCAAACAGGGGAATACTGTCTGGTTTAAAATCAGGAAAGGCGTGCACCATGGGTGTATGCTTTCTCCATACCTGTGTGGTCTGTATACTGAACAAATAAGTAAAGTCACACTTTAAGAAGAAAAATATGGCATCAAGATCAGAGTAAGACTCAGCAACATTTTTGCACTACACAGATGACACAAACCTCCTTGCTGAAATAGAGTGAGATCTGAAGCGCTTTTTGCAGAAGATCAAAGACTACAGCCTTCACTATGGATTTCATGTTAATGTCAAGAAAACAAAAGGTCCTTATCACTGGACCAGTGGACAACAACATGATATATGGAGAAAGGATTCAAATAGTTCATGATTTCATCTTGGTTCAATCCACAATCAACCTCCTTCGTGCCAGCAGTCAGGAGAAGAAGAAGCTGTAGTAATATAGGCAAGTCTGCTGTTAATGATCTCCCCGAAACACTGAAGAGCAATGATATCAGTTTGAAGATTAAAGTGCACCTGGTTTAGGCCATCATCTTTTCATTTACTTAATATGCTCTCCGTTTAAGAGCTAGACAATAAATAAGGATGACAGAAGAATTACAGAGAAAACCTAAACTTCTTCCTAGTACATTCCTGCCCCCCCAAAAAAAATCCAGTGTCTTTAGACCAAGTTTAATTTATATGAACTCTCTACAGTAGATTTTATATTTTCAATAAGGTTTTTTAGGCTCTAAATCTTTCCAGAAGCAGACAGCCTATTCTTTCTTCCCAGGAGCTACTACAGTTTTGAACTGATGACATTTTTGTTGGTATCTCAATGCCTAATTCACTATGCCATCAAGATTCTTTGATCTAGCACTTCAATATTAATATATTTTGCAAATACACAGAACTTGTATTTTAAATTAGTAGTAACTAAAAATAAAATCTCTTTTAACATTGTTGTATTTTGATTATGTGTTGTCAAGTTGGAACCAACTCATAGCTGATCCTCCAGAAAGTTTTCAGAGAAAATGCATCCTATGGGAGATGATTGCCCTTCTTATATTTTTCCTGCAGAGCAGATGATAGATTCGAACCAAGGGCCATTCAGTTGGTAACAAAACCCCTAACCACTAGGCCACCATTACTGCCTCTAAGTGTCTTAAGTTACAGTTTTTAAAGAAGCAAAATCTTGGACAAAGAGACTGTGAGATGTACAAGATCAGGCAAGGTCAGGCAAGCTTTCATTCTTTTGTTCATAGGGTTGCTATGAATTGGAACCAATTAAATGACAACTAACAACAAAACTAGATAAATAGATGATAGAGTAACAAAGAGAGATTTCTCCTAAGAAAACAGCTCATACACTTGTAGATGCTGGTAAATCCCAGGACAGTGGGTCAAATCTCGGGAGCAAGGCTTCTCTTGATATAGCTTCGCATAGCTTCAAAACCAAATAAATCCAAAGTCAGCAGATAGGATAACAGGCTTTGAAGGAGAACGAGTTTATGAATTCAAGGTCTGCAGACACTGACTCATATCTAAAGAATAGAGGTAATAAACTACATAGAGGATATAGGTAAAGCAAAAATAATAGAGCTTTGCCAGATGTCCATCCAGTTCACACATGTAATGAAATTACCTTTCAACTGATTATCACAGTAGCAGATCTCATTATGGAAGTAATTACCACACCAGAGAATCCTAGGCAGCCAAGTTGACATGCAACCATACCTATCAGAGAAGATATAGAAATGTGCATGTTCTCATTAATGCAAGGATCTGTGAAGACAAAGAAAGAATACTTTGTATTTGTTTATTGTGGACCTCTTTTAAAACTCTGGGAAGAGGATTTTATTAATTGCTAAGATTACCAGATTTCTGATACTGAGGTCTGGTCTACCATTTTCTGGGGGGTGTGTGTGTGTGTGTGTGTGTGTGCGTGCGTGAGAGAAAGGAGGCTGCACTTGGTGGTGCTGAGTATGCTATCTGCCACCTTGAATCTACTCTCAAAGTAACCTTAAAATGGTATGAGTGCAATGTATTTCTAGCTTTTTGGTTGGTTTTATGTTTTGGTTTTTTTTTGTTTTTTGTGGTTTTTTTTTTTTAATTGTGATTTGAATCAAAGTTTACAAAGAAATTGGTTTTCACTCACTTATTGTCGCTGTCTGTTCACTGATAACAAACAGCAACCCCCTGATAGGGGTAAGCACACGATGGCGATACACCATTCTGGGAGCTATCAGAGAGTCAATACAGCTCAATTTTATTGGGGGCTGCAGTGCACTTATACACAAGAAAGTAGGGCACGGAGACAGGCTAGGGTGGGCTTGCAGATATGGGGCATGCAAATTGGACAGGAGAACCTTAGCCTTGTCCAGACCACTCCTAGCTCAACAGATGTGGCAGCCATCTTCCCAGGTAGCAAGCTTTCTCAAGCCAATATAGCCAAACACAGGAGAGCTTTCTCTAGCCTGTATTAAAGGCTGTTGGGAGGCTTGCACTTATCTGGAGCTCATGCGATCTGTCCTGGACAGAGGCCCTCTCTTCCTCTCCAGCATTCCCCAGAAACTTATTTATATGTATTTATCTCCTCTTTACTGTACATTCCATATTGCATGTGTTCTACCATATTGTCAATTGCATTTACTCGTAATGTCTGATCATCATTTGTCCACAAGAATAATTGGTTTAAATAAAAAAGAATATTTGTAAATTGCATAGTTGTCAATGCATAAATCATACAATACATATATATGCAGGTTGAAATGAAAAAACAAGTATTTATGAATTATGCATTTATAAATGTATAATAAAATATATGTGGCATTATTTTGTATGATTTTGAGTTGGACTCATATGACTCATATTGACTTTTCAGTCAAGGTAGAACTGCCCCCTAGGAATTCTTAGGCTGATGGATTTTCAGGGCAGATTGCTACGTCTTGTCTTCCTTAGAGTGGATGGTGGGTTAGGACCATTGACCTTTTGGTTAGGATATGAGCATTTAACCACTACTTTACCAAAGTTACTTTTTATATCACATTAAAAACCTCAAACTATTCCTGTGGACTCATAACCAGCTGACCTTCGCCTGGGTTTATGAGACTGTCAATCCACTGGAAGAGATAGCCCAACATTGTCTAGAAGAGCTGCTAGTGAATTTGAACCACTGAAGAGATGTAGCTTTTAAAATAGAGTATATAAATAAATACAAAAATAGGACATTTTTATACAACATTACCATTTAAGGCTTTTTGGCTCTGGTAAAGTTAGAAATAAACAAATCTCTGTGAATGTGCCCAGGGGGCTCTGGTGAGTTAGTGGGTAAAGAGTTGCACTGCCAATTCAAAGATAAGAGGTTGAATCCACTAACTGCTCATCAGGAGAAAGACGAACAATCTCCTCTTCCCTGTGACTTAACAGCCTCAGACAAGCTGCTATATTGTTAACTGGGTCATTCCCAATTTGGTGCCACATAGCAACAAAAACAACAATGTGCATGTGTATTTCTTGTTCTTCTTTTGGGCTTCAAGACTATATTAAAACCTTCATATAGGGATATTGTTGTTGTTGTTATTAAGTGCCATCAAGTCATAGATGACTCATAGCAAATGTATGAAAATTTCAATTGAGCGGTGAGAGCCAAAAGAGTTAGAGAAAATGTCCTGGGCAGAGAGAGTAGTTTGGAAGGAAGTTATGTGGTGGTTTTGGTCCGTTTTAACAGGGAAAGCAAAGGTTTAAGTTATAATTTCAGTAAATGTCAGAACTCTGTAGGTCAACCAGTTCTGTGGGAGGGTCACAGCAAGCAGGAATTCGGTCAGTATGTGTGAGGTCAAGATTCTGGGAGGTCTGTCTATGCGGGAAAACCTACCAGCCAGGAGGTTTTAGCAGACATGGTCATGGTCTTGGTCTTGGGTGGCACATGGAAAGGAAGAGCAAAATTACATGCTTGAGGAATTGGCTTCCCATTACAAGGATCAAGTCTCAGGGCAAGGATCCAGGACCACAAAGAGAATGGGGGACTGGATGGAGGAATAACTTTTCAGATTCCAGAAGAAGTATCATTTGCCCTGAATCTTCAGGAAGCCAAGGAATGAATGATAAGCAACCAAATAATTCCTCAGTAAAGATATTTTAAATTGGATTAGCAGGGATATATGAAGGTAATTGTGCCTGCTTTCAGGTTTTAGAAGTAGAAACTCTTAGAAATGTCAATCTCTCTGGAGAGTGAATGAAGACCTTTCTTCTAAGACATGTCTTGAAGTTGAGATTAGTCTAAATTCTGAACCTGACCAGAAGAGAAGATCTGATATGCTCATTGAGGCTTCCTTTGTAACCATCAAATATATTCCAGTTTCCCAACTTAATACACTTAGAAAAATGAAGAAGAGAATGTTAATGTTTACAATATACTTATTAAACTGTAAGGTAATAGTCACAAGGTTTTACTATGGGACTGCTCTCATTCTCCAGAAAATTCACACTCAACTCACTGTTGTTGAGTCAGAAGCAACTCATAATGGATTCTCTAGTGGGCTTCTAGTGGTTGTAAATTGTATGGGATGAGAGTGGCCAGCCTTCTCCTGAAGAGCAGAAGGTGGATTCTTATAATGTGCCTTTGGTTGGCAGTGCAGTTCTTCAGTTTTCAGGTTACCAAAGTTCCCCCATTCTCAGGTAGGAATAAAAAAATAGATAATGACTTTATTTTGGTGAATTATTCAATTCTCCTGTGCTTTATCTTACATTCCTACTTACTACATCTATTTCATTCTAGACTATAATTTCAACGTTTCTTACATTAACATGATAATCTTTGTTTTTTTTTTCCCTAGTAATCAGCCAGGAAATCAGGAGATGAATTGCATTGGAAAAGTCAGCTGTGAGGGACCTCTCAAGAGTACTGAAGAGCAACGACGTCAGGCTGGAGACTAAGGTGCGCCTGATCCGGGCTTTAGTCTTTGCAATTATGCGCTATGCATCCGAGAGTTGGACAGTGAATAGGGATGACAGAAAAAGAATTGATGCCTTTGAGCTGTGGTGCTGGAGAAGGGTGTTGAATATACCATGGACTGCTAAGAGAACAAACAGGTTTGTCCTGAAGAGGGTGAAGCCAGAATGTTCCATGGGGCCATGGATTCTGAAGCTTCATCTGACATATTTTGGGCATGTTGCAAGGAGGGACTGGTCCTTGAAGAGGGACATTATTTTTGGCAGAGTGGAGGGGTGGCGAAGGAGAGGAAGATCTTTGAGGAGATGGATCCATTCTGTGACTGCAGCGGTGGGAATAAGTGTGTTTGAGATGGCTAGGTTGGCACAGGATAGAACAGCATTTAAAGCTCTTGTACATATAGGGTCGCTATGAGTCGCAAGCAACTCGATGGCACATAACAACAACAACAATAATCAAGTATTTGGTATCTGTCCTTGGCTTGTGATGTACTACTCTAGTGCTAATTAACTGGCTTTAATGACCTAGAAAAAAAATGCTCACATCTCTTCCCTTAGCAAAATAAGGATTATTGTTTTTCATGTTAATGTATTCCGCTCTTACAAAATCTGTCTAGACAGCTTATTTCCTGGTGATAGGCCAATGCAAATTTATACATCATAATGCTCTATTAAGTGCTTTGAAGAATGTTTGTTTATTAATTTGTGAAGATCACAAATACTTTTGGTAATTATGAAATTAAATTGCATCACAAGAAAGTGTAATGATCCCTATAAATTCTGAAATTTTGGTATGTGTGTATATGTATATATAAATATATGTGTATGTGAGAATAAGTATAATTTAAAAAGAATAGTTTTGTAGAAGATTATAATTTAATTCCAATTGATTTTATAATGGGAAATTATTGGATTTAATAATAGTGTTGAGATAAGAATTCATACTTCAAACAAAAAATGTTGAAGATGATAGATTTATATTACATTTCATAGCTCTATTCAAGAGGGTAGTAATTCCCATAAACATATAACAAGCTTGTTCTTGTTTCAGTTTAGCCTTAGTTTGTAAGATCATTACCAAATTAATCAATTTGTGCATAAAATTATACGGACAAGAAGATTTTATATATTTTAAGAACTCCATAGAAATAAGAGAATGCAAAATTCAGTAGCAAATCAATTGACATTTATGAGAGAAAGCAAGCAAAATTTTCACTAGGTGAGGAATGGAAGGAAGAAAAATCAGAAGGACTTTTCTGATTCAGATAAGAAACACTTTCAAAGGCCAATTGAGAAAACAAACAGTTGACTTTGGAAGACAGAGAATGAGAGAGTGAGAGATGCCCTAAAAAGACGACTGTTCATTTTGTAATGAAATGGCATCAAACTCAAAGTGCATCTGGACTTTCCAGTGGTGCAAACTTAAAATTGGTCTGGAAGTTCAGATTTTGGCAGGTTGTGGTTGATTTTTGTTAACTGTTATCAAGTTTGCCTGGCACATGTTATTCCTATGCTAGCTCCTGCCCCATTCCTAAAATGAATTGAGGATCAGACACTGTTTTATTTTGATGTATAGGGTTTTAATTGACTGATTTAATAGTCTTCCTATAGTCCTATAGACTATTTTATAGTCTTCCAACTTGTCTTCCTATTTTATCATAGTCTTAAGCTCTAATGAAACCTGTTCAGCATTATAGTCACATTTAATCATCTACAAACAGGTTGATTTCTGTGTATGAGTTGATTGGATTGGAAGGTGGCTATTCCTCCTGGGAGATGGGAGTTCTACCCTGAACCATCAATGCCTATTCTGGAATTATTAGACATTAATTTAATGTGTTGGGCATCTAAAACTTATTCATAGGCTTTCATTATATTTTCTAGCACATGTTTTGAAGTTAATTGTTGGCTTCTGAAATGATTTTGATTTTATTTGTGCAAACATTTTATAAATTTTTATTTATTGTTGTTGTGTGCTATCCAGTCACTTGTGGCTCATAGTGACCCTATATATAACAGGTCTGAACCCTGCTTTATTGTGTCCAAGCTTGTTGTCTTTGACACATCAATCCCCTTTCCCCCAGTCACTGAATCAATCCATCTCATTGAAAGTTTTCCTCTCTTGTACCATCCCTCTATCCTTTCAAGCATGATGTCCCTCTTCAAGGACTGGTCCCTCCTTGCAATATGCCCAATGTACATCACAGGAAGCTTCAATGTCCTTGCCTCCAAGAAGCAGCCTGTTTTCACCCTTTCTAGCATGCACCTATTTGTTCTATTACAAGTCCAAGGTATATTCAATACTCTTCTCCAACACCACAGCTCAATTCTTCTATCATCCCTAATCATTATCTAGCTTTCTGATGCATAGCAAGTAATTGCAAAGACTATGGCTTGTATCAGGCCCACGTTAGCCTCCAGACTGACATTGTTGCTCTTCAGTACTCTAGAGAGGTTTCTGACAGCAGATTTTCCCAATACAATTAATCTTTTAATTTCCTGGATGCTGGTACCAAGAGTGGTGATTGTGGAGCGGAGCAAAATAAAGCTGGTAACAATCTCAATCTCTTCACCACATATCATGATGTTGAAAACTGGCCCAGTGGTTAGAATCTTTGTTTTCTTGATCTTGAGCTTCAATCCATATTGAAGGCTTCAGTCCTTGACCTTCTGCAGCAAGCTCAGTTTTAGCAAGCTGAGTTGTGTCATATTTAAGTATAAAATATTCCTAACATTTTTATCTTTAAAAAGGTAATTGGTATATAAAAAAAATTATTTGGGCAATTGTCCTAGGATTTTTCTTTCTTTTTTCCTTAGAGAAGAGAAACACAGTGAATTTAAATTTAAATGAAAAATATATAATGACAGAGGTGATATACAGAATTGATGAAATATGCTAAAGGAAGGATATGGAAATAGATAATATTGCTTTGGAAAACCTTATATAGAATGTTTCTGAGGGCAGGGTCTTCTAGTGGTTGAAATTCACCATATTAATCTCCAATTTTTATGAAATTTATAGTTCAACATTCAGCTAAGTACTTCATGGTTAAGATCAAGTCAGATTGCAAGTTGGAGAGATAATTTATTTTATAGACTCAGTAACAATATCATTGGACTTTGATAACAATATGCACATGGTTCTATAAAGACCAAGAACCCACCTAGGGACAGCAATGAAGTTTCAGGAGTCTTTGATATTGAAGATATTTCCTTCCACATAGTATGTTCATATCATATTCATCTTCAACACTGTGTGTAGGAGTTTCTGTATTGTCTTAAGGTCTTTTTTTATAAGTTCCTTTAAGTTCCTTGTTTAGGAGCACCACATAGATTCCTCAGATTTTATAATTCTGAAGAAAACAAAGTCTATGTCAATTTCTGAAGAGGAAAAGATCTATGGGAAGCTCTTGAAAGAAATAACTCTCCACTGATTTTTAAAAATACTACATAACATGGGAGAGGCTGGAAAGCATTATGCTAAGTGACTAGCTCAGTCTCATAACAAATACTGCGTAAGACCATTATTGTAAAAGTAGAAGAAGAACTAGTAAAATGTGTACCAAAGTCCAAGGGGCAAAGGGGAGGAAGCCGGAGGGCTGAGAGTGGGGAGGGGAGATATGGGGTTGCAGAGTTTGGTGGGTGGAGGAAGGAAGTGAAGATATTATGAAATATCCTGTGGGGACCAGAAAAGAAGGAATGGTGGGCATAGAGAAATGGTAATTAATTTTATAAAACACAATGTGTAAGAATAATGGTATAAAACCCAGTGTGAATAAAGGGATGTGTGAAACATACTTAATACAAATTTTGTACAAAAACCCGTATGGAAAAAAATGGTATTAGAAAAAAATGACTTCTGAAAAAACATGCATCCAAGAGCAATACCATGTTCTAGTCAACGGAGAGGAGCTTTCATGAACATAAAATATGCTCATGTTATATTTCTGCTCTAATTTCTTAATCTTCTACTTCCTAATCTGTACAATAACTGAGTTACTTGCTGAGATGATAAAACAAAATAGACTCACATATTCAATAATAATGCTATTATTTTTCCTGAGAAGTTTGTCTGTGTTTATCTGTGTCTGGATGTGACAGAAAGAGAGAGAGAAAACACCACACACACACACACACACACACACACACACACACACACACACACACACCCCAAAACCTGTGATTACAAAATGTAAAAAAAACCCCATATTACATGGAAGGTAGCTGTGGAGAGTGTTTGCAGTCTCTGAAATCACTCAGAGGGAAAACATTCTTTCCACAAAAGCCCTGGGAGCAACAGGAGCAGTGGGGAGATGGCAATAGCATGGATAAACATGTATCTTGAGCCCACAGGGAGTATTTCAAAGACAAGGGAGGGTAATTTTAAGTACCACCTCGGAGAAGTTTTGAGAAACAGTGTGAAGTAGTAGTAGTATGAGATGACAGGTCCTAAACTTAACTAGGTTAAGTATTATTTATGTGGTCTCAGACAAATCTTTTAACCTCTCAAATTATGTGCTTTCATCTGTAGTCAGAAAAGTAACATCAGCACCTACCTCAGAATATTGCTAGAAAGAATAAAGGAAGTAATTCAAGTAAAGTGCTCAGAGTGATGAAAGAGTTCAATGAATTTTGGCTTAGAAGGAAAAACTAAGTAAATAAATAAAGCAGGGCCCTGTTATTTTCCAGACTGTAATTTGGAGAAACAAAAGAATGAATTTTAATAACTGAACTCACTGGCCTTGCCTTGCCTGTGCTTTGACATAATGTACACAATAAATTAATAACCCACACACACACATGCACACACATGTCTGTGTGTAATTTTTTTAGTTTTTTTGTACTGAAGAATATACTAAGGACTCACTAGATTTGAACTTTAAAAAAAAACACCACCAAAAAACCCCAAAAATCCCTCAAAACAACTCAAAAAACCAAGAGGGAAATATTAGTCACATTTGTTGTTGTTAGGTGTCATTGAGTTGACTATGATCCATCACTCTACTGTGAGCAGCAAATCTGTAACCTGTCCTGTCATTTTAATGACCCTGGGTCATTCTAATTATCGGCTATATTTGAGCCTATTGTAAGTCACTACATTAATTCATCAATTAGGGTTCTCCTTTTAACTGACCCTCCACTTTTCCAAGCAAGAAGTGTTTTTTCCATGGATTCACCTTTCCTAACAGGCCCAAAGTACATGAGATGAACTTTCACCATTCTTACTTCTAAGAAACACCATACTTACACCTTATCCAAGACATATTTGTTTATTCTTTTGACAGTTTGTGAGATATTTAGTCCTCTTCTCCAACATCACAACTCAGAGACATTGATTCTTTCTGTTACCTTTATTTATTACCCAACTTTCAGAGAGGAAGTAATTGAAAAGACCATGGACTGGATGAGGTGCATTTTAGTCTTTATACTGACATTGCCATTGACAGTAGAATTTTAGAGAGCTTCTTGATGATGGATTTTCCTAATGTGATAATCTTCTGTTTTTCTCACTGTGGGTTCCAAGGGTATTGATTGTGGATACGAGTAAGATGAAATAATTGATAATTTCAATTCTTTCTTCATCTGTTATGATGTTGCCTATTGTTGGTCCAGAGATGAGGATTTTTGTCTCCTTATGTTGAGATGTGGTCCATATGAAGGCTGTAATCTTTGATCTTCTGCAGCAAGCGTTTCAGATCTTCACTTCAATTGAAAAAGATTTTGTCATGTGCATAATGCAGATTGCTAATAAGTTTTCCTCTAAACTTTATACTACATTTACCTTCATAAAGTCCAGCTTGCTGAATGACTTATTCAGTATAGAGTTTGAATAGCTATGGAGAAAGGAGACAGCCTTGAAGCAGACTTTACTTGACTTTAAACCATTCAGTATTCTCTTGTTTTTTTTGGACTAAAGCTGCTTGGTCTAGGTAGAGTAATTAGTGACTAGATAGAGTGACTACTGAACATTTACTGGAAAGTAAAAAAAAAAGAAAAATCAGCAGAATAATTTTAGTTGCTTTGATATTAAATGATATTATTAATTATTAATGTTAATATTAATTCATAATTCCGCAAATGTTCTTAGATTATTACAAAATTACATCTGTAAACATCCTTTTGGAATGAAGATGATAACGTTTTCTTTTAAATATTAAAAAAAATGGCATTTATTTCTAAAAAATTAGTATCTGAATGACATAGTGGAAATTATTTATCCTAACTAATTTGATGGAATGCTATGAAAAATGAGGAAGTATAAAAATAAGGGGAAATATTACCAGTTTCTCTAAAGAGCCATAGTTTTGGTTAAAGAGTCATGTTCCTCTGGGTGAAGAATATGGGGAAGTGTTCAATGGGCCCTCAAAGCAGAAAACCGAGATGACTGTGGAGGTTTGATTTATATTGACAAAGTGGATCTCACTGTGGCTGGAGGTAGTCATTCTGTGAACATTCGGATTACTGTTGTAGTTCAAATTAAGCCTTTGAAAAAATCCTTTAAGAATAAACTAAGGGCTTCCAATGCTGATACAAAACTTATTATTATTATTATTGAGTCAGAAATGACCCATAGCTGACTCTCCAGTGGGTTCTCAGAGGCTATAAATGGAGGTGACTGCCAAACTTTCTCTCAAGAAGCAGCTTGATTTGAAGTGTTTTGAAGCAGAATTGGATTCGAATTGCTTGAATTTGGTTTGGCAGCATAACTCTGTAACTACTAGGCCATGAGTGTTGATTCATATTAAGATGAAATAGTTATTTTTGTTTATATTGTTAGGTGTCAGTCCAGTTGACGACAACTCCTAGTAACACTTTTAACAACAGATATGAACCTTGCTCAATCCTACTTCAATGTCATGATTTCCATCTGACTAAACCCAAACCCCATGTTTGTAGTCACTCTGTCAGTCCATCACATTAAGAATCTTGACCTCTTTTTCTAATACTCCCAGCATTGAGATACAAAACTCCTCAATTTCATACATTTCTATAGTGTACTCTTCTTTATTTCTTTGAGCTGTGGTGCTGGAGAAGAGTATTGAGGGTACCATGGACTGCTGAGAAAACAAACAAATTCATCCTTGAGAGAGTTAAACTGGGCTGCTCTTTGGAAGCAAGGATTCTGAGGCTTCGTCTGGCATACTTTGGACATGTTGTAAGTAGTCCTTGGAGAGGGACATCATGCTTGGGAGGGTGGAGGGACAGTGCCGGAGGGGAAGACCCTCTATGAGGAGAACTGATTCAATGACTAGGGTAATAGGGATGGGTGTGTCAGAGGCAGTGTGATTGGTACAGGATAGAGCAAAGTTTAGGGCTATTGTACATGGGGTCACTATGAGTTGCAAGTGGCTCGATGGCACACAACAACAAGAACAATAACTCTTTTTTATTACAGTGGTTTCTATCCTTGTTCTTACTTTAGAATAAAAGACTAATAAAACTACCTTTAACATTTTAAACTGTATATGAGATTTGAAAATAAACAAAAATTATCTCTAATTATCCGTTTATTCCCTCTTCTTCTGCTCTTATCATTTATCATTATTGTTAGTCTACTCTGAATCATAGTGACCCGGTGTGCAACAAAATGAAATTTTGACCAATCCTGGGCTATTTTCACAATCTCCACTGTACTTAATCCAATTGTTGAATTCAATATGTTAATTCATTTCATGGAGGGGTTTTCTCTTCTTCACTGACCTTCCACTTTTCCATGAATTATGTGCTTTTATAGGATTAGCCTCTCCTGACACATATAAAAAGTATGGGGAATGAAGTTTACTGTCTTGACATCTATTAAAGAATATTTCTATTTCTGTGTAAATGTTTCCTTGATGTTTTACAATAGTTGACCCATACAATATATGTCTCATTTATGGTTTATTTTACTCTTAAAAAAAGAGTGCAATCAACATGCAGGCAGCTGTATCTGTCTCCCACTGACTTCATAAAAGCATGTTGTTATTGTTGTTGTTGCTGTTATGTGCTGTTGAGTTGCCTGCAACTCATAGCAACCCCTATGCACAACAGCTCTGAAGATTGTCCTATCTTGAGCCAGTCTCACTGACTATGATACACCTGGGCCATTGCCCAGTGACTGTATTGATCTATTTCATTCAGGGTCTTCTGCTCCTGTGCTGTATCTCTGTACCTTCCATTCATGATGTCCTTCTCCAAGGACTGATTCCTTCTGTCCATGTGCCCAAGTATGTGACAGAAGCTTCAAAATTCTAGCCTCCAAGGAGAAACTTTGGTGTCACCCTCTTCAAGACAGATTATTTGAGTTTTTTTGTTTTGGTTTTTTATTTTCTGTTTTGTGTGTGTGTGTGTGTGTGTGTGTGTGTGTGTGTGTGTGTGATCTATCTTATGTTCAAGACTCTTCTCCAGCACCACAACTAAAAGGCATCAATTCTTCTGTCATCCTTAGCTCTCTGATTCATACAAGTAACTGCAAAGACTATGGACTAGATTGGGCAAACCTTAGTCTCTAGATTAACATCTTTGCTTCTCAGTACTCTGAAGAGATCCTTGACTAGAGTCCTAATTAATGATATCCACAATGCAGAAACAATCCCTATGAAGTCAGACAAATGTTCTAAACTTCTTCGCCTTCTTCTGTTAATTCTAACTACAAATGTTTATCGAAAGACAAACTGTCTCAAGCAGCTTCTGCTATTGAGTCTGCTAATCTACTGTGATGGACACACAGGACTTATGGATACTCATAATTATGAGGTTTCTTAGAAAAGCTAGCAAGTTACAGTTCAATTTGGACATGGATTAATCCTTAAGTCAGGAGTTTTTCAGAAGTGCTCACAGTCTACCTAACCTTAAAACTCTTGCCTCTGGGTCAGTGTAACACGGTTCTCTTAGCTTATAAATTATAGCATCTCTTCACCTGCCCACTCACTCCTCCAAAAGCATGGGTAAAGTCGCTCAACTTTGGCTCTGTGGGGTGGAAGTTCCAGTTCAGACTACCTCATGCCGACCTGTATTTTTACCACCTCTGCTGCTGTTGTTGCTGCTGTTACTGCTACTCTGTTCTTGTGCCTGGTTTGTCTCAAACAAAAATCTCTGACCCAAATGGGTGTGTGTTACTGTTCTCTGTTTCTTCCTTGTCTGTAAGAAGATTCCAAATTTCTCCTCCCGAACCTGTTCAATTTAAGTTTGGCAGCATGTTAGAATTGATCAATGTTCTCGATGTTTATAGTATGTAAAATTTTCAGTTTCCAATCTAAGTTATTTTTTATCTCATTCATATTACTAGAACAGTGCTATCTATTCATGCTATGTGTCAAAGAGCTGGGAAATAAATAATGATAACAGAATGCCTTTGAGTTGTGCTGCCATAGAAGAGTAATGAATATCTCTGAGACTGGAAAAAAAAGACACCCAAAAACCAAAGAAAAAAACAACCAGAAACAAAAAACCCAAAGCATCCAGATATATCTTGGAAAGGATGGGGACAGAGCATTCCTTGCAGGCAAGGATGACAAAGCTTCATCTTTCATACTTTAGACATGTAGAGAGGTCTGGCTATTCTTTGAAAAAGATATCATGCTTGGAGAAATGGAGGATGAGCAAAGGAGAGGAAGACCCTCAACAAGAAAGATTGTCTCTGTGACTTCAGCTATGGGCTCTAGTGTCTGAGAGAAGATGAAGATGGCACAGGATAGGGCAAGGTTCATGTTGACACTTCACAGGGTTGCTATGAGTTGTACTGGACTCAATGGCAACTAACAACACAAAAACAGCAACCCCGACATGTGGTAAAAATAAAACTTAATGGCTTGTAAAGTCATTTAGAATAATCAATGAACCGTCTACATTCACACATTATGTCTTCTATGTTCATCCCTGATGTGAAATGCTTTGTGAATTACTTGTTATTCCTAATGTGGCATAATATTGCATTGTGTGTACGTACTACAATAATTTATTTATTCCTTTATGGGTACTTAGGTTGCTTTCACCTCTTTGCTATTGTACATAACTCTGCAATTTAACATGAATTTGTATGCAACTATTTAAATTGCAGCTCTTCATTAGGATATCTGTCTGTTAGTAGGATGACTAGGAAATGTATCTTCTAGGAGGATTGAATTATATTGAAATTCACAATTTTTAAAGTAAACACCATAATGTTTCCTATACTAATTTTATCATTTTAAATTCCTACCAGATATAATGAGTTCTACCTTCTCCGCACTCTAACCAACATTTATCCCTTTCTGTCTTATTGAATTTTGCTATTGTTTCTCAGCTAAGTTACTGTCTCATTGTTTTGATTTCACATTCTACTGGTTAATTTTCTAAGTCAGTAGTATTGTCTATTTCTCCTTCCAACTTTGTATATATTTGTTAGGGTATCAGTCATAGTACCTGATTCTGATATTCAAGGGAAAATGGGTAATTTTGAGAAGGCAGCATTTTTTTTAAAGTCTTTATGAATTGGATGTAAGAACTAGTGCTTTTTTTATCAAATTATAAATGTTAATGTTACTTAGATTAAAAATAGTTAGTATGTTTAAATACGGAGATTTCTAAGGTAATCTTTTTAACCAGGCTCTTCACTTAGAGTCAGAGAATGGAATGTGAAGACCAATTTAATTTTGATAGCCTGAATTTCTGTGCTGTTTTAAATATAGTTTAATCATAGCTTGTTAAAGACATCTGTGGTGTAATGGAAAGTTAATTAGATTTGGAATGAGAATAATGTTTTCCGAAATGTTTTCTGCAGGAAACAGATCCTGAAAGATGTTTATAAGTGTTTTGTGAAAAGATATTTCTATGATTAAATAAGTAGAAAATGATGAATAAGCAGCTCTGAGTTCTGAACCAGCTTTGACATTTAAAGGTTACATAAGTTTGGAGAAAATAAAATTTTCTGATCCTTATTTGAACAAAGGCAAAATATTATAGTAAGTTATTGTTTTTGATGGAGTAAGACTTTCAGGAGAACAAATTGGTCTGTCTTGGAGAGAGTTAAACTAAGTTTTCCCTTGAAGGCAAGGATTTTAAAGCTCCTTCTCACATCATTAGGGCACATGGGCAGGAGAGATGAGTCCTTGAAGAAGGACATTATAGGACATTATGCTTGCAAGGGTGAAAGGACAGGTCAGGAGAGGAAGATGCTGATTGAGATGGATTGACACAAGTAGGACAATGGGATTAGTTGTGTTGAAGTCAGTGAGACTGGCTCAGGATAGGGCAGGATTCAGAGTTGTTGTACATAGGGTTGCTATGAGTCACAGGCTACTTGACTGCACATAACATCAACAAGTTAAGTAAATGAGAATGATCTGAAAATATATCTTTGCTGTATGTCGGGCTCAATTTTAAACTATAGAACAGAAACTAATGAAGTAAATCTTAAACCATAAATATTTTTGTGAAGTAAAAATTAAAATTTTAAATTAAAATAAATATCATGCTATTTCAGAAATGTCTAGAAAATGTTAAATTTTTAACTTTGTATATCATTGTATCCCATGCAATTAACTGCCTCTGAAAACCCACTGGAGGGTTAGTTATGGGTCAGTTCTGACTCTACAGTATACAACACAACAACATATCATTTTAATGATATCTCTAGTTCCAAGCCTGCACACACTGCATGGTTCAAAATCAGGAAGAGTGTATGCCAGGGATGCATTTTATCGCCATACAGTTTTAATATATGCAAAGCAAATAATCTGGGATATTGGGCTCTATGAGAATGAATGTGGCTTCAGGATTGGAGAATGACTCATCAGCAACCTGTCTTATGAAGATGACACAACCTTGCTTGCTGAAGCTGAGGAGGACCTGAGGCATTTGCTTCAGAAAGTCAAGGACTGCAGTCTTCAATATAGACCGAAGTTTATCATCAAGAAAACAAAGATTCTCACAACTGGGCTGATTTAAAACATTATAATAGATGGTGAAGGGATTGAGATTGTTAAGAGTTTTAGTTTACTTGGTTCCACAATCAACACTTTTGGTACCAGCAGCCAGGAAATCAAAAGATGAGTGGGAAAATTTCCTGTCAGGGACCTCTCCAGAGTACTGAAGAGCAACAATGTCAGTCTGGAGACCAAGGTGTGCCTGATATAGACCAGACTTTTCAGTTTCTTGCTGTACATTAGACAGCTGGACAGTGAGTAGGCATGATAGAAGGACAACAGATATCTTTGAGCTGTGGTGTTGGAGAAGAGTATTGAGTATACCGTAGCTTGCTAGGAGAACAAACAATTCATCTTGGAGAGAGTAAAACCAGAATGCTCAATGGAGGCAAGGATATTGAAGCTCTATCTGACATATTTAGGGCTTGTTGTCAGGAGGGACCAGTTCTTGGAGGAAAACATGCTTGAGAGGGTGGAAGGACAGCACAGGAGAGGTAGACCCTAAAAGAGATAGATTGACTCAGTGACTGTGGTAATTGGAGTAGGTATGTCAGAGAAAATAAGGTTAGCTCAGAATAGAGCAGAGTTCAAAACTGTTGTACACAGGATCGTTATGAGTTTCAAGTTACTTAACAGCACAAATAATATCATCATTGCTTAGGGAAAATATTTGTATGTAATTAAATTTTAAGTTTTTATGTCACTGAAAGGGATATTTTCTTTTATTCATTGTTCTATAGCAATTTTTATAAAGAAGTAGAACAAAAAAATAACAGGAATGAAGAGAGTAAAAGCATCATAATAACATTGGAAGAGGAAGTAGGGGGAGTTCTAAAAGTCTGGAATTAAATAATCAAAATGGTATCAATTTTAAAAATATGTTCAATGGTTGTTTTTAGAAAGCTCTATAAATGTTTAATTCATATGATTTAAACCAAACAACTTTGTTTTGAGATAAGCTTTTAGAGTCTCTGTGAGTTGTAGTTGATTCACCTAATAAGAAGAATGACAATAACAGCAACTTACCTATCAAAACAGAAGACTCTCTGGTTGGTGAAAAAAAATTAAAGATACTTGGCAACATAGGACTGGAGGGTCCAGTCCACCAGGACCACTTCTAAAGAAAAGACTGGTCATCTACTTCACGAAAATCAGCCACTGAAACTAATATGAAACACAGTTCAACTCCCATAGAGATAACATTGCCATGAGTCAATAAAATCAATAGCAGGTGGTTAGGGTTTGGACTAAAGTTGTAACATGCATCCCTTATGACCCACAATTCTGGAAATATGTGTTTGACAAAAAAGATATTCAACAGATTCTTTAAAGCAGCACTATTTGTACTAGTTCCAAAAAATTAAATGTTGATCAAGAATATATCAGATAAGTAAAGGGTGATCTTTTCATGTCTATGAAACAAAAAGGATGAACAATCTACCACTATAATAGTTTGCCTCACAAACATAATTGGAGTAAAATGATATACAGAAGAGTATGTTCTTTATGATTTTATGTATATATAGTAGAAACCAGGCAGAACCACTCAACATTGAATGTTAGGATAGTGAAAATTTCAGGAAAGAAGAATTGGAATGGGATAAGATGGCCTGTGCGGTCATGGACAAGTTCTAGTCCTTGATATGGTAGTGGTTACAGGGTTTGATCAACCTGAAAAATGTGTTAAGCTTCATATTAAGCTATGTGTATGTTTTTTGTGTTATATATATTACTTTAGTAAAAATATAAATAAGGAAATAAAAAAATCTCACCCTCAAAAGGACTGTTTGCAATTTAAAAACTGATAGTAGAAATATGAGACAGTCAGTAATGGCTTTTTGCCTCTTTTCCTGCACAATGTTAGAGTTGACTTGCTGGAGTACAGAGTCCTATATCTTTTGTTGGCTAAAGAACAACTCTCTCCTTAAGTTCTTCCAAGCACAAACTTTGACTTCGTTTACTGGAGAAGTTTCTCTGAAACCAATCCATCATGGGTATCTCCAGGCATTTAAAATATCAGTGGCAAAAAAAAAAAAAAAATATCAGTGGCATAGTTTATGACAACATAGTAACAAAAAAGACACCATAACATGACAAACTGTACAGATGCATAGTTATTTATTCTACCTGTTCTTTTCATTAGTTGATATTGAATAAATTCGTATTGATCAATTTGTAATAATCTTATAAACAATAGGTTGAAACCTTGCCCTGTACTGTATCATTTTCACAACTTTTGCTGTGCTCTAGTTCATTACTATAGATAGTCATTGTGTTCATCTAACTCCTCGAGGATCTTCATCTCCCTTGCTGACCCTCTGCTTTCCTAAGCTTGATGTCATTGTCCAAGAATTGACTTCTCCTGTTACTATATCCAAAGTCACATGAGAAGAAATGTCTTACTCTTGTCTCTAAGGAGTACTCAAGTTGCCCTTCATCCAAGACAGATTTGTTTGTTCTTCTAGCAGTCTCTGGTATATTCAATACTCTTCACCAACACCACAATTCAAAGGCACCAAGCCTTTGATGTTCCTTAATCACTGTCCAGCTCTCACATGTATGTGAAGCAACTGAACAAAGCATGGCATAGATCGGACACATTTTGTTCTTTAGAATGAGTTTCACTCTAGAAGTTTAAAGAGGTCCTTGACAACATATTTGCACTGTAAAGAATGTAGCTTTATTCCTTGAATGCTGCTTCCATGAATATTGATTGTGTACTGAAGTAAAATTAAATCTCTGACAATTTCAATATTTTCTCTGTCATTGTATAGCCTATTGGTGAGTTTGGGAGGACTTTTGTTTTCTTGCTGTTGAGGTATAATTCATATAGCACAAAATTTCTCATCCTCTTTCAAAAGTGACTGATGGCTAACATACACATAAATTTTTACAACCAATTGCTAAGTAACTCATAGCAAAGGTGACTTGTACATTAATAATTTTACCAATGTTTAAATCTTAGAAATAAGGAATTTGGCAATTAATCAAAATAATAAGACACAAACAGCTAGCATAACAAATTCAGGCTCCCCAAATGAGCTGGACACATACACCTTTTAATTGATTTGTACAAACCTTGTTTGTTATGGAATCTAAATTCTTCATATAAAAATTATTTTATTTCTGAAGATGGGAAAGACAAATATTTAGCTCACAAACTGGTTTATTATATGTGGATGACAACTTTTTTTCTTTTTTATATTTTAGGTAAAGACCACATTTATGTGTTTTCTTTATATGGTAATTTAAGAATAAATAAATTTATAAGTTTATTGCAGAAGAACTTAGCTTTTTAAAATAAAATAAGATTATATATTGGATGACTTAATAAGACCTTTTTATATCTTTTGGGTAACAGATCAAAATTTTAAAAAATAAATGATTCAGAAGCTCTAAGTTTAACTGTTAAGACACTCTTACCCACAGAATTTTATTGGGGGAAATATAAACGTGAAAGCATTTTTCACGAAGAAGTTGTATATATTTTGCGAAATGTCATCATAAAAGCTTACAATAAGGTAGTAAGAGTATGCTAACATTGTGTTTCAGCATCATAAAGGATTTAAAATTATCCTTAAGTATGTCCCTGCTATTCTAAATGTTCATTTTTCTTAATTTGTGTTGATTGATACTTTTACTGTGATGCATTACATATGCACAAATAAAGGCATACAAACTTGCAAGAATTCTTGATGATTATATCCACTGTCTGGAGCCAGAGACTTTTAGGCTTGCTCTCAACTTTTGAGGTAATCAAATCCAGTTAGCCATTAGTTGCAGGTTTCCTTGTCAGCCAGCTGTTTCTCTCAAATGGAAATGAAAATGAGTAGGCTGTGTTAGGGAAATTAGGTTTGAATTTTAGATCTGACTCTTATTAGCTATATTATTTTGAACAAAGCATGAGACTTCACCACACTTCAGTTTCCCATGTATAAAGTGAACATTTACTTCTTAAGATGCATTTGATAATTTTTTATAATATTCCATGGTGAAACATGGTAAACAGAAATTCTATATGCATAAAACATTTTTTAAAAAAGAAAAAGAATATTTTTGCTTGGCTCTATGTTAGGCTGATCCTATGTCTGTGTGCATCTAATTCTATATCTACCTACCTTTCTACCTAACAAATATTTTCTTGTTAGGTGCAGTAAGTCAACTATGACCCATAGCGATCCTATGAATAGCAGATTTGTGTCCTGTCTTGTTTTGTTCCATTCCCAACATCTCTGATATGCTTGAGCCTATTGTTAAAGTTCCTATGTCTATTTATCTTGTTGAGGGTCTTGAAATGCATGTAACATAAAACATCAGTTATATACAGTACTAACGTTTTAACATCTGAATGTTAATTTACAGTGAAACTTATTTACATATGCAGTCTTTTTACACTATTCAAATGCCAATCATATTTTGTTTACCTGAAATTTTCTACTTGTTTATTTTGTAATTAATGTTAGTCCATGAAGATTTAATAGAATTTTACAGATCTATACTACCAATGTTGCTTTGAACTAAAGACTTATTACCTTATACGTGTGTAAATGTTGGGCCATGGATAAGAAAGGCTAAAGGACTATTTCTTGTTTTGTTAATTATTGTGGCCCAATATTTACAGTGGACCTTTGTTTATATTAGTGAGCTAAATAAATATTTGTAAATATTTGTCTATTTGCTGAACTGAACAACTTGGTGTTGCTGTGATGTTGCACACTTTTCCATAGCCCTGTCAAATACTATCATGATTACCCATTATGTACAGTGTTTGGATGAGCTTCCAGATTGATTTATGCTGGGAAGCAGAAAGTGGCATCCACTTCCTAAATTATATGCCTCTGGAAACTCTCTAAACTCTATAAATGTACACAAATGATGATCGATATAGAACAGAGTTCTGTACAGAATTGATGTTAGTCATAGAACAGAGTTTAGGTCTTTTGTGAAAACTTACTCATGCTAGACTTGGCGACACTTAAACACTGTTAAGTGAAACTAGTGCTGTTATATCTGGAGGAACACTCTTCCACTTTGTATAACACTCTTTGTCAATGTGCAGTATAAAGTAACCTGGTTTTTTGTGATGCTGAACCTCGCATCATTGGGGTATCAAATACCAGAATAGTTTCCCAATGAGGACAGTGTTTGGTGGAGCTCCCAGTTGCAAATGAGGTTTGGAAGTAGGAGAGATTCTGGGAAACTCTATGAACTTGGAGTTATGACAAAAGTTATGGAAAGGCATTGGGTCTTTTGTTCTTAGAGACATTATGAGTCGTGCGAGACCTGATGGCAATCAACAACAAGAAGAATAGAGGAATGAGATTCCTAAGTACACAGATACGAAGTTCTTGAATTGCAGTGTTGACAAAAAATGTTTAATAAACCAAAAGAAAAAAACAATTTTGTCTTGGAAGAAGATAAGCTAAAGGTAAATTGGTGACAAGGATGGTGAGACTTCATCTCACACAAACTGGGCATATTATCAGGAACTACCAGTCCTTGGAGAAAGCCATTGTGCTTGGTAAAGCTGATGAAAAAGAAGGCTCTCAACACAATGGCTACAAAGATATGTCCAAGCATATCAGAGATTGTGAACTTAGTGCAGAATCAGGCGTGGCTTTGTGTGCTCTACCTTGGGTCATTATGAGTCATAACAAACTCAATAGTACCTAAAAGCAGCAACAATACCATAAAGAACAATTTCAAAAGCCACTTTTTTTACCAACCTAGGTCATGAGAAAATTATAAAATTACTTTGTGCACTACTAAGTCACTGCCTTTTTAAGATGGAGAGATACAGAGGTAGCGTTCATGTTAAACCATATTACCATTTAAGCCATCTTACTGAGCTTTACTTCTTCCATTTTGGGGGGGGGCTACAAAAACTTATGGCCACTTTGTCTGTAAAATGAGACCAATGAGACCCAAGAGGATGACCCAGTTCATAATTAGTCATGGAAATGGAGGTTGACCTCATAAAAGGTAAGTTCGTTGTGCACAAGGTAACATAATCAGGGCTACCTAAACAGCAACTAACAAGCATACAAACATAACACAGGGATTGGCTGCTAGCTAGCATCTTGATGGTTATCTCGTCTTGATGGCAGTCATATAAGGGAACTTTTGGGGGTTATCTTTGATATGTGCTACTGTTCTTCCCCCCCCCCCCCAAAGTGGGTGGCCCTTGAGCCTTTGGCCAAGTGTGGAGGCCTGACATAGAGTGTGGCTTTAAAATCCCACAGGACCCTCAGGCCAAATTTATTAATTTTAGAATTAATATTCTTAAAATGACACAGCAATCATTTGTCTATTTGCTGTACTGAACAACTTGTAGCTGCTGTGATGCTGAACACTGTTCCATAGTTGTGTCAAATACCCTAATGGTTACCCATTGTGTACAATGTTTGGATGAACTTCCAGATTGATTCATTTAGGAAGTGGCTTCCACTTCCTAAACTACATGACTGGAAACTCTATGAACTTGGAGAAATGACGATAGTTACGAAAAGGCATTAGGTCTTTTTTCATAGACTCGTTATGAGTTGTGCTTGACTTGATGGTAATCAACAACAACAACCACAACAATTGTTATGTAATATAACATGGCATGGCATGTTGCTGTTCTCAATATTAAGAAGACAAACATTCTCACCACTGGACTGATAGGCAAGCTCATGATAGATGGTGAAAATACTGACACTGTCAGTGACTAAATCTTACTTAAATCCACAATCCGTACAGCTGGTATTAGGAGTTAGGAGATCAGGATATATATTGCACTGAGAAAGTCTACAATCAGAGAACTCTCCAAATTTCTGAGGAACGATAATGTTAATTTTAGGACTAAGGCTCACGTGATTCAGACAATGGTCTTTTCAATCACTTGCTATGCTTCGAAGAGCTCGACAGTGAATAAAGATGACAAATCATAGATTGATGTCTTTGAAATAGGATGTTGGAAGAAGAGGAGAGTACTGAATATCCCATGGACTGCCAAAAGAACAGACTGATATGTGTTGGAAAAGGTGAAACCAGATTGCTTCTTGGAAACAAAGACAATAAAGCTTTGAATCACATGCTCTGGGCATGTTGCTAGGAAAGGATATTCCTTGGAGAAGGATATTATGCTTGGAAAGGTGGAGGGATGGCATAAGAGTGGAGTGCCCTCAACTAGATGGATTGACACTGTGACTGCAGCAATGGATTTGAGTGTGTTAGAGATTGTGAGGATGGCACATGATAGGATGTGTTTTAGATCTGCTGTTCATAAGGTTGCTGAGTCATACTTGACTCAAAGGCACCTAACAACAGCTATTATTTTTTTTGTAACTAAAATACATGCTTCATTTATTTCTGTTTTGTTTATTCTTGTGGCCCAACATATTCAGTTTTTGTGGCTATGTATTGTCAAGTCACATAACTCATAATGACCCTATGTACAACAGCTCTGAGCCCTGAGCTGAGCCAGTCTCACTGACTCCAACACACTCACCTCGATTGTTTTAGTTACTATATTAATCCATCTCTTCTGGAGTCTTCCTCTCCTGCATTGTCCTGCCACCTTTTTGAGCATTATGTCCTGCTCTAAGGATCAGTCCCTCCTGGCCACATGCCCAAAGTATGAGAGACAGAGCTTCAAAATTTTTGCATCCAAGGAGAAAGATAGTTTCACCTTCTCCAAGACAGATCTATTTGTTTTCTTATTGGTCTATGGTATGTTCAAGACTCTTCTCCAGCACCAGAACACAAAGGCATCAATTCTTCTTGTGTCATTGTTAATCATTTCCCAGCTTACTGATGCATAACAAATAATTGTGAAGACGATGGCTTGCATCAGGCAAACCTTGGTCTATAGACTGACATCCTTGCTTCTTAGTACTCCGGAAAGGTCCCTGACAACAGATTTACCTGCTCCAATTCATAATTGGATTTCCTGACTGCTGGTGCCAAGAGTGTTGATGGTGGAGCCGAACAAGCTATAATTGTTAACAAGTTCTGTCTCTTCTCCAGTCATTGTAGTGTTGCCAATTGTCCCTGTAGTCAGAATCTTTCTTAATGTTGAGCTTCAATCCATATTGAAGACTATAGTCCTTGACCTTCTGTAGGAAGAGATCCAGATCTGCCTCAGTTTCAGTAACCAAGGTTGTGTCATCTGAATAACATAAGTGTTGATAAGTTTTCCTCCAATCCTGACGTCACATTTCTTCTCATAAAGCCCAGCTTCCAGAATGATTTGTTCTGCATATAGAATGATACAGTATGGAGACAAGACATATTCCCGACACACTCCTTTCCTAATTTTGAACCAGGCAGTGTTTCCCTCCTCTGTTCTGAGGACTATTTCCTGATCTAACTATAGGTTTCACTTAAATTCAATCAATGAAATCCTTCTTCATATTAATGAGCTCAAGTAATACTTGTTTAATAAAGGAATGTGTTTCTTAAATATATGGCTGTAAAATATGCATATTTTTATACAAAGAATGCAACTGGGAAAGGAATTAAGATATCAACTTCATGGATAATAAATTAAAACTAAAACCTTTCTAATTTGATTATAAAATCAAATGTAAAGGTCTTTCCCTAATCAATTTCATGACTGCTAGTTCTGAGACTAGGGAATGTTCTTATTAATGACTTAGTGGAGGCTACATTTTGGAGCAAAATAAAATATACTCAGTGTAAAGAGAGGTTATTTTTTTCCCAGAGAATATAAATTAATTTCTATTGCCTTGGAAATGTAATTCCAATAAAATCTTACTTTTAAATGTTTGGCCAGTTCTTGCAATGTCCTGTTACATCAACATGGAGCCGAAATGGATGGTGATCTTGTAGTAGCTCTGACAAGAACTGGCTGAAGCTCTGGCTGTTGTTGAGATCCATTGAAACCTGGCAGGAAAATGAAACTCCAGTTCTTTCATCTCCTTTTTCTGCTGCATGTTTGCTTTGGAGCTTTGGATCATACTTGTTAATGAGTGCTAACAAGGCTTTTTAAAAGGAACATGAACTGAGGAAAAAATAACATGACTGAGAAAGGGAGAATTTACACAAAAATGAAGAACAGAGAGGAAAGCAAAACAGACAGGTGCAATTCCAAAATACTTTAAGTGATTGTGTTAGGATTTGTGTTCATATGATGTTCTGGTTTAGTATAAAACCACAGAAATAGCATCTTCCAAAAATCCATCATTTCCTTTCAACTAAATTTATCCAGTGTGCAAGTTACTGAAAGTGAAGTCACATCATAATAAACATCATAATAAACCAGATTCAATTACTGAGTAGTAGATTCATCCCGGCTGTTAGGATCACTGAAACCACTGGCCTGCCAACATCCTCATCATTTTCGTTTCCTAAAAAAATAAATAACCGTGATGTTTGAAACACTTGATTTTAGTGACTAAAAAAAAAAATAAAAGCAACTGAGCACTTGGTTTGTTTTATGTGGATATCATTTGAATAAGGAGTTGTTGGAAAACACATGTTCTCTTTTAGTTTATTGGAGTACTACTAAGTCCTCTGAATATTAATTTAATAAATGATGTTCCAGTGACCTGAAAGAGGTTAAACAATAATATAATTACATCATTTCAGCTAATTGTTTGTGTGCCAAATACAAGCAATTCACATAGTTGTGAAAGCTCACCTTTTAAAAGCCATTTAGTCCTACTTTATCCATCCGTTCTTTTATCCAGTATTTCTTGAACACCTACTATGTGTCAAGTATAGTTCTAGATATTTGTGATCTGCAGCAGTCAGGTTTCTGCTAAGGCACAATTGCAATGTCTTGCTCATGAAGTTGTGTCTGTAATTCTGGTAGACTGCATGGGCTGTGCTGATTTTAGATTCAGACTTCTGTTAATTCAAATTTTGCCTACCTATCAACAACCATGGATGGGCTTTCTTTGTGGAGGAAAACTTTTGTTGTAAAGTGTCACATTATTGTTTCTGCTTTCATTCCACTGACCAGAGAAAGAAGCAATGTCAAGTTTAATTCCAGTGGAAATGTGGAGAATACTCTTTCTATGGAGAGAGAGTAATACCTATTTACTGACCAAAAATATCAAAAGTAAAACAAAAATAGACAAATACCAGTGATACAGGTATTTAGCAGTACTTCTGTGCGAAGCTAAGTGATAACAAAATAATTAATGAAACACATTAATGTATGTGAAGATGAATTTGATCATGAGGATATTTAAAAGAAAATAATTTTAAGATATGCAACTAGCCATTGCTAACGTTCAAACTCGACAGTGAGCCTAACATAGCAGTTAAAAACAGTGACTGTCATGAATGGAGTCAGGATAGAAGTAGAGGATGAAATTAAAGGGGTAATCAGCACAATGACACTAAGCGATCAGATTATTGAGGACTTTCACAGCTATTGTAATTACACTGGTTTGTAATCAGAAATAGAAGGTTATTAAGGGACAATATTTAAATCTTGAGGTACTTGATTTGGACTCACCAATATCTAGTTGATATTTAAAGCTATGAGAAAAGATGAAATCACCATGAAGCTAGAGTGGAGCATAAGCATGGATGAAGAATAAATATAGAGACCTTGGATACCTCAGCATTCACAGTAAAGAACATCCTGTGTGATACTCTCTTACTTCATGTTTAACAGGAATCAATATAGTGACAAAATCAAAGCTATTTCACAAATGGTTATATTAAGAACATATCTAGCTAGTTGTGTATGGTGTCATAAATCTAGAAAGTTTGCTCTGTTATCCACTTCCTAAACAACATGCCTTTGGAAGCTCTGTGAACTTTGATAAATGTTGATGGTTATAGAAAAGTTTCAGGCTTTTTGTTCATAGGGTCTCTATGAGTTGTGCTTGACTCGACGGCAATCAACAACAACAATCTGGATTGGTACTGCTGGACTAAACCTGAACTTGTATTGTGTGATTTTCTTTGCTTCCTTACTCCTCAACCTATTTCCCTAACAAACTCTACAACTGAGAGTAAAGAATGTGAGGCAAGTTGCAAAGAACACTGAACCCAATGATAGACGTAGAAGCACGTGAGATGGCATGTTTAACCACGTAACTATTTGTTTAATACTATGGACATTATTGATAAAGACTGTTCCCCTATTTGAAGCAGGTAGAAGTCAGACTCAGACCCCTTTTTGTTGCAACTGCTCCTTTTACACTGTGTTACCTATCTTTTGTGGTGAGCTGGCTATGTTTATTTTGCTTATTGTCTATGCAAATTAGCATTGTTTGTTATTAGAGTTAACCAGGTAAGCCAACTAAGAATGGTCATGTACGACCAGTCTAAGAATCCAGAAAAAGCTATAAATATGTCATTGCTCCATGTCCAGGTCAGCTATGCTTTCCTGTGGTAAAAAAAAAAAGTGTTGGGCTCCACTCCTGGCAGGTCACTCTGGTGGTGAATTTATCCCCTAGGAAGTTGCACTGCTAAACCAAAGGCAATGCTTATCTGACTTTTTAAACTACTAAGGGCTCTCACTTCCTTAAACTTCAGTTTAAGAATTTGTTCTTAAGTTTCTCCAGCATAAGAAATGCTAGTGAGTTCGGCCCTTTTGATTTTCTGACTCCAGTTCCTTGCACATGTTATAGTAATACTTTGTTTTCCCCCACTGCCATCAGGAATCTTCTCTTCAGCTCTTTAATATCTTTATTTCTTCCCTTTGCTCTGGCTTCTTGGTGCTCCAGTGAAATATTTAGAGTTTCGTCTGACATCCACCTTGGTCTTTTCTTCCTCCTCTGTCTTTGTAATGACTTTTTGCATTCTTTCTGGATGATATTCTTGATATTCTTCCACAGCTCATCCAGTCTTCGCTGATTAATGTCCAAGGCCTTAAACCTTTTCCTGAGATGGTTTTGAAATTCATATCGGGATAATTTTGGTTGCTGTTGACTTGATTTAATTTTACTCAGCTTCAACTTGAGTATGAGTAGTTGGTGGTCTGTTCCACAATCAGCATCTGGCCTGGTTTTCACAGCTATACTGAACTTCTCCAATGATTCTTTCCACAGATGTAATTGATCTTATTCCTATGCATACCATCAAGTGAAATACATGTGTATAGCCTGCGTTTGCCTTTCTTATAAAATGTATTTGCAATGAATAAGTAGTTTGA
>NW_006399930.1:889254-891601 GCF_000299155.1 Elephantulus edwardii | reverse complement strand
CCAAGTCTACTGCCCTGTGCAACCTTCATTATGGACTCCTGTCATGACAATAATACCTAATCATATATCCCTTTTAAACAGTTCCCTACCTCATCTGTTGCAATGCAGAATACATCATTCTTCCCCTTCTTCTCTGTCTTCCCTCCACTCCAGTGTCACTCCTGTTTTACAATAGTTGCCCTATGCAATAGTTGTCCTTCTGTGACTGAAATATTTCACTCAGCATAATGTTCCCTGGGGTCATATACTTTGCATAATATTTCATGAGTTCCTTGTTTTTCAGTGTTGCATATTATTCCATTGTGTGAATATGCCAGAGCTTCTCTATCCATTCATTTGTTGATGGTCACTTGGGTTGTTTCCTGCTCTTTGCTATTGCTAACAAAGCCACAATAAACATAGGTGCACATATATCAGACTGGGTGGCAATTATAGTTTTTTCAGAGTAAATTCCCAGAAGTGGAATTGCTGGTTCAAATTGTATTTCTATTTGCAACCTTTTGAAAAAACACCATACAACCTTCCAAAGTTGTTGCACAATTTTGCACTCTCACAAAGAGTGAATAAGGGTTCCAGTTACTCCACAACCCCACCAGCATTTGTTGTTTTCTGTTCTGTTAATTTTTGCTATTCTCGGGGACTTCAGCCTTCAATATGGTTTGAGGCTCAATATCAAGAAGGCAAAGATTCAGACCACTGGATCATTTGGCAGCATCAGGATGGGTGGTGAAGAGATTGAGATTGTTCACAACTTCAGTTTGCTTGACTTCACAGTCAATGCTCTTGGCCCCAGCAGCCAGGAAATCAAAAGACGTATCGCAATGGGAAATTCTGCTGTTAGGGAACTCTCCAAAGTACTGAGGAGCAATGGTGTCAATCTGGAGACTAAGGTGCCTCTGATATAGGCCATGGTCTTTGCAATCACTTGTTATGCATCAGAGAGTTGGACAATGGCTAGGGAGGATAGAAGGAGAAATGCTGCCTTTGAGCTGTGGTGCTGGAGAAGAATATTGAATGTACCATGGACTGCTAAAAAAACAAATACATTCAGCCTAGAGAGGGTTAAACCAGGCTACTCCTTGGAGACAAGGATTCTGGGGTTTCGTCTGACATACTTTGGACATGTTAGGAGGGACTGGTCCTTGAAGAGGCACATCATGCTTGGGAGGGTGGAGGCACCGTGTAGGAGGGGAAGGCCCTCTATGAGGTGGATTCATTCAGTGACTCGGGTAATCAGGATGGTTGTGTCAGAGATAGTGCAATTGGCACAAGATAGAACAGGGTTTAGGGTTGTACATACGGTCACTATGAGTCGCATGCACCTCCACATCATATAACAACAACAACAACAACAACATATTCCTTTTAAACTGTTCTTTCCTCTGTCTTTTCAGATGTCGTATTCATTATCTATGCACTCCTTTCCTGTTCTCTCCTAAAACTTCCATGTCAGTTCTGGTATAACAGTGGTGTTATGCAGTGTTTTTTCTTTTGTGACTGAGATATTTCACTGAGCATAATGTCTTTTAGGGCCATCCCTGTAGTGTCATGTTTTATGAGTTCATTGTTTTTTTGTGCTTCATTGTATTCCATTGTGTAAATGTACCATAGTTTTCCCACCAATTAGTTTTTTGGTGGGTACTTGAGTTGTTTATTTATCTTCTTTCCCCCCATAACTTTTTTTTGTAAATTAATTTTAATGAACATTTACAGAGAATTTGAATTTCCATTCATTCATTGTTACATTTTTCTTCCTGCTCATTTACCCCTCCCCTCATTAGCCTTTCTTTATGAAAAATAAAAGAAAAAATTAATTCTTTGTTATTCAATTCCTCCTCCCAAGTCCACTCCACTATGCTACCTTCATTCTGGACTCTTGTCACAACAATAATGTCTAATCATGTCAGTCCTCTTTTGTAACAGTGTCATTATGCCATATTTGTCTTTTTTGTGACTGAGATATTTCACACAGCATAATGTCCTCAAGGGTCATCCATTTTATGTAATATTTCTTGAGTTCTTTGTTTTTCAATGCCCTATAGTATTCCCTTGTGTGAATATATCACAGCTTCTCCATTCATTTGTTGATGGGCACTTCCGTTATTTCCTTCTCTTTGCTGTTGTGAACTAAGCTTAAATAAACATAGGTGTGCATCTGTTTGTAACTTTTTTGGTGCTTTTATTTGCTTCTTCCTGTCCTGGGATTCTGATTATGTGAATGTTATTTCTTCTGACAGGGTCCCATATTATTCTTAGGTTTGCCTTCTTTTTCCTTCCTTTTTGACTCTGCTTTTTGTTCTAGCAGATCAGTAGTGACAATTCTATCTTCTATTTCACTAGTTCTATG
>NW_006399930.1:885618-888064 GCF_000299155.1 Elephantulus edwardii | reverse complement strand
GATGGTTGTGTCAGAGACGGTGCGATTGACACAGGACAGAGCAGAGTTTAGGGCTGTTGTACATAGGGTTGCTATGAGTCGCAAGTGACTGGATGGCACATAACAACAACAAGGGAGACACAAAGCAGAGTGCAGAGACGCACGCAGGTCAGGGCTGGCAGATATGCGTCAAAACCTGAATGGAAAGCCAGGAAGTCCTGGTTTTCCCTTCAAGGACTGGATCTGTAGCCTCACTTGAGCTTCACCCGTCTCACTCCCTTCTGCTTGAGCATAAGGGGTCTGCTGTGGACCAGCCCAAGAGTGGTGATCCCCACAAAATACCTCACTCAAATTCTAGGTGTCCTGCTTGCTCTTGCCACATCCCTCCCCGCACACAGGCATCTGCTTGCTGGCAAAGGCTTGGCATCCTGTATTTTCATTTCTTGATTGCTGTTAGCAATGTGTTGTTGACTTTGAATCAAGTAAGATGAAATAACTGACAATTTCAATCTTCCTTCCAGATATCACAATAGATATTGCCTGATAACCTAATGCTGAAGATTTTTGTCTTCTTGTTGAAAATGAATCTATATTGAAGTCTTTGGTATTTGATCTTACACAGCAAGTGTTTTAAGTCCTCTTCACTTTCAGAAAGCAACGCTGTTTCACCTCTTCAAAGTGAGTTTTCTATGAGTCTTCATTAATCTTGATGTCACACTCATCATAAATCCAGCCTCTCTCAGAATACACATTGAATAGATATCACAAAAAGATACATCCTGATACACACATGTCTTGATTTTAAACCACAATATTCCCTTGCTCTGTTAAGATAGTAGTCTCTTGGTCTAGGTACAAGTTTTGCATTAGCACAATTAAGTGCTCTGGGATTCCATTTTCTCAATGTTGTCATAATTTATTTGATCCACTCAATTCAAATGTCTTTGCACAGTCCCTAAAATACATAGATAAAAATCCTCCTGGTATTTTTTGCTTTCAACCAAGAGATCTATCCAAAAACATTGAAATAATGCAAAATATCTTCTCAGACAACAACGCCGAAAAGTAGAAATTAACCATAGGAGAGTAAAGCTTACAGAACCACCCATGTAGAAACTAGGTAACTCTCTACTAGAAAATGATTGACTTATTAAAGAAATAAGAACGAAATAAAAAGTTCCTTGAAACAAATGATAATGAATATACAAGTTACCAAAACCTCTGGGACACAGATAACGTGTTCTTAGGGGGCAATTAATAACAATAGGCACACACATAAAAATAAAGAAAGAAGAATCAATAATCTAACTCAACATATTCAGCAAATAGGGAAAGAACAACAATCTGATCCTACAGACTTTATTAGAAAAGAAAGTATCAGGGTAAGACCTGATGTCAATGAAATAGAAAATAGAAAAACAATTGAAACCATCAATAAGACCAGGTGCTAGTCTTCTGAAAGGGTCAATAAAATTGATAAACCACTAACAAACTTTAAAAAAGAGAAAACACAAAAAACTTGATTAAGAAATTAAAGATGTGACATAACAGAAACAGGAAATTAAATTGATAATCTCAGAATACTATGGAAAGCTATACTATGATAAATTAGGAAACCTAGAGGAATGAACAAATTCCTCGAAACACATACCCTACCCAGCTTGGCAAGGACAGATACAGAACACTTGAACAGACTCATCCCCCCAAAAAAAAGGATTAAAAGGGTCATAAAAAGTCTTCCCCATAAGTCCTGAACCAGATGGTTTCACAGCTGAATTCTAACAAATATTCACAGACAAGTTAGCATACATTCTATTTAAATTATTCTTTTTACAAATATAACCAATTAGGAAGATTTCTAGAGACATTTTATGAAACAAGAATAACCAAAGAATACCCAAACCAATACTGCCAATAATATAAATTCCAGAACTAATACCAAAACCATGCAAAGACATTACTGAAAAAGAAATCTACAGACCAATATCTCTCGTGAAGATAGATACAAAAATCTTTAACAAAATCCTAGCCAATAGAATCCAAAAGCACATTACAAAATAACTCATCATGATCAAGGGGATACACAGCAGGTATGCAAGCATGGATCAATATAAAAAAAATCAGTGTAATTCAATATATTAACAAAGTAAATATTAAGAACTAGATGATCTTAGTAATTGATGCAAAAAAGGCATTTGAGAAAATCCAACACCCCTTCCTAATTAAACACTCAGCGAAGCAAAATTGGGATAGAAGGGAATTGTCTCAACATAGTGAAAAGTATATATGCAAAACCAATAGCCAACATCATTCTCAATGGAAAAAAACATTTTCCTTGTGAACAGGGACCAGATAAGGATCCCCACTGTCACCAATTCTGTTAATATTGTATTGGAAGTGCTTGTTAGGTCAATACAGCAAGGCAAGGAAATAAAAAGCATTCAGATTGTCAAAGAGATGTTTAAAC
>NW_006399930.1:884230-884835 GCF_000299155.1 Elephantulus edwardii | reverse complement strand
CACTTCTGAGGAACAAAAATGAGGTGAGAGGCATAAGACTCACTGACCTCAAAACCTACTACACAAAAGTAGTGAACAAAACATGGAACTGGTGCAATAAGAGGCACATAGATAATGGAACAGAATTGAGAACCCAGAAATAGATCCAACTACTTTAATCTGTGGCCCTCAGGGCTGGTTTAAATTGTTTTAGCTCAAACATTCTTCTAAGTGTTATAGCACTGGTCTGTCAATTTCCTGTGCAGAGATATCTCCTGGTTGCTGTGATGCTAAATACCGTGAAACTGACGTGTCAAATGTGATTATCATTACCCATGGTGGACAGTATTTGGTGGAGCTCCCCAATTAAAACAAGCTTGGAAGCAGGGGTGGCATCCACTTCCAAAATAACTTGCCTCTGGAAACTCTAGGAACATGAATAAAGTATCAAAGTTATACAAGTGTTCAGGTCTTTTGTTCATAGCTTTGCTTTGAGTTGTCTACTACTTAACAGCACTTAACAACAATAACACCACCAACATAGAAAGAACTCTGTGGATAGAAAGCTATGCTACTCAGCCAAAGGTGGGTGATTTTAATCTGCAACTCTCAGGCCTGATTTTAAT
>NW_006399930.1:876400-880410 GCF_000299155.1 Elephantulus edwardii | reverse complement strand
ATCTCATAGTTGTTTTGATTTGCATCTCTCTTAGAGCTAGGGATTTTGAACATTTCTTCATGTGCTTGTTGGCCATCTGAATGTCTTCTTCGGTGAAGTGTCTGTTCAAATCCTGTGCCCATTTTTCAATTAGCTTATTTTTCTTTAAAGAATAAAATCCCTATGCATATCTCAAAACTTCTCCAACATGGTAAAAAGGGAAGCCCCAGACTGGGGGAAAAATTGGTAATGACATGTCTGGTAAGGGACTTACATCTAGAATTTATAAAATACTCAAGAATGGGACCTACTAAAGATTAAATCCCTGTGTGCATCAAAAACTATTTCCAACCGGGTGAAAAGAAAACCAACTGACTGGGGAAAAATTTGGCAATACCACCTCAGACAAGAGTCTCCTAACTAAAGTTTACAGAATACTCCTGGGTTTCCACAAGAAAAAGACTGATAACACAATTATAAAATGGGCAAAAGACATGGAAAGAATTTTCACAGAAGAAGAAATTCAAGCGGCCAACAAACACATGAAACAAAGTTCCAAAGCACTGGCAATAAAAGAGATGCAAATCAAAACCTCAATGAGATACCATCACACTCCAGTAACAGTGACAAAGTTTAACAGGATAGCACATAATAAATGTTGGAGAGGTTGTAGTGAGATAGGAACTCTTATACATTGTTGGTGGAATTTTAAAATGGTACAACCACTCTGGAAGGCAGTGTGGCATTTCCTCAAAAAACTGGTTTTCACAAGAGTCCACAATTAAGGTTGCATAATGGAATGTACTTGGGACAGTGGGAGGGGTGCGGGGGATTGTAGACTAGGGAGGGAGTTTTTCTTTTACTTTTCAAAGAGAGGAGCGAACTGGGGGTGCGAGGGGGGGAGAGCTGGGTGGGGAAAGAAGTGCAGCAATGAATGAATGGAAATCCAAAATATCTGTAAATGTTCATTAAAATTATTAAAATAAAAAAAGAAAAAAAGTGTTTTTTATTCATCTACATATAAATGTGGAAGAAATGAATAATTTAAAGAGAAAAACAATAATTGTTAACATTTTTCCCAGAAAATATGTTATTGTAAAATAAAAAATTATAGTGGAAAAACTTCTACTTAAAATTTTTTAAGTTCCTGTTCTAGTTCACGTAGCCATAAAAGTGACATTAGAAGGTTGGTAAATTGTTCTTTAATCATGAGACCGTATATCATGTACAATCAGTCACAAGTTAAGGATTAATCTTTTCTAAAAATATAAGTTTTTATTTCAGACTAAGGTTTATACTTTTTTGATTTGTATATTTCTTACATGAGTAACTTACATAATTTAGAAAAGCATTCTTTAAAAATAAGAAAAATGAGTGATTTCCAAGTTTAAAAAAAAGTTGAATATAGAAATTTCATATGACTCAGCTATTCCGCTGTTTGGAATATACCCTGAGTATGAGAACTGAGGCACAAAATTCTGTTCATAGCAGCATTATTCACTATCACAAGAACATGTAAGCAGCCCAGATGTCCAACCACAATCAAGTGGATTGGGACAGTATGGTACATTCATACAATAGAATATTACACAGCATGCAGAAGCAATGATATTGTTAATTATTACCTACCTTGCAAGGGACTGAAGAGCATTATGCTGAATGAATTAACTCAATTCCACAAGGACAGATATTGTTTAAAATTATTATTGTAGGATGAGTATGGGGATCCAAGGGTTGGGGAGAGGGTGGAGACAGAGGGAGGAGGATGTGCCAGGGAAAGGGGGGATCAACCATCGGGTTATGCAATTTGATGGGGGGAGTGAGGGAAACTGGAAGAATCTGGTCTGAAAATATTTTCCAATTTTGTAAATAAACTAGTATAGTAATTAAAAAAAGAGGTCTATCTCACATCAGCAGTGATATCTCTGGTGCCATGGCCTCTTCAAAATCCACTGTTAATTTATGCTGGTTCTCTGTTAAAGTTCTAGCTAATTTTGAATAGTCTTCATCAAGATTTTTTTTTGCATGTAATCTTGATATTGTTCAACAATTTCTATACTCTGTTGGATTACCGTTTTGGGGAATGGAAATCAATATGTCTCTTCTGGTCACTTGTCCAGATTGTTGTCTTCCATATTACTTCGCACACCCTGATGAGCAAATTAAGGTCTGCATCTGTTTGTTGGAACATGTCATAGTGTTTTTTTCTTTTTCTCTTTCCAGATTTTTTTCACATCTACTTTACCAACTAAATAACAAAATAATATTGTTTAACTCTTGTTGGTACATGCTACAACTGTTCTAGGTGTTACGTATTTGTTACGTAATATTTTCCCCCAAAATATTTTTCATTATACATATGAAGAAGTAAAACCTCATAGAATCAATAAATTTGTCCATATTTAAATAACATAAATTGGACAAATGAATTTTAAATGATGATAATGATATAACTCTAAGTCAGACAATTTAGCTTCAGATTATATTCAAGTGACAGCTAAGTAATTTATCTTAGTGATTTCTTAACATATAAAGAGAAAAAGTTGCCACTGAAATTTCATAAACATTTGATGGACTCTTATTGTAGTACAATACATTCTCTTATTTTCTAATTTATTTGTGAAACCACATTTATTGATCATCTACAAAGGGGAAGGATACTTAGAGGTACTAAGAATTAAGTGATGGGTGAAAACAAACTTACATTATCTTCTTGTGGAATACCATTTAATGGACTATTTTAAGTGGTCATTTAGTATATCATTACTTACTAATACTGTGAATTTTATTTAATGCTTTCAGCAAGATTTAAGATAATATTATTTTATTTGTAGTTTAAAATAATTAAAAAAATAACAAATCAGTCAACCAACTATGCCATTCAGCTATATTAATTACTTTGCTCAGAATTTCATTTAATATACATTAAACAAATAGACATAATAAACTCTTTTAATCATTTTTTTAGTATTCAATGAATATTATTTGAGCTCCTTTTGTTCACTACCTACTCCTAGGAAAAGATGGACAAACTCCTCCCATTCAGTTATGCGTTGTTCCAAATGAACAATATAACCATCTAAATTGCCTCAGTTATTGTGTTAATCCATCTCATTGGAGACTTCTTCTCCAGTGCTGTCCCTCTTTCAAGTAGGATGTCCTTCTCCAAGGACTGTTTCCTCCTGGCCACCTTTGTGCCCAAAGTATGTGAGATGGAGCTTCAAAATCATTGTCTCCAAAAAGGAACTTGGTTTCACCTTTTCCAAGACAGACCTATTTTCTCTCCTGGCCGTCTATATTCAATACTCTTCTCCAGGACCACAACTTGAAGTCATCAATTCTGTTTGTATCATCCTTAGTTATTGTCCAGCTCTCTGATGCATAGAAAATAATTGTGAAGGCCTGGATCAGGTGTATCTTAGTCTCTATTGCTCCTCAGTAGAATTCTGCAAATTCAAAGATTTATTCATTCCAAATATCTTCTATAAGAAACATAAATGCAAACATAAACATAAACATAAACCTGATGGCATGTATAGGAATCAAATCGATTACATTTGTGGAAAGACTCCCTGGAGAAGCTCAATATCAGCAGTGAAAACCAGGTGGGTGCTGATTGTGGGACAGACCACCAACTACTCCTATGCAAGTTCAAGCTGAAGTTGAGGAAAATTAAATCAAGGCCATGGGAACCAAAATTTGATCTTAAGTCTATCCCACTTGAATTTCAAAACCATCTCAGGAACAGGTTTGAGGCCTTGAGCACCAATGAACATAGGTCAAATGAGCTCTTGGAGGATATCAAGAAAATCGTCCATGAAGAATGAAAAAAAATACAAAATGCAAAAGAGTACAAAGGCTGAAAAAGAAGAAAAGGCCAAGATGGATGTCAGATGAGACTCTGAATATTGCATTAGAATGTCAAGAAGCCAAAGCTAAAGGAAGAAACCAAGACATCAAAGAGCTAAAAAGAAAATTTCAAAAGGCAGCCTGCAACGACAAAGCAAGACACTGTCATGAAATGTGCAGAG
>NW_006399930.1:872407-874355 GCF_000299155.1 Elephantulus edwardii | reverse complement strand
AATGCAATTTATATTTTTATTTCTTGACTGTTAGTACCAAGAGTTTTGATTGTGGAGCCAAGTAAACTGAAGCTGTTTACAGTCTCAATAGTTTCCCCATCATGGGACTGTCAATTGGAATGGTGAGAATCTTTGTTTTTTTGATATTGAGCTTTAATCACTATTGAAGGCCATAGTCATTGACTTTCTGCAGCAAATGCCTCAGGTCCTCCTCAGTTTCAGCGAGCGAGGCTGTGCCATCTGCATAACACATGTTGTTGATGAGTTTCCTTCCAATGCTAATGTTGCATTCCTCCTAGAGCTTAGCTTTCCTAATGATCAGTTCGTCATATAGATTGAGACATATAGAAATAGAATATTTCCCTGCAATATACGTTTAATGATTTTGAAATATGTACTGTTTCTTTGTTCTGTTCTGATGACTGCCTCCTGGTACAAATATAGGTTTCACATAAGCACAATCAAGTGTTTTGAGATTCCCATTCTTAGAGTCAGCCCCAGTTGGTTATGATTCACACAGTCAAATGTCTAGTCAATGAAACAAATAGATATTCCTCTGCTACTTTCTGCTTTCAGCTATCTAATGGCTATTAAATCCCCTGGGCCATGGCCTCTTCTAATCTCTTCCGGCAGTTCTCTGTTGATGTGCTATTCCAGTGGTTATGTTTTTATAAATGGTTTTTGCAATGAATAAATCATTCATTGTACAGATTTCTACCATCCTATCTTCAGCCTCATTTCTGTCACCAAGTCCATGTTTTTCAACTACTGATCCTTCTTCCCTATTTCCAACTTTTGCATTCCAGTTACTCATCACTATTAAGACATCTTGATTGCATGTTTGACCAATTTCTGACTACAGAAGATAAAAATCATCTCTTTCCTCCCCTTCAGCTCTGGTTGTTGATGCATATATTTGAATGATAATGGTAGTCACTGTATTTTGTTGTATGTGTATGAATATTATCCTGTCTGTCACAACACTGCATTTCAAGATGGATCTAAAAATAATTTTTTAACTATAAAGGTGGCCCATTTTTCCTCATCTTTTCATCTCTGGTATAGTAGATCATATGATTCAAAATGCCCCATGCTAGTTCGTCTCTTCTCACTAATACCTAGTATGCATTTATGTGTTCCATTTGTTTCTTAATAATGTTCAATTTTCCTACATTCATGTTTCTCACATTCTACATTCCAATCACTAATGTCTGCTTGCAGCTGTTTCTCCTTTTTTGTGTTTCCATATTGTGGGCTCAGTCTCATTTGCCTTATCTGCTAGCCTCGCTTAAGTGTGTTCTATTTTACACAGGGTTTTCAAAGGCCTTTCAAAAGTGAATGGTCAATCCTTCTTTCTAGTCTGTCTGAATTTGAATGCTCAGCTTTAGAATAGTAACTGATTACATTTTATAGGAAGGAGCAGATGAAAGACATTTTCCAGTTGTAGAAATAGCCAATAGTTTCAATGACTGGTTCTATATACTGTATTTGGAACATTGACTCTCATTGTAACCAAATCAGAACCAATTCACAGCTGTCCTTTCAACAGCTTTTTAGAGGCTGTATTATCTGTTCTAATACCTGTGGTGGTATCATATATAACCTAGTTGTTGTTGTTGTTATTGTTAGGTGTCATCAAGATGTAGAAGACTCATAGTGACCTTATGAATGAAAGACCTGAACACTTGTATAAATTTTATCATTTCTCCGCCGCATTCATAAAGTTTAGGAGGCAAGCTATTTTGGAAGTGGATGCCACCCCTGCTTCCAAGCTTGTTTGAAGAAGGGAGCTCCACCAAACACTGTCCATTGTGGATAACTATTATAACATTTGACACATCTGTGTCACAGTGTTCAGAATCACAGTAACCATGAGTTACCTCTGTACAGCAAATGGACAGACCTTTGCTATAGCAATTAAAAGAACGTCTTACCAAAAAGAATTAAA
>NW_006399930.1:869560-871167 GCF_000299155.1 Elephantulus edwardii | reverse complement strand
TAGGTGCTGTCAAGTTCATTCTGATTCATAGTGACCATAGGGGACAGAAGATCAAAACCCTGTGATGTGCTGTAATGTCTTCACAATTCTAGTGTTGTTTAAACATTTTTAATTTAATTTTTTGCAGTCATTGTGTCAATCTTTCTCACTGATATTTTTATGTTCTCTTTCTCATTGTTTTTAAATCAAAGTGACTGACAGTGGACCTCCATTGCCTTTCCAAGGCTGTAAATTGTTCAGGAAGCAGTGTCCGTTTTTCACCCATAAAGTCAATGGTAGATTTGAACTGCAGTAGAGGAATGGCCTATGGGATAACAAGACTTCTCTGCATAGACTACAGTATCAGAGCTTCTCATTGAAATTCTTCCTACTGGGAACATATTAAGTAAAGCAGATCTAAAGTTTGCTCAATGGGAGAAGCTGCTATATGTGTTTGGAAAGACATTGCTAAAGTAGAGTTTTGAATCAATTTAGAGAATGTGCAAAATCTGGAAAAATGGTACAGTCTGAGGTGTTTAAGGCATATGATACATTTAGAACAAAGCCGTAGGAATAGAAGCTTGAGAGAGGAGTGGGGAGGTAACCTTGATGGTTCTTGCCCAGCTGTAAGAACTCTCATCTGTAACTCTTTTGCCCTATAATAATCCCATAGTAAAAAATAAATAAATAAATAAAATCCTAGTAATGTGATTATATTTTAAAAAATAAAGACAAGGAAAAGAAAAACAACAAACACAAAAAATGTTTGAGCTTTTTCTTTGCTCCAGAAAAACAGCTTATTGATGCATAAATAAAAAATATACTAAAAAAACTAAACCACAAAACCCTCTGTCTTCATTTTGAAGCATTTTCAAGCTGAAATCAACTGTCCATTTCTTACCTTCACAACTTTCTCTTACTTTGAAGATCTGATTTGCAAATAACTGGGAAATCTACAGAATTAACTCATGTTTTTCTTGGCCTCTTGGTTGTTGCTGTTCAGAAGCCCACACTACATGTTACTGGCAGAAGATGGGAAATCTTTGGACTCCATGGGAGGAATGAGTGGAAAAAGGTGTTGAGAAATATTTGGTGCCGTTAGCTTCTTTTTACATGACATCCTTTCACACATTCATTTGTTAGGGCAAGCAATTCCTAAATTTTTTTCCCTTTTTTTCTAAAACCACAGACTCCTGACCTTTACATAACAGGGAGTATTTATTTAAATATAGACTGTTGGGCATGGACAGAATGCCCTAGGGATAAGTCACTCATTTTTCTTTGGGGTGACCTACTCTTCTTGTACTTTTCCAATTGAAGAAATCTGTAGCAGTAGTCTATGATCCCTAGAAACAATGCCTAACAAACTGCATCCAGGAACACTTGCTAAATTTATTGGATGGGCGTTTACTTTGTTTAAATTTCATTTTTAAAGGAAAAAAAATAGGATGAGATTAAGTAACCTTTCCTAGACTTGAAAAACATTTTCCCCCCTTACCAAGTGAATCTGGCAGAATACTTTACCCACTAGGAAAAATTTAAAGAAAAGTACCTGAATCTTTTATAATCACTTTTATCACTCTGTATTTTAAATTATATCTATAATTCTATATATACACACATAAACA
>NW_006399930.1:855369-869411 GCF_000299155.1 Elephantulus edwardii | reverse complement strand
ATATAGTTGTCATTGTTAAGTGTCATTGAATTGTAAATGACTCGTAGCGACCCTATAAACGAAAGACCTGAGTCTGTTCATAAAGTTTCCGGAGGCAAGCCATTTAGGAAGTGGATGCCACTCCTACTTCCACGCTTGTTTTAATTGGGAACTTCCACCAAACACTGTTCACCATCGGTAACCATTATCATATTTGGCACATCAGTGTCACAGTGGTTAGCATCACAGCAACGACGAGTTACCTCTATACAACAATGCATAGACCAATGCTATACCACGTAGAAGAATGTTTGACAAAAAAAAAAATTAAACCAGGACTGAGTGCTGCAGATTAAAATCACCCACCTTTGGCTTGGTACCATAACTTTCTGTTCACTAGGCCAACATAGCTCTCTCTGTGTTGTTGTTATTGTTAAGTGCCATTGAGTTGTAGATGACTCATAGTGACCCTTTGAACAAAGGACCTGAGCACTGTTTATAGAGTTTCCTGAGGCAAGCCATAAGCATGCATATTTGTTTCTTCCTTATGAATAATGAGGCATCAGGATTAGAGGAATTCATCAATGACCTGTGTCATGCAGATGACAAAACCTTTCTCGCTGAAACTGAGGAAGACTAGAAGCATTTGCTTTAGAAGTTCAAGGACTACTACCTTCGATGTTGATTGCTTCTTAACATCAAGAAACAGAGATCTTCACTGGGCCAATACATAGTATCATGATAGATGGAGAAAGGATTGTATTTTGCTTGGATCTACAATCAACATTCTTGGCATGAGTGCCATGAAATTTAAAAAAAAAAGTTGCATTGGGAAAATGTGTTGTCAAAGATCTCTCTAGGGTGCTAAAGACCAGTGATGTCTAAAATTGACTCTTTTAGCTGCTGTTGTTAATTTAAGACTTATGTAATAAGATGTTCATAGACTTTGCTGTTAAGACCTGAACATCTTAGTGACAGTTGTTTTTGTTAGGTGCCATTGAGTCAACTATGACTCCTAGCAATCTTCCGAACAGCAGAAGTGTACCCTGTCTTGTTCTGGGCTATCTTTACACTTTCTGACACACTAAAGCTCACAGTCACCTTGTCAGTCCACTTGGTTGAGGGTCTTAATATCTTTTGCTAATCCTTTGTCCTTCCCAGCATCACATCTCTCTCCACAGATTAGTCCCCCCTAGCAACATGTGAGGTGAGCCTCATTATCATTGCCTCTAATTCCAGCTTCACCCTCTCCAAAATATAGTTATTTGTTCTTTTGACAGTGCATGATATGTTCAGTGATCTTCTTCAACAAGACAACTCAAAAGCCCTCCAGCTGCATCCTCTTCAAGACATATTTTCTCTTGTGGCTGTCCATTGGATGTTCAGTGCCCTTCTCCAACACCACAGCTCAAAGACTTCAGTTCATCTTTTGTCATCCCTATTCATTGTCCAGCTTTCGGATGCATAGCAAGTGATTGGAAAGACCATGACCTGAATCAGATGCACCTTAGTCCTCAAACTCACACCATAACTTCTCAATAATTTGAAGAGGTCCCTAACTGCAGACTTTCCCAATGCAGTATGTCTCTTGATTTCCTGACTATAGGCACCAAGGATATTAATTGTGAATCCAAGTAAGATGAAATTGTTGACAGTTTCAATATTTCCTCCATTTCCCACAATGTTACCTACTGGTTCAATATGATCAATATTCTACTGGATGAATGTGCCATAATTCTCAGTCCATTCATATTTGGTTGGACATCTGACTGTTTCCACGTTCTTGAGATGATGAATATTTCTGCTATGAACATTAGTATCAAGTCTCCATTTGAGCCTCAGTTCTAATGCCAACTGCCTTCCTGAGTGATTGTACCATCTTAAAATCTCACCAACAACATATAAGTGTTACTATCTTGTCACATGCTCTCCAACATGTATTACTTGCCGTCCTGTTAAACTTTCTCATTTTGTTGTGGTTTTGATTTGCATCTCTTTTATTGCCAGTGATTTGAAGCATTTCTTCATGTGTCTTCTGAGCATTTGAATATCTTCCTCTGTGAAAATTATTTCCATGATTTTTGCCTATTTTATAATTGGCAGAAGCAGAGGAGTGAAGATGGGCTGGGCTGGGGTGGGGTGTTAATCATAGGGTTGCACAATTCAGTAATTGGGAGGGTGGGTGAAGGACATAGGAAGGAACTTTTATGAAAACATGTATTCAAACTTTGTAAATAAATCAGTATAAAATTAAAAAAGGTAAAAAAATTACAAAAACTTTTGACAGATAAGATAGAATATTTAAACATATAATATGTCTAATAAAATATATTCAGCTCACAAAATAAGTAATAAAGTATGAATATATTCAGATATATCGGCATGTATGTAAAAATAAGTTGTATGTTTATGAGCATGTTTTTTGTTGTTTTGGCTTTTTCCTTTGGTTTGTTGGTCTTACACACTTAGTTGATATTGTCTTGTCACAAGCTTAAAGCTCTATGATAGTCATTGGGTGAAAAATGAGTTCTTGTTTACTTATTCAACAGCATTTTCACCATTGTAGCATTCTTTCTTGTTCTAGAAAACTAGTGAAATTATTTGCCATTGATTTAATGTAATATTAATATTATACTATTCTATAATTGGTTTAAGGGTTACTATAGAACCAAATTTTGGACAATGAGTCCTGAGGGGAAATTGACTTAAGATTTCTAGGAAATAGTTTGCTCCTTGAAAATAGAAATACTTACTTTGAACTCTCTTTAGTTAGAATTTACTGAGAGTTGATCCTCCAGTAGATTTTCAGGGGCTTTAAATCACACAGGCAAATATTGCTTATATTAACAAAAAATATGTAAGTAAAAATATATTTTACAATTCTGAATGTGTATTGTAGAACTCTGGTGGACTAATGTATTTTACTTTGTTGTTGTTATGTGTCATAAAATTTGAACCAACTCATAGCTGACGGTTCAGCAGGTTTTCAGAGGCAGTTAATCACATGAGAAGAGATTGCCAATATTTCTCTTGAGAAGCAGATGGTAGATTTGAACCTCATACCTTCTGATCAAATACCAATGATAAAAGACCAGATGAGTTGTGGGATGATATCAAATATATCATTCATGAAGAGAGCAGAAGTTCATTATAAATAGAGGAGGAAGAAGAAAACTGATAGGAATGGCAGAAGAGACTTAACAGATATATCATTACCAAATGTTTTTTTCACAGCCTGTGGGTTTCCTTTTACCCTGTTGGAGAAGTGTTTGATGTGCATAGGGATTTGATTCGTAGAAGATCCCTTCATATATTTTATTCTCTACAGGTTTTTTAGCATGCTTGGAAGACTGTTCGTATTGTGGATTAAGACTTCTAGAAGTCTTCCAAGCTTTACATGTGGTGTGGGGGAAAGTAATAAAAGAGAAGATGAATAATGAACACTGCATTGGAACAGAGGAAGGAAGGAACTGTTTAAAAGGGATGTATGATTTTTTGAAATTTTTTAAAATTTTTATTATTTGCATGACAACAGTCTAAAATAAGAAGTGCATGGCAAAGTGGATTGGTGAGGGGAAGAATTATGCAACCATAAAGGAATTTAAAAAAAATATTAAAAGCTAACTGGGAAGCTTGGGAGTAAAATGTGCAACAATGAATACCTGGAAATCCAAATTGTCTGTAAACATTCCTTACAATAACAATAAAAACATATTTTTTTAAAAAGGAAAAGAGACCTGAAAATTGTATGAGAGCTTCAAGAAACCAAAACAATGGGGAAACATGCTCAAGCAAAAGAGTTAACAAAGATTTCAAAGCTTGAGAAGACAAAACAAAATATTTTAATGGACTGAAGAGAGCTAGAATTGGAGAATGAAATAGGAAGAACACAATAGATGGTGAAGAGATCGGGATCATTAATAGTTTTAGCTTAGCTTACTTGGCTCCACAATCAACACTCTTAATACCAGCAGCCAGGAAATTAAAAGATGAATCACACTAGGAAAATCAGCTGTCGGGGACCTCTCCAGAGTACTGATGTCAATCTAGAGTCTAAGGTATACCTTATAAAAGCCAAGTTCTCCACAATGATTTGGCAAACATTAGAGAGCTGGATAATAATGAAAATGATAGAAGAATCACTGCATTTCTCAAGTTGAAAGAACTGAAGGAGCTTTGGAGGCCTAGTGGCAAGAAGCTGTGCTGTAATCCGAAGGCATGCAGTTCAAGCCCACCAGCTGCTCCATGGAAGAAGAATGTACCATCTCCTCTCCTGCAATTAATTGCATCTGAAAACCCACTAAAGTTCATCTATTGGTCTGTTCTGACTTGATGGTAAACAACAACAGTGAGCAATATATTAAATGACCTAGAAAACATCAAAAGTTGGAAGGAATACACGGAATCACTGTGGCACCAAAAAGAATTGACTGACACTGAACCAAATGAAGGAATACATTGTGTTCTATGGACTGTATACTTCCCCTATATTTGTACAAGTTATATACTCAGAAAGTCATGTAGGAAGGTGAAGAGGGATTCTGTGGAACAAGTCTATTCTGTATTACATGATGTTGCCCTAAGTGAGAGACTGATTTGATGACACTTAACAACACATTATTTTGGTCAGGTGCTCTTGTGTAGAGTATGACTCTTTGCAACCCTATGAACAACTGATATAAATATCCTATTCCATGACAATCTCAATCTCTGACATACACAAGCCCATTGCCACAGTCAATATGTCAGTCCACATGTTTGAGGATCTTCTACTTTTTCATCATCTCCAACTTTTCAAGTGAGATTTCTCTCTCTCTAAGGAATAACCTTTCCTAGCAACATGTCCAAAGTATGTGAGATGAAACTTCATAATCTTTGCTGCCAAGGACCACTATAGCTTCATCTTTTACAAATCATATTGGTTTGTTTTTTTGGCAGTCCATGGTGTTTTAGCACTGTTCTCCAACACCACAGTTCAAAGATACCAATTCTTTTGTTATCCTCAGTCATTGTCCAGCTCTCGGTAGCATAGCAAATGACTGAAAAGATCATGGCCTGAATAACGTGCACATTTGTTCTCACATTGACATCATTGCTTCTGCAAAATTTTGTCAAGTCTCTGCTGAACACTTATCCAGTGCAATACATCTCCTGATTTCCTGACTGCTGATAACAAATGTGGGCTCAAGGAAGAAGTAATTGACAGTCTCAATCATTTCTCTATCTATCATTGTGTCTCCTATCAGTCCAGTGCTGAGGATTTTTGTTTTCTTGATGTTGAGATGCAATTCATACTGAAGACTGCTGTGTTTAACCTTCTTCAACAAGTACTTCAGGTCTTCCTCACTTTCAACATGCACGATTATGTTATCGAATAATGATGGTTCTGAATGAGTCTTTTGCCAATACTGATGCCACATTTTTCTTCATAGATCCAACTTTTCAAAAATTTGCTCAGCATAGAGATTAAACAGGTATTGAGAAAATATACAACGCTGAGCCACATGCTTCCTAATTTTTAGCCATTCTGTGTTCCCTTGCTCCAGCTCTTGCTCTAGGTATATACTTCACATGAGCACTAGTCATAATTTATTATGATCCACACAGTCAAATGTCTTTGCATAGTCAATAAAGCATAAATAAACATTTATCTAATATTCTTTGGGTTCAGTCAGGATCCACTTATCATCAGCAATTACATCTCTCATGCCACAACCTCTTCTAACAACATAATAAAGACCTAACTACTTGATGTGGCTAAATTAGTAGCCAGATTAATTTATCTCCCTTCTTTTATGTAGTTTTTTCCATATAAATTCACCTACGCTTCTCCTATATTTTATATAGCACTGTGTTATAACTATATGTGTGTATACTTTTCTAACCTATAAACTTCTTAAGTTTTCTCACTTGGTTTTGCAGCTCCCTAACCACCCACATTGGAAATAGGAGTAACATACACTTCCTAAATAACTTTCCTCTGGAAACTATGATTTTGATAAATACCGATAGTTGCAAAGGGGTTTCAGGCATTTTGTTCATGAGGTCACTATGAGTTGTGCTCGACTCAAAGGCAATCAAACATCAACAACATGCCTGGATGATACCCTAGCAAAATGTACATTAGCAGTCATACCATCTATTTGCTCGTTTGGTGTGGTAATTATATCAGTAAGAGGTTTAAAAAACCCTCTCAAATCATAAAGGGGGATTAAATTTAATGATCTGGGCCATTTAAGTGATTGTGAGATCTTTGGTAGACTGCAGATATCCAGAATATAGTTGATGAAGAATGCAAAAAGTCATTACCAAGAAGGAAAAAGACCAAAATGGGTGTCAGAAGAGACTTGGAATATTGAACTAGAACACCCAGAAGCCAAAGCAAAATGAAGAATTCAAGACTTTGAGAAGGAGCTGAATGGAAGATTTCAAAGGGCAGCTCGTGAAGATAAGACAAAATATTATTACAGTACAACGAGCTGGAGCTGGAAAATCAGAAGGGCCAAACTCACTCAGCATTTCTTAAACTGAAGGAACTGAAGAATAAATTCAAGTCACAAGTTGCAATGCTTAAGCATGCTATGGGCAGAATATTGAATGACTCAGGAACCATTAAAAGACGATGAAAGGAGTATACAGAATCATTGAACCACCAAGAATCACAAAGAATTGGCTGCTGTTCAAGGAACAACGCATGCACATGAGGCAATGATGATGAAGGAGGAATTTCAGACTGCTCTGAACGACTTAGCAAAAATAAAGCATCAGGAATTGATGGAAAACCAATTGATATATTTCAACAAACAGATGCTGCCCTGGATGTACTCACCAACTTGTGTCAAGAAATTTGGAGGACAACTACTTGGATGACTGACTAGAAGAGATCCATATTTATTCCCATTCCAAAAAAAGGTGACTCAACTGAGTATGGAAATTATTGAACAATATCACTCATATCACACACTAGCAAAGTCCTGCTGAAGATTATCCAGAAATGACTGAAACAGTGTATTGACAAAGAACTATCAGAAGTACAAGCTGGGTTTAGAAGAGGTCATGGCACTAGAGACATTATTGCCAATGACAGATGGATCTTGACAGAAAGCAAAGAGTACCAGAGTAATGTCTATCTGTGTTTCATTGACAATGCAAAAGCATTTGACTGTGTGGATTACAACAAATTGTGGCTAACCTTGAGGAAAACTAGAATCCCAGAACACTTGATTGTGCTTTTGTGAAACCTATAGTTGCGCTAGGACACAGTCCTCAAAACAGAGAAGGGAAACACTGCATAATTCAAAATCAGGACAGGGGTGTGTAAGGGATGTATCTTGTCTCCATACCTTTTCAATCAATATCCAGAACAGATCATTTGGGAAGCAAGGCTTTATGAGGAGGAATGTAGCAACAGGATTGGAGGCAGACTCGTCAACGCACTACATTATGGTGATGACACAACCTTGGTTTTTGAAACTGAAGATCTGAAGTACTTGCCACAGAAGGGCAAGGACGGTAATCTTCAATATGGATTGAAGCTTAACATCAAGAAGATAAAGATTTTTCACCACTGGACCAATTGGCAGTACCATGATAGATGGAGAAGAGATTAAGGTTGTTAACAATTACAGTTTGCTTGACTTCACAATCAACACTCTTAACACCAGTAGTCAGGAAATCTAAAAAAAAAAAATTGCATTGGAAAAATCTGCTGTCAGGGACCTCTCCAGAGTCCTGAAAAGCAAGGATGTCAGTGTAGAGATTGAGGTACACCTTATCCAGGTCATGGTCTTCACAATTGCTCCTTTTGCTTAAGAGAGTTGGACAATAAGTAAAGATGACAGAAGAAGAATCAATGTCTTCTCATTGTGGTGCTGATGTGCATGCCTCATCGACTGCCAAGAAAACAAATAGGTGTGTCTTGGAGAGGGTGAAACCTAGTTCCTCCTTGGAGGCTAGGGTTTTTAAGCTCTGCCTCACATCCTTTTGGCAAGTGGCCAGGAGAGATCAGACCTTGAAGAAGGATATCATTCATGGAAGTGTGGAGAGACAGCAAAGGATAGGAAGACCCCAGATGAGATGGATTGATGCAATAACTGAGAAAATGGAGGTTAAGGTGTTGGAATTAATGATACTGGCTCAGGACAGGGCAGGGTTCAGAGCTGCTATACATTAGGTTGTTATGGGTCACAGGGAACTCGAGGACCCATAGCAACAACAACAACAGCAATAATTCTATTTGGGAGGACCTGAGGTAGTTGAAGAGAAGCATTCTATATTCAGATTTTGTAGCAAAGCAGGAATTCATACTGAGTGCTTGGCAAGCATATGGAATTTTGGTTAAAAAATACATAAACATATTTTAAACAAAATATACTTGCATGTACTACAAATGTATGTTGTGGGTTTTTGAGGTGGTTTTGGGTTGGGTGGGGTTTTTTTGTTGTTTTTTTTAACAATATGCTTGGAAGTCATCATAAGTCACTGTTCTCATCAACAGCTTGTTTTGGAATGGTTTCTGGGGTAGGAATCTGTTTTTAAAAGATCTTCTTACACTCTTTTTCACTTTTTCTTCTGCCTCACCCTTTATTTAACCTAACCATGACCTGAGTGGCACTCATATATACCTTTAGCATATATATATATATATCCTATGAAACTAATATGTGGCTAGCTCAATTGCGAGGGAGGCATAATACAAAATGAATTACCAGTTTTAACTAACTACACATTAGTAGGGAACTCATACAATTCTTATAGGAAATATAATATTCTTTACATTTATATTTTTTTGAGATTATTTAACACAAAGAACGAAGAACTAGCTACTGAGATTGGATAGTGATGGAAGTTTAAAAAAAATCACTACCTGAATCTGACCTATTTGTGTTAATATATGTAGATGTCTCATTGTAATCTTGTGTAGTGTTAATATCTACAGGTCATGTAAGTTAAAGAATGTTGTAAAGACAAATAAAAAATATTGGCAGATTTTTAATTACTAAGAATCACAAAGGAGAGCTGGTGGCTTTTTGGTAAGGAGTTTCTCTGCCAACCCAAAGGCAACCCAAAGGTTTGAATCTACCAGTTCCTCCACAGGACAAAGAAAATTTCCTTCCATGGAATTTAGTGCTTCTGAAAACCTGCTGTAAGATCAGCTCTGAGTTGGTTCCAACTAGAAGCTCAACAAAAACAACGATAAGAATAATGAATTTGCACTTGTATTTCTGCATATATTAAAATAAAGTAATCTGGATGTTAAGTTATTTACTTTAAATGTAAATAAACATAGTGAAAAAAGATAACATTTTTATATGTTTAAATTTTCAGTGTATCAAACTTTTTTTTAGCAGTCTCACACATTGGACACTACACCTTCGGACAATGAGCAAACTATTTTAGAAAAAAAATCTATACACTGTCCTAAATTCTAGTAGCCGAGGCGTCTGTCAATCTAAGGTCCCTAACTATTTCGTCGGATCCTGAGAATGTCTCACAGACAGATGCAACAAAATGGATGTCAGCTGACAGCCCAGGGTGTGACAGTGAGTTTCCAGTGATGGAAGTATTCTGAATATATAACTCTGAAGGAGGAATCTTGATTATGTTCTCCATCACCTACTTTTTCTCCCTTTCTCTCATTTTGTAAACTTCATTCCTAGACTTCGTATTTCATATTTATGGATCACCTGATGCTTTCATTGTAAAGAATTTCAACCTCTTAGGTTTACTAAAATTTGTGTTATTTGCAAACAAATTTGCAGGTCAATATGATTAGGAGATAATGAAAATAGTGAGAAATGAGAATGGCTGTGCATCAGAGTTGTATCCTTTTCCCATAACTAATTAATCTTCATACTGAGCAGATTATTCAAGAATCTTTACTCTTATGAATAAAAATGTCTATCATAATTGGAGGAAGACTCATCAATAGCATTTGTTACGTAGACACAACATCATTTACTCAAAGTGAAGAGGTCTTAAAGCACTTGCTGCAGAAGACTATAGCCCTCAATAAATTGCATCTCAACATGAAGAATATAAAATCTTCATCACTAGACTGATAATCAACTTCATGATAAATGGAGGGGGGAAAAAGGCTGTCAATTACTTCATTTTAGCTGGATCCACAATGGAAATCAGGACATAGGAGATGAGGAGAGGTATTATATTGGGCAACTCTGTAGTCAGGGACCTCTCCAAATTGTTGAGGACCTCTATTTGAAGACTAAGATGAACCTGATTCAAGCCATGAACTATTCAATCATTTTCTAAGAATTTGGTTTTGTTGTTTGGTGCTGTAGAGTTGAGTAAGATACGCAGAGACCCTTTGAACAACAGATCTGAACACTTCCTCACACTTTCTAACACATTAGAGTCCATTTAACAGTCACTGTGTCAATCCACCTAATTGAGGGTCTTCCTTCCTTTCACTGACCCTCCACCTTTCTAAGCATGATTTCTCTCTCCAAGATACATCACGGAGAAGGTATGACCAGAACGGTTCTTGGTGACAATGACAATGAAGCTTCATCTCACATCCTTTGAACATACTGCTGGGAGAAGCTATGCCTTAAAAAAGACATCATACTTTGGAAGGTAGAGGGATGATGGAAGAGAGGAAGACTCTCCAACAGTTGGGTTGATACAGCCAGTGCAGCAAAGGGCTTGATTGTGTAAGAGATAGGGTTCAGACCTGTTATTTATAGGGCCATTATGAATCATACTCAATTCAATGGCTCCTAACAGCACTACATAAGAAGGAGTGTGGAAAACCTAAAAATCTTTATACTGAACTTTCCTTTAATTGATAGTTTCAGAAGGCACTGGGAGGCAACATGGGAAGTGGAGACAGAGCAGGTGAGAATATAATGAGGAAAAGAGAGTTGGTCCTACTAGGAGAAATTAAAGGATAAGGAAGCTTAGATATTAACCTCAAAACCCATTTGCCATTGACTGAGGGTAGTTTCTTACATTGCTGATTTTTCAACATTTCCATATTGTTCACTAAGCAGACTCAGAAAATGACCTTGGCATGAGAACTAAAAGTTTATCAAATAAAAAATGAATTGCATTGGTAAAGTCTGCTGTCAGAGACCTCTCTAAAATACTGAAGAGCAACGGTGTCAGTCTGGAGACTAAGTTGAACCAGATACAGGCCATTGTCTTTGCAGTTACGTTCTATGCATCAGTGAGCTGGACAATGACTAGGGATGCTAGAAGGAGATTTGATGGCCTTGAGCTGTGATGCTGGAGAAGAATATTGAATATATCATGGACTGCTAGGAGAAAAAATAAGTTCATCCTTGAGAGGGTGAAGCCAAGCTGCTCCTTGTAGGCAAGGATTCTGAAGTTTCAACTGACATACTTTGGACATGTTGCGAGGAGAAATCAGTCCTTGGAGAGGGATGTCATGCTTGGAAGGGTTGAGGGACAACACAAGAGAGGAAGACCCTCAAAAAATGGATTGATTCAGTCACTGGCATAATGGGGATAGGTGTGTAGGAGACACACAGGATTGGTAAGGGAGAGAGCAGGATTTAGGGCTGTTGTACATAGGGTCACTATGAGTCACAGGCAACTCGATGACACATAATAACAACAACAACAACAACTCTTATTTGCAGAGAATCAGAGTAGGGTGTGCCTGATTTGGATTATGATCTTTTCAATCACTTACTATGTTGAGCAATAAATGAAGATTAAAGAAGAATCAATGCCTTTGCATTACTGTGTTGGCAAGGAGTACTGAATATGCCTTGGAATAATATGTTGAAAGAATAAGCACATGTTTTTTTTTCTAAGAGGAAATGGAACGAAGGGCCTCCTTAGAAATGAGAAATGTGACTTTGAGCATGTTGTTAGGAGGAGCAAGTCTTTGGAAAAACAGGCCATACTGGAAAAGATGGAGTATTAAGGGAGAAGACCCTTAATAAAGCAGTTTAACACAGGGACTATAAAAACAGGTTATAACATGCAGCAGATTATGAGAATGATGCAAGATAGGGCAAGGTTCTAATATGTTGTCCAAAGGATCTCTATAAGTAGCAGTAGACTCAATAACACATAATAGAGTTAATGAACAGTTAGGAAAATCTAATTAGCAGATTAGCCTTCTTCAGTTCTCCAGACATTAAACAACATTTATTTTATTAAAAAATTTAATTTTAAAATTATAATGAGTACATAAAGGCTGCATTCTGAAATGGTTGTGATTATTTCCATGTGCAGAAATTCTATGATTAGCTGAGTTGCAGGTTTAAGTGTCTATGTAGACAAAATAATACCAGGTGATACCAAAAAAGCTATTTTCCTCCACATCCCTAGAGAATGCCTATACTAGGAAGAAATCTAACAAAACAAAATGAAATGAAAAACCAATTAAATAAACCAATCTATTGACTCCTTTGCAATCACTTGTTATGAGTCAGAGAGTTGGACAATGACTAGGGAGTATAGAAGGAGAATTGACACCTTTGAGCTGTGGTGCTGGAGAAGAGTATTGAGTATACAATGGATTGCTAAGAAAACAAATAGATTCAACCTTCAGAGGGTTGAACCAGGCGGCTCCTTGGAGGCAAGGATTCTGAGGCTTTGTCTGACATACTTTGGTCATGTTGTAAGGAGGGACTGGTCCTTGGAGAAGGACATCATGTTTGGGAGGGTAGAAGCCAGGCGCAGGAGAGGAAGACCTTCTATGAGGTGGATTGATTTAGTGACTGGGGTAATCAAGATGGGTGTGTTCGAGACAGTGAGATTGGCACAGGACAGAGCAGAATTTAAGACTGTTGTACATAGGGTCACTATGAGTCGCAAACAACTCGATGGCACATAACAACAAACAACAACATTGACTTCAAGTTGATTCAGACTCAATGCCATCTTATAGCATAGAGCAGAAGTGACACATCTTCTTTCCTTCAGAACGGCTGATGGGTTTGTACCATTCACCTTTCTGTTACAGATGAGCACATAATCATTGTGCCACAAAACAATATATAGATTGCTTTGTCTGGTTTTACCTTTTCAACTAGTTTACAAGTCACGTTTTTTAATTCCCCAACTAGATACCTCTGCCAAGGAAAGTAGAACTAGCAAGTTCCAAGAGATTGCTTCACAGAAGAACAATAGATCCATAGTATTCCCTGGCTAACTGACTGGAATAACCCCATATCTGTCCCTATTCCAAAGAAAGATGATACAATAGAATCAGTAAATGATAGAAAAATATGATTAGTATCACATGTGAGTAAAATGTTATGAAAATAACTACAATTTATTGTAGCAGTACATTGAAGTAAACTGACACAGGACTATGAAATATTAAAGAGAGATTTTAAAAGTACAGGAAACAATGAATACTGTTACTGGCATCATAAGGATCTTGGCTGAAAGCAGAGAACATCAGAATTTTTCTGTGTTTTATGAACTTTTGTACAGGCATTTGATTATATGATTATATTATAAAATATTATGGTCAGCATTGCCAAGAATGAGGACTCTTGAACTTTTAACTATACTTACATTGAACCTGTACTCTGATTAATATACAGTTCTTTGGACAGAACAGGGGAATATAACATGTTTTAAAATTAAGAAAGATGTATTGTTACCGTTAGGTGCCATCAAGTTGAGTGCGGCTCAAAGCAACTCTACGAATAACAGATCTGAACCATGTCCTATCTTGTAAAATTTTAACATTTCCTGACACATAAGAATCCAGTGTGGCAGTCATCATGTCAATCTATTGGGTAAAGGCCATTCTTACCTTTGCTGACCCTCTTGTCCATCTTTATCATCTTTGCCTCCAAAGAGCACTCTGGCTGACAAAGAAATATTTGTTTGTTCTCTTGGCAGTCCATGGGATGTTTAGTGCTATTCTCTAATACCACAGCTCAAAGGAATAACTTCTTTTCCTGTCATCTTTATTCACTGTGCACTTCAAATTTATAACAAGTGATCAAAAAGACCATGGCCTGAATCAGACACACCTTAGTCCTGAAACTTACATCATTACTCTTCAATAATTTGGGGATGTCTCTAATTACAGACATTCCCAATGCAAC
>NW_006399930.1:852672-854604 GCF_000299155.1 Elephantulus edwardii | reverse complement strand
TGCAGATAATACAACCCTGCTTGCTGAAACTGAGGAGAAACCGAAGCACTTGCTGCAGAAGGTCAAGGACTGCAGCCTTCAGTATGTATGGATTGAAGTTGAATATCAAGAAAACAAAGATTCTCACCTCTGGGCTGATTTGCAAAGTTGTGATAGATGGTGAAGAGACTGAGATTGTAAACAGCTTTACTTTGGTTAGCTCTACTCTTGGCACTAGCAGCCAGGACATTAAAAGGCATATTGCATTGGGAAAGTGTGCTGTTAGAAACCTCTCTAAAGTACTGACATATTTCAAGGAGGGACCAGTCCTTGGAGAAGGATGTCATACTTGGGAGGGTGGAAGGACAGAGCAGGAGAGTAACACTGTCAATAAGATGGATTGATTCAGTGTCTGAGTAAAGGGTGTAGGTGTGTCAGAGACAGTAAGATTGGCACAGGCTAGAGCAGAGGTTAGGGCTGTTGTACATAGGGTCATTTTGAGTCACAGGTGACTCGATAGCACACAACAACAAAAACAATGAGTCTTCATTGTCTGCAAAGATTAATTCTGATCTTTTTATAATGATCTATGCTGACCATCCACTGAATGATACATCCTGGTCTCTTACTAAACTTTTTCTTCTATTTTTCTATTTTTCTCTCAAAATTCAGAGTTTTCTTGTTGGTCCTTGAAGATATCTCCCTTATTCTAATTTTATAGTGTTAGACTGAGAGTAATTGCAGTGTTATGAATTATTTTACTGGCTCTTCTAAGACATTCCCCATGATTCTTTTTATAGTTGTACTTGGTGATTCCTATGCAGTCTGTCAGGTGAGGTCTTGAGGTAAAATATTTCTTAAAAAAGTATCTGATGCCAAGTCCTGTGTGGCTAAATGGGCCTGGGAGCATCTTCTATTCACTGCTTCCCCACAGTCTGCTAAAGGCTGTGGACCAACCTAAGTGCACTCACAACCTGGTAGGCACAGAACCACTACCTGCCAGGGTGAAGGGTTACAGTTTCAACCGCCCAGCTTCTGCCCCCACTTTCCAGTGCCAGGAACATCAATATCTCAGGTAATTTTAGGGAAACACTGCTGTCTAGCTACACCATATGCGATACCTTAAGCTCAAGTGAATGGGGCTAGACCAAGCTGAGTAAAACCAAGTCACAGTTTCTGGAAAGCAACAGAAATCCCTGTTCTCCAATTCAGGTACTTTGGGGGAAACAACGCTGTTGGGATGGAGCACAAATATACAGGCAAAACATTGCAATATTCTGGGTTACTATATAGTTACAATAACTTAACTTCTACTAAGAAAAGACTCACATGATGTCAAGAAAGCCAAAGTCTGCCTCAGTAGTCATGGGAGGGGGAAGAAACCCAACCCAAAACAAAATAAACTTTCTGCAAAAAAAGTAGACTCAATGCATATTTCCACATAGAAAGAATAAGAAATATGGTGATGTGGAGTAATTTGAACAGCTACAGAAGATAAAATGATGGAAAAGACATTGGAAGTCATTAAGAGAGCAACTACCACAGAGACAATGACCTAAAAATAATATATTAATGAAGAGCAACTTGAACAGCTAAGGAATAAATTGCAAGACATGGAAGAAAGAATTTATAGTATAGAAAAATAAGTTCATGAACTTAAAAAGAAATCACAAGACAGAAAGGATACAGCCAACATAGTACTAAAATAACAGAAAAGCATGAAAATGCAATTTAGAATATTAAGACTGAAATTGCAGAAGTGTCCAACACTCTGGTAGGCAAAAAAAAAAAAAGAACTGAAGAGATGGAACAGAGAGTCAGTGAACTGGAAGACAAGAGCTTCACTGGAAATGTAATAGAAAGAAAAACCCCAAAAAACAGAGTGAGTCATAAAGAAAATGAAGAAAGCATTAGGATCTGTGGATGTCTTCAAAAGGAACAATATATGTGTGA
>NW_006399930.1:851231-852125 GCF_000299155.1 Elephantulus edwardii | reverse complement strand
GTAGCAGAATGTATAAAAAAACAAAACCCATCAGTATATTGCCTAAAATAGACACTTCTAAAAAAGAAGAGAAAGACAGACTTAAAATCAAAGACTAGAAAAATCAAATGGCCACCTCAAAGAAGCAGGAATGAGAATATTAATCTCTGATAAAATAGATTTCAGAATGAAAACCACAATAAAGTATAAGGAAAGTCATTACATACTGATTAAAGGCACAAAAATTAAGAAGATATAACCTTGGTGAACATTTATGTACCAAATCATAGATCAAAACACATAAAACAATGGTTAACAGAATTAAGACAGAAGCAGAAGACAGCACCACAATAGTGGTAGGAGATTTCAACACACCACTATCAGCAAAGAATAGGGAACTCCAACAGAAACTAAACAGAGATGCAGAAGATCTAAACTATACAATCAGCCAATTCAAACTTGTTTATGTATTCAGGGTACTGCACCCAACAAAAACTCAGTTAATTTTCTTCCAAGTGCACATGGCACATTCTCCAGAAATGACTATATGTTAGGACAAAAAGCAATCACCAACAATTAAAAACAAAACAAAACAACAAACATTGAATTAATGTGAAATGCCTTCTCAGATCATAATGCCATAAAACTATAAATTAACCACAGAAGGGTAAAGCTTACAAAACCACTCATGTGGAAACTGATTAATTCTATGTTAGAACATGATTGGGTTACAAAAGAAATAAAGAACGAAATAAAAACATTTCTTGAAACAAAAGAAAATTCAAATACACATACCAGAACCTCTGGGATGCAGCTAAGAGTCCTTAGGGGGCAGTTTGTAGCAATAGACACACATATAAAAGGAAGAAAGAAAAAAAAGTCAATGATCTAACTCAACAACTTCAAATAGAAAAA
>NW_006399930.1:848499-850016 GCF_000299155.1 Elephantulus edwardii | reverse complement strand
AAAAAAAAACTTGTTAGATTTTTGTGTATGATGAGAGATGTGGATCTTGCTTCAGCTTTCTCTAGGTGACAGTCCAGTTTAGCCAGCAACATTTGTTGAAGAGGTTGTCATTTCCCCATTTGGTAAGTTTTATTTCCTTGTTTAATATCAGTTGAACAAAGATAACAAAGATAGCTGGGTCTATTTCTGGGTTCTCAATTTTTTTCCACTGCTTTATGTTCTTGTGATTGTTCCAGTACCATGATGTTACTATGGCTGTGTAATAGGTTTTGAGGTCAGGGAGTGCTATGCCTCCCACTACACCAACTCAAGATGGATCAGAGACTGGGGAGCATAAGAGATAAACCGGGATCAAGCTAAGAAGGCCTTGTGTGTGGTTTAAGAGACTTCTCACTACAATTTTGTTGTTGTTATGTGCCATTGAGTTGCTTGTGACTCATAGTGACCCTATGTACAAGAGCCCTAAATGCCCTTCTATCCTGTGCCAACCTAGCCATCTCAAACACACTCATTCCCACCACTCCAGTCAAAGAATCGATAAATTTCGTTTAAGGTCTTCCTCTCCTTCACCGCCCGTCCACTATTCCAAACATGATGTCTCTCTCCAAGGACCAGTCCCTCCTTGCAATAGTGCCCAAAGTATGTCAGATGAAGCCTCAGAATCCTTGACTCTAAGGAGAATTCCAGTTTCACCTTCTCCAGGTCAAATCTGTTTGTTCTCCTAGCAGGTCATGGTATATTCAACACTCTTTTTCAGCACCACACCTCAAAGGCATCAATTCACTTTCTATCATCCCTATTCAATGTCCAACAGGCCAATGCATAGCACGTAATTGTGAAGACTATAGCCTGGATCAGGCGCACCTTAGTCTCCAGCTTGACGTCGTTGCTCTTCAGTACTCTTGAGAGGTCCCTCACAACCAACTTTCCCAATGCAATTCATCTCCTGATCTCCTGGCTGCTGTTACCAAGAGTGTTGACTGTGGAACCAAGTAAACAAAAACTGTTAACTATCTCAATCTCTTTACCATCCGTACTGATGCTGACAATTGGCCCAGTGGTGAGAATCTTTGTTTTCTTGATGTTAAGCTTCAATCCATATTGAAGACTGCAGTTCTTGACCATCTGCAGCAAGCGCTTCAGGTCCTCTTCAGTTTCAGGAGGCAGGGTTGTGTCATCCACATAACACAGGTTGTTGACGATTCTTCCACCAATCCTGATGCCACATTCCTCCTCATACAGCCCAGCGTCTCAGATGATCTGTTCTGCTTGCAGATTGAAAAGGTATGGAGACAAAATCCATCCCTTATGGACCCCCTTCCTGATTTTGAACAATCCAGTGTCTCCCTGCTCTGTTCTGACGACTGCCTCTTGGTCCAAGTATAGGCTTCACATTAGCACAATCAGATATTCTGGGATTCCCATTCTTCTCAGAGTCAGCCATAGTTTGTTGTGATCCACACATTCAAAAGCCTTTGCATAGTCAATGAAGCACAGATAGACATTCTTCTGGTATT
>NW_006399930.1:847536-848093 GCF_000299155.1 Elephantulus edwardii | reverse complement strand
CTCTTCTAAATCCAGCCTGCACATCTGGCAGTTCTTTGTTGACATATTGTTACAAATGTTTTTGATAATTTTCAGCAGAATCTTGCTTGCATGTGATATTAATGATATTGTTCAATAATTTCCACACTCTTTTGGGTCACCTTTCTTTGGAGTGGGAACAAATATCAATCTTTTCCAGTCAGTTGGCCAGCTGTCTGTCCTCCAGATTTCTTGGCACAACTTAGTAAGCACATCAAGGGCAGCATCTGTTTGTTGAAATAAATCATACTGGTTGCATCATAAGGACTGACAGCAGCATGATATGGTCAGAATCACAGAAATCCTGATGGATTGAGACTTAGGCCATCACATCAGGGGCTGGTCAATGGGAGACAGGGGTTGAATGGTGTAGGCAAATGTAGGAAGGGACGGTGGTGGAGTAGGGAAAGGTTTGATTAAAAAAATAAAAAAACAAAGCAAGCAAACAAACAAACAAACTAAAAACCCCAAAACAAGCAAACGTGGAGCAGGGTGGGCAGCAACATTGAATATTGGTCACTTTTCTAACTGGTAAATAT
>NW_006399930.1:833937-845561 GCF_000299155.1 Elephantulus edwardii | reverse complement strand
CATCTCACTCTAGTATCAGTGGAAAGTTTAACAGGACAACAATTAATAAATGTTGGAGAGGATGTGGTGAGATAGGATCTCTTATACATTGTGGGTGGGATTAGACAATAGTACAACCACTCTTGCGTTTCTTCAAAAAGCTGAACATTCAAATTCCATATACACAGCCATTATATTGTTTGGAATATACCCCCCAAAAATGAGAACTGAGGCACTTGAACACAAATGGAAACTTGAACACAAATGTTCATTGCAGTGTCATTTATCATAAAAAAAACATAGAAATAGTCCATATGTTCAACTACAATTGAATGAATTGAGAAGTTATGGTACATTCACAAAATGGAATACTACGCAGCACAGAGGAGCAATAATTTTGTAAATTATTACTTAATTTGGGAAGGACTGAAAAGCATTAGGCTAAATGAACTAATTCAGTCCTATAAGGAAAAATACTGTATAAAACTAATATTGTGGAATGAACATGAGGCTTCAATGGGGGTGGGGAATGGAAGGAGAAGGGTGAGGAGGAGGTAAGGGGGAATTAGTTATGGGGTTGCATAATGGGTAGGGGGTTTTAAGGAAATGGGAAGAAACTTGTGTGAGAAACAATGTATTTAATTTTGTAAAAACAATCTAGTATAATAAAAAATGCATTAAAAAACCTGTTAGAACTAGTAAACCAATTTAGTAGAGTTGCAGAATCAATATCCAAATATTGATGGAATTTCTCTTCAGTAACAAAGAGAACTCAAAGAAGGAAACCAAGACAGCACTATTATTTACAGTAGCCAACCACAAATTGAGATCCTTGGAATGAACCTGACTAGAGACACAAAAGATCTATACAAAGAAAACTATAGATCCCTGTTGTGAGACACAGTACAAAAATAAAAAATGGGAAAATATTCATGTTCATGGGTAAGAAGACTCAATATTGTGAAAATGACAATTCTACCAAAGTAATCTACATCTTCAATGCAATCTCAATACAGATACCAAATTTATTTTTCAAGGAAATAGAAAGAGAAATTGTCAAGTTTATTTGGAGAGGAAAGAGACCAAGAATTCTGAAAAAAATAAGTGAGAAGCATAGCATTTCCTCACCTCAAAACCTACTACACAGCAGTAGTAACCAAAGCAGCATGGTACTGGCACAATGACAGGCACATAGACCAATGGCACATAGCCATCATATAAAAAGCAACTAACAAACATTGAAGAGGATATAGTGATATAAGATGTCATATGCATTGTTGGTGGGATTGTAAATGATATAACCACTCTGGAAGACAGTTTTCCATTTCCTCAAAAAGCTGAACATAGAAATTTCATATGATCCACCTACTGCACTGCTTGGAATATACCCAGAAAACATGAGAACTGAGGCACAAAGGGAGACTAGTACATGAATGTTCATAGCAGCATTATTCACTACAACAAGAACATGGAAACACTTAAAATATCCAACTACAATCAAATGGATTGAGAAATTATGGTATATACGCACAATGGAATACTATGTATCATGCAGGAGCAATGATTTTGTAAATTACTGCCTAACATGGGAGGGACTCGAGAGTATTTTATGGTAAATAAACTAACTCAGTTCCATAAGGACAAATACTGTATAAGACCATAATTATAGAACGCGAACGATTATCCAAGGCAGAGAGGGGAAAGCAGAGGGGTAAGAATGGGTAATCATAGTGTTACATAATTTGATGAGTGGAGAGAAGGGTGTGTAAAGGAAAGGAGAAAGATCTGGTGTGATAAAAGCAGTGTATATTAAGTGTGCAAGTAAACCAGTATAAAAGAATAATTTTATAAGAACAACAAAAAAACAAAGAGAGGTCATTGTGATGTCAGGACATACTCTCAGGAGTCACAGTTACCCCCGTCCCTAGTTTTCCTACTCTGACCACCTGTGAAGTGTGTTTATAGGAGGGAAATAGAAAAAAACAAAACAAAACACAAAACTGACAAAAAAACAAGAGAGTTCCCTTCTCACCACATTCTCTCAAACATTTATTAATTGTTGTCCTGTTAAACTTTGCCACTGCTAACTGGAGTGAGATGGTATCTCATATCTTATTGTGGTTTTGATTTGCATCTCTCTTATTGTCAGTGATTTTTAGCATTTCATGTGTCTGTTGGCCATTTGAATATCTTCCTCTATGAAAATCTTTCCATGTCTTTTGTCCATTTTATAATTGTGTTACCAGTCTTTTTCTTGTAGAAGCCCTAAAGGGTTTTGTAAACTTTTGATACGAGACCCTTCTCTGAAATGGCGTTGCCAAGTGTTTGTTTCCAGTTAAAATGCTTTCTTTTCACTCTGTTGAAAAAGTTTTTGTAGTACACAGGATTTTATTCATCAGTTTTATCCCCCTTCGACTGAGTGAGCATTTCTGCCTGTATTTGGCAGTCTCTTTACACCATAGAGTAGGACGTCAAAGCTTGATCTCAGTTTGTTTCTGATGAACTTTCTGGTTTGGGGCTTTGCTTCCAGATCTCTGATCCATCAGGGATTGATTTTGTGTATGGTGTGAGATGTGGATCCTGTTTCAAATTTCTGCAGGTAGTATTAGAGTTTTGCCAGCACCCTTTGTCGAAGCGGTTGTCATTTCCCTACTTGATAGATTTTTGTTTTGCTTGTCCAGTTGTTAACCATATGGTCCTTGTTGACCATAGATAGATGATTTCATTTCTGGGTTCTAAATTCTGTTCTATTGGTCTATGTGCCTGTCATTGTACCAGTATCATGCTGTTTAGTTGCTACTGCTGTGTAGTAGGTTTTAAGGTCAGGGAGAGCAATGCCTCCCATTTCATTTTTGTATTTCAGAAGTGCTTTTCTTATTCTTGGTCTCTTTATTTTCCAAATAAACTTGACAATTTTCTTTTAGATCTCCTTGAAAAATAAATTTGCTATCTGTATTGAGATTGTATTGAACATGTTGATTGTTTTTGGTAGAACTGTCATTTTTACAATATTGAGTCTTTCTACCCATGAATGTGGAACGTTTTCCCATTTATTTAGGTAGCTTATTGTCTTGCAAAAATGGTTTCTAATTTTCTTTGTATAGGCCATTTGTGTCTCTAGTTAGGTTCACTTCCAAGTATCTCAATTTATGGTTGGCTATTGTAAATGCTATTGCTTTTTTGGTTCCCTTCTCTGAGTTCTCTTTGCTACTGTAGAGGAATCCCACTGATTTTTGGATATTGATCTTAAATTCTGCCACACAACTAACTTGGTCTACTAGTTCTAACAGTTTTTCTGTGAGTCCTTGGGGTTTTCTGTGTACACTAACAGCATCTGCATATATTGACAGTTTAACCATCTCTTTGCTTATCTGGATGACTTTTATTTACTTTTCTTGTCTTATTGCCCTAGCAAGCACTTCCAATACCATATTGAATAGAAGTGACAGTGGGCATCCTTGTATGCTCCTTGTTTGCAAAGAAAATGCTTTTAGTCTTTCTCCATTGGAAATGATATTGGCTCTTTGTCTTGCATATATACTTTTCACTATGTTGAGGAAATTCCCTTTTATTCCAATTTTGCTGAGTATCTTAATCAGGAAGGAGTGTTGTATTTTGTCAAATACGCTTCTGTATCAACTGCTAAGCTCATACAGTTCTTGATATTTGCTTTGTTAATGTAGTGAATTCCATTGTTTGTTTTTTACATTGTACCATCCATGCATACCTGTTATGCATGCACTTGGTCATGATGTATTATTTTTTTATGTGCTTTTGGATGATATTGGCTAGGATTTTGTTAAGGATTTTTTTCATCTATATTCAAGAAAGATATTTGTCAGTACTTTTCTTTCTTGGTAATATTTTGCCTGGGTTTGGTATTAGGGTTATGCTTGCTTCATAAAATGTCTCTGGGAGTGCTCCTTCTTTTTCTACTTTATGAAATAAATAGAATTAGTGAGAAATATTTTCTGAATGTTTGTTAGAATTCAGCTGTGAAGCCATCTTATCCAAGATTTTTTGTGGGGAAGTCTTTTTATGACCTGCTAAATTTCTTCTTTTGTGATTTATCTGTTCAAGTGTTCTGCATCTGACCATGATAATATGAGTAGGGCATGAATTTCAAGTAATTCGTCCATTTCATCTAAGTATTCAAATTTCTTAGAGTACAGCTTTTAATAATACTCTGATTCCTTAATCTAGTATTTGTGTCTTCTCCTTCTTGATTTTTGTTACGTTTGCTAACGGTTTGTCAATTTTATTGATCCTTTCGAAAACTTAGCTCCTGGTTTTATTTATGGTTTCAATTGTTTTTTGTTTTCTATTTCATTGATTTCATCTCTTGTACTTATAATTTATTTTTGTCTAGAAGCTCAGTTTCATCCTCTCCAAGACATGCATGTTTGTTCTCTTGGCAGTCCATTGTATGTTCAATAGTCTTCTTCAGTCCATTGTATGTTCAATAGTCTTCTTCAGCCCCACAAATCAAAGGCATCAATTCTTCTTTCCTCCTTAGTTATTCAGCTCTCTGATGCATAATGAGCAATTGCTAAGACCATAGTTTAGATGAGGTATACTTGATTCTTTAGACTGTCCTTGTTGTTTTTCAGCATTCTGGAGAGGTCCTTGACAGCAGATTTCCCCAATGCAATTTGTCTTTTGATTTCCTGACTACTGGTGTCAATAGTGTTGGTTATGGAACCAAGCAAGCTAAAATTGTTAATAATCTCAAATAATATGTATTGTCTATGAGTTCTTTATAATCATTTCAAGGAATTGTTGAACCCAGAAAAGAAGTAGGAAGTACTATGGGACACGTTGTTGGTGTTAAAATTGGTAGAAAATGTTTAAAATATGGGAACACATCTCATTGGAATTGGATTTGGGCTGTTAGTGCTATTCATGAGGATTCTTCTATCATCGAATTTAGTGAACATGAAATATTGCTTCTCCCACTCAATATTTTTTATAATTTCCTTTGCATTTATTGCTAGCATCTCATCTTACATATTAAGTTTCTACTAAAACTCTCATAAGAGAGACACAGTAAGGATTTGAGACTTACCTCATTGTCCTCTGCCCTGTAATTACTTACGGACAATGATTATCAATATACCGAAAATATATCTGAACCAGAGTATTCAATATACTAAACTTAGCACAATACTTGTAGGAAGCAATGTCTCCTGCTTCCTTCTTCTCCTCTTCTCTTTCTATTCCCATTTTTGCCTTAAAATATCCACCATTTGTTAGTGGAATCCTGGGCATGATTCATCCCTTTTTTCCCCCTTCCAATTAAAGCTCTGTAAGTACCATACTCCTCTTAGCATTTCTATTAAGCTAATTTCAACTTTCTCCATCTACTTTCCACAATCTTTCCAAAGAACAATTCTTATTTCATCTATAATAAACTAATCCATCATTTCATTCAATGTATATTATTAAGATTAATCGATTTTTGTCATCATGGATGCAACGTTAATCTCTGCTTATTATACATATTTTAAAGCATTCTTTTGATTGTATTAATGATATTAATTTCTTTTATATGAGAATTAAAAAAAAAACAAACACACAAGCAAACCAAACAACAACAACTGTTTTATTTCATGGTGCCAATGTTTTAAAAATAATTTAGCATTCTTAAATATGAGCTTTACTTCCAATTCAACATTTCTTGACAATTTTGAATGCCTTTTCTGGCAGTGTCCACTCAAGTAGGAAAGGAGGAAAGAACTTCCAGAGTTTATTTTTCCTATTTTTAAGTAAGATTTAGAAATTGGTGGTACAGTAACTCCACATCTGGTGTTATTTACCCATTTTTAGTCCTGATTGGCATGAACCTTTTACTTTGATTATTCTTGCTAGTTTTATTTATATGTTTGCCCTCCACAATTTCACTTTGTACCATTCCTTCATTGGAGACATCCTTGTGAATTTTTCCTCACTTAATTTTACAGTCTTTCCCAAAAAATCTCATAGATGCCATGAATTCCTTCAGTTTAATTCAGTCTGTCTTTACTCTGAATCTGATTGTCTTATTGTTGTTGTTGTTGCTGCATGCCATAGAGCCACCTATAATTCCTAGAGACCCAATGTACAACAGCTCTGAAGACTTCCCTGTCCTAAAGCACTCTCACTGAATCTGATACACCTACCCCCATTGCTCTAGTTACTGTATCAGTCCATTTCATCCAGGATCTTCCTCTCCTGCACTCTCCCTCCACCCTTCCAAGAATGATGTCCTTCCACAAGGACCGGTCCCTCCTGGACTCATGCCTAAAGTATGTGAGACAGAGCTTCAAAACCCTGGCCAGCAAGGGTTTCATACTCTTTTATGAAGTTCTTCAGACATTCTGAAAGTGTGAAAACAGTGTAGAGGCATAATGGAATAAGCATCTGATTTTACTAACTTCAAAAGAGAAAGAATCCCATCAACAGCACAAAACTGGTATCTCTGAGTTCAGTTATGTCCCTCACACTCTATGCTTTCTCATAATTCTAATAAAAAACCAATCCTCATTACTGGGTATAAGAATTCTTTGTTAATAGCCACAGGCAATACTCATGATTAAGTATGACATGTAAAATAAATTATGTAATTTATAGCATCTTGATAGGAGTCATGTCTTGACGGTGGTCACTCAGGGGAAGTGTTAGGGTTGTGTTTGATGTGTGTTACGGCTCTCCCCCCTCCCAAAAGTGGGTGTCAGTTGAACTTTTGACCAAGGGTGGAGGCCTGCTTAAGGATGTGTCTTTGAAATCCCATAGTGACTCCATATACTCGAGCTGGTTTCAGCTCCCTCTCTGCTCGGGCATATTTTGCTGCTGCTACCATTTTCATAGACTTGGTAATTTCCTGAGTGTTTTTAATTGATTTCAGTTGCCTGGTAATATCTTTCAAAGTTGCCATATTTCGAACTTGGAGTCGGATCTCTCGCACTCTATGAGAAAGCTGATATTAAGGTTCCTGAAAACAAGAAGAGACACCTCATTATTGGTGTATCCTCAGATCGAGGGCTCTGTGGTGCTATTCATTCCTCAATTGCAAAACAGATAAAAAGTGAGGTGGCCGAGCTTACAGCAGCTGGAAAAGAAGTTATGATTGTTGGGATTGGAGATAAAATCAGGGGCATTTTGCATAGGACTCATTCGGACCAATTTCTGGTAACATTTAAAGAAGTGGGAAGGAAGCCTCCTACTTTTGGAGATGCATCAGTTATTGCTCTTGAATTGCTGAATTCTGGCTATGAATTTGATGAAGGATCTATCATCTTTAATCGATTCAGGTCTGTCATCTCCTATAAGACTGATGAAAAGCCCATATTTTCCCTTAATACAATTGCAAGTGCTGAAAGCATAAGTATCTATGATGATATTGATGCTGATGTGCTACAAAATTACCAAGAATACACTCTGGCAAACATCATCTACTACTCTCTGAAGGAGTCCACCGCTAGTGAACAAAGTGCCAGGATGGCAGCTATGGACAATGCCAGCAAGAATGCCTCTGAGATGATCGACAAACTGACTTTGACATTCAACTGTACCCGCCAAGCTGTCATCACAAAAGAGTTGATTGAAATCATCTCTGGTGCTGCAGCTCTGGATTAATGAAAATCAAGTGTCATCCTCAGACAAGAGGTAAAGAAGAAAAGTTAAGCCAGCTCATTTCATTATGCTTAATGCTGTCGTTGTCAGAAAGATTGTTGGTCCATTATTCAAATTACTAAAGACAGCAAGATATTTGTAAATTATCTTACAATAATTGATTTTAAAATAAAAAAAATCCCATAGTGAGGGGTTGGGTCTGTGGGCCACCCTGGAACCTCCATTTTAAGAGTTGGCTTCTAGTGTCTTGATGGCAGTCATGGGCCAAATTTATTAACTTTAGAATGAATATTCCTTAAGCGATACAGTACTGCTGTATGAACAATTTGCCTATTTTCTGTACTGAATAACTTGGAGTTGCTGTGATGCTGAACACTGTGCCATAGTCGTGTCAAATACCATAATAGTTACCCATCATGTACAATGTTTAGAAGAGCTTCCAGATTGATCCACGTTGTTGAGAAGCAGAAGTGGCATCTATTTCTTAAACTATATGCTTCTGGAAACTCTATAAACCCTATAAACGTACAGAAAGGAGGTTAGTTATAGAACAGAGTTTAGGTCTTTTGTGCAAGGCTACTCTGGGTCATATTCGACTTGACGATACTTAACCACTAAATGACACTACTGTTGTTATATCTGGAGGAACATTCTTCCACCTTGTGCATCACTCTTTGTCAATGTGCAGTATGAAGTAACCTGAGTTTGTTGTGATGCAGAACCTTGTGTCATTGGGATATCAAATATTATAATGGTTTCCAAATGTGGACAATGTAGGTGGAGTTCCCAGTAAAACAGGTTTGAAAGCAGGAGTGGCATCCACTTCCTAAACCGCATGGCTATGGAAACTCTATGAACTTGGAGAAACGATAATAATTACGAAAAGGCATTAGAGCTTTTGTTCATAGGGTTGCTAGGAGTTGTGCTTGATTCAATGGCAATCAAAAACATTAGCAACAACACATAGGATACGGCTTCACTTAGGGCAACCTCTTTTCCAGTATGCTTGCAGAGAAGATCTCTCTGATTCTTTCACACTAAACTCTGCTTTGCTTTTAAAAGTATTACCAAGCTCTCTACTGTGTCAATTACGTACAACTCTTACACTGCCAGAAAGACTAAGGCAAAAAGAATTTGACCGTAGCTCTGTGGATCAGCAGAACTATTTCTCCAAGCAAATCTTCAAAATAATGCACTGAGAATAAGAAATTTCTGTGTGTGTGTTGTTTTTTGTTGTTGTGTGCAGTTCAGTCAGATCTAACTGGTACAGGAGGAGATTGCCCCTATGGCTCCACACGCCTTCAGGATTGCAGCACCTTTAGAATTGCAGCACAGGAGAATAAAAAGTTTCTTCTTTTCTGTTTCACAGGCTGGGAGTCCATACCTCTGTCTAAATTGGTTTCTTATTCTCTGCCATTTCTAGTGGAGCTGCTACTACTGTCTCCCAGTACCACTACTTCTGCCTTGGCTGCCATATTGTCTTGTGCCATTACTTTTCCTCTAGTACAGGAATTAAGCCAAAGGAACATGGCAATTTCTCTGATCCTCTCTCTCTCTCTTTTTAATTATTTTAATGAAAGTTTGGATTTCCATTCATTCATAGTTGCACACTTTCTTCCCTGCCCACCCCTTCCCCCAGTTTGCTTTTCTCTTTGAAAAGTGTTTTTATATATAAAAATTATTTTATTGTTATACAATCCCCTTCCCCACCCCCATCCTAGTCCACTCCACTATGTAGCTTTGGACTCTTGTCATGACAGTAATACCTAATCATAAATTCCTCCTAAACAGTTCTCTTCCTCATCTGTTTCAATGCAGTATACATTATTTATCTCCTCTTAGTTTCCGCCAACTCCAGTGTCAAACCTAATTTACAACAGTGGCACTATGCAGTATTTATCTTTTTGTGACTGAGATAATTCACTCAGCATAATATCCTCCAGGGTTACCCATTTTGTGTAATATTTCATGAGTTCCTTGTTCTTCAATGCAGCATAGTATTCCATTGTGTAAATATACCAAAGCTTTTCTAGCTATTTGTGTGTTGATATACACTTGGGTTTTTCTAGCTCTTACTGCTTTCCGTAGTGGTTGTACCATTTTACACTACCACCAACAGTGAATAGGGGTTCCAGTTTCTCCGCAATCTTGCCAGCATTTGGTGTTTGCTGTTCTGTTAAATTTTGCTATTCTTATTGTGGTGAAATGATATCTCATAGTTGTTTTGATTTGCATCTCTCTTAGAGCTAGGGATTTTGAACATTTCTTCATGTGTTTGTTTGCCATCTGAATGTCTTCTTTGGTGAAGTGTCTGTTCATATCCTGTGCCCATTTATCAATTGTGTTATTTACATTTATCTTGTGGTGGTGCTTGAGTATTTTATAAATTCTAGATGTAAGTCCCTTATCTGACACATCATTACTAATTTTTTTAATTAATTTTAATAAAAGTTTACAGAGACTCTGGATGATTTTCATTCCTTCATTGTTGCACTTTTCTCCCTGTCCATCCCTCCACCCCTAACTTAATTCTTGAGGGGAGAGTGAACAAGAAGGGATAAATAATAAAAGTATAAAAACATTATAAAACATTGAACAGTATAAAACATTGAAACTGATAAGGGGGAGAACTGTTTAAAAGGGATATATGATTAGGTATTATTGTCATGGCAGGTATCTAGAATGAAGGCTGCACAGTGGAGTGGACTTGAGGAAGAGATTGCATAACAATGAAAGAATTTTTCTTTTACTTTTCAAAGAGCAGAGTGAATTGGGCGGGGAGGTGTGGGCAAGGGGACAAGTGTAACAATGAATAAATGGAAATCCAAAGTCTCGGTAAGCATTCATTAAAATTAATTAAAAAAATATTTTCAATTTGCTCTCCTGATCTACAACCAGAAAAGAACAAAATATATGTATGGGACCTTCTAAGAATTAAATCCCTATGCACATCCAAAAAGTTCTCTAGCAGGGTAAAATTGGTAATGACATGCCAATTGATTTTTGTATGTTGATCTTGTATCCTGCCACTTTACTGAATTGGTCAACTATGTCCAGTAGTTTTCTTACTGAGTCTTGAGAAACTATTTTGTTGAGTGTTTGAAGAAGGAAAGGATTGTTTCAAAGGTCTTTTCTGCATCAATTGATACGATCATGTGATCATTGATGGGATCTTTGCTTTGTTTATGTGATGAATGACATTGTTTGTTTTTCTAATGGTGAACCATCCTTGTATACCTGTTATGAATACAACTTGGTCATGGTGAATTATTTATTTTTTTATGTATTGTTGGATTCTATTCGCCAATATTTTATTCAGGATTTTTAAATCTATGTTCATGAGAGATATTGGCCTATAATTTTCTATTTTGGTGGTGTCTTTACCTGGCTTTAGTATCAAGAAGATGTTTGCTTCATTGAATGACTCTGGGAGAATTCCATCTTCTTCTGTTTTCTGAAATTGCTTATGTAAAATTGGTGACAGTTCTCTGAATGTTTGACAAAATTCACTTGTAAAACCATCTAGTCCAGGGCTTTTAAATTTTTAAAAATTTTATTTTATTACTGTGTGTGTGTGTGTGTGTGTGTGTGTGTGTGTGTGTGTATGTGTGTGTGTATGTTCAAATAGGATCTGACTTGTACCGGAGAAGACTGCCTCTCCTTTTCCAGCAGAACATCTGGTGGATTTGAACCACTTACCTCTGATATTGCAGTGCAGCTTCTTGCCACTATGCCACTAGAACTCTCTAACGGTTTTTTTGGCTTGAGCTTGTTTTATTACCATTTCAATTTCTTCTTTTGTGATGGGATTGTTCAGGTGTTCAATTTCAGTTGTGTCAGTTTAGGTTGTTATTGTTGTTATGTGCCATCGAGTCGCTTGCGACTCATAGCGACCCTATGTACAAGAGCTCTAAATACTGTTCTATCCTGTGCCAACCTAGCCATCTCAAACACACTTATTCCCACTGCTCCAGTCACAGAATTGATCCATCTCATCAAAGGTCTTCCTCTCCTTCGCTGCCCCTCCACTTTGC
>NW_006399930.1:826191-831037 GCF_000299155.1 Elephantulus edwardii | reverse complement strand
GTTAAATGATCCAGGAAGTATGAAGAGAAGATGGAAGGAATACACAGAGTCACTGTATCAGAAGGAATTGGCTAACACAGAAGAATTTCATGAAATGACATATGAGCGAGAGCCTATGGTGATGAAAGAGGAAGTTCAAATTGTTCTGAAGGAATTGGCAAGAAACAAGGCTCCAGGAGTTGACGGCATACCAATTGTCATATTTCAACAAACAGATGCTGGCCTGGATGTGCTCACTAAGTTGTGCCAAGAAATTTGGAGAACAGCTAACTGGCCCATTGACTGGAAAAGATCGATCGAACCTAATAATCAGTTTAGCTAGGTTGTGAATTTCTAAATATTTGTCCATTCCCCACTAGGTTTTTATATTTGTATGAATAGAGTTTTTCATAATATTTCAATGTTAGCCTTTTAATTTTAGTTGGTTCTGTTGTGATATTGCCAGTTTCATCTCTTATTTTAATTATTCTTGTCTTTTCCTTTGTTAGTTTTGCTAATGATTTGTCGGTTTTATTAACCTTTTCAAAGAACTCCTAATTTTGTTGATGGTTTCAATCGATTTTCAGGTTTCCAATTCAGTTATTTCTGCTATATTTTTCATATTTACATTTTTAATGATAATAGAAAACAAGGGAATAACAAGACTTGTATTTATAGTATGGCATTTATAAATTTATACTATTATGCCTTTTATAAATTAGGCATTGAAAAAGGTACATAAATACAAGAATAGAGTTTTGAACAAAGCAAAATTGTTATTCCCTCTTGAAGAGTGTTTTTTTTCCCTTTTTTTATTATTATTAATTTTAATAATGGTTACACACTTGGGATTCCCATTCATCCATTATTACATTTTTCTCCCTATCCAACCCTCCCCCCAATTAATTCTTCTCTTTGAAAGTAAAATAAAAAGAAAATTTCTTTTCTGCTCTAATTTCTGTAATTTCAGGGTTTTTAGAAGGTGTTGGGTTTTCTTGCTGTTCTTTTTCAATTTGTTGGTCAGGATGGTTATTTTTTTTCCTTCTTTTTGATGTGTTTGCTTATTTCTATAAGTTGACCTCTGATTATTGCTTTGGTCATTTCCTTGAGGTTGTGTAAGTAGTATTTGTCATTTGTTTCAAGAAACTTTTTAATTTCATTTTTTATTTCTTCTAGTACCCACTCATGTTCAAGTGAGGTGCTGTTCAGCTTCCAAATGCATGTTTTTTCCTCCTTTATGCTCTTGTTATCAATTTCTAATTTTGTTGCATTGTGGTCTGAGAAGATGCTTTGTATTGTTTCTATGTTTTTTAACCTATTGCTACTTGCCTCAGGGCCTAAAATGTGATCTATTCTGAGAAAGTGCCATGCACTTTGGAGAAGAGGGTGTACTGTGATTTTCTTTGGGTGCATTCACCTATAAATATCTGTGAGATCAAGTTGGTTTATTGTAGTGTTTAATTCTTCAGCATCTTTGTTGAGTTTTTTCTTGGTAGTTCTATCTTTTCTTGAGAGTGAAGTCTCCAGGTACTATACTAGTGTTGTCTATTTCCTTTTTCAGTTTTGTTAATGTTTGTTTTATATATTTTGCAGGTCTTTAATTTGGTGCATAGATACTTATTATTGTTATGTCCTCTTGTTCTATTGACCCTTTAAACATTATGTAGTGATCTTCCTTGTCTGTTGTAATGGTTTTTGCATTGAAATTTATTTTATCAGAGATAAATGTTGCTACTCTTGCTTTTTTCTGGTTGCCATTTGATTGGTATATTTTTTCCCACCCTTTTATTTTTAGTTTTTATCTTCTTTTTTTTAAGGTGTGTCACTTTTGGGTAGCAAATTGATACATTTTGGTTTTTTTTTTTTAATCTAATCTGCTACTATTATTCTCTTCAGTGGTGCATTTAAACCATTCACATTCAGTGTTATTATTGAGAGGTAAGGTTTTATTGCTATAATTTTGTTGAGATCTTTTTGGTGTTATTACTAGTTACTTTGGTCCATCCTGATCTGTGGTACCTCTGTACGAAGAACATCTCTCAGTGTTTCAGTCAACAATGGTTTTATTTTTCAAATTCCCTTAGGTTCTCTTTTTCTGGGAATACCTTGCTTTCTCCTTCATATTTGATAGATAATTTTGCTGGGTACAGTATTCTTGGTTGACAGTTGTGTTCTTTAAATGTGTGATACATGTCATTCCACTGTCTTCTTGCTCACATGGTTTCTGCTGAGCAATTGGAATTTAATCTTACTTGCTCTCCCTTATAGGTTACTCTTTGTTTCTCCTTATCTGCTTTCATAATTCTCTCTTTATCTTTGGTTCTGGTGAATTTGACTATGGTATGGCTGGACATTTTTCTTTTGGGGTCTTTTTATAGGGTGTTTACTCAGCTTCTTGAATATATATTCTCTCATTCTTCATTATGTCCGGGAAGTTTTCTTCTAGTAATTCTTCCACAACTTTTCAATGCCTTTACTTGCTTCTTCCTGTTCTGGGATTCTGATGATGTGCATATTATTTCATAGATTTTCTTCTTTTTCCTTCATTTTTGATTCTGCTTTTTGCTCTAGCAGATCAGTGTTGATAATTCTGTCTTCCGTTTCAGTGATTCTGTGTTCCATCTCTTCAACTTTCTTCATATGTCCCTCCATCATGTGGACAGCCTCTGAAGCACTGAACCTCATACACTGGCTTGTGGTTTCTTGTTTCCCCACTGTCTCTATGCCTCATTTGTTTTATCTGCATTGTTTAGGAATTTTTTTTAAACTCCTCCTGATTTTTGCTTGCAGTGTCCTATAATTCTTCAAGTTTGTCTTTCATCTATTGAAAATATGCAATCATTGTTCTTTTAAATTTGTGTCAGAAATTTCCATCAGACTTTCTGGTTTCAGGAAATCTATTGATACTGTGTCATTTTTGGGGAATGATATCTTGCTTTGGTCTTGTGTAGGAAGTTAAGTAGTCTGTTTCTTTCATGATATTGCTGTGGTAGAGTTTTTTGTGCCTGAGGTGATAGATAGTTCTTGATCTGATGTCACTACTCCAGAAAAATGTTGGACAAGCATGTATATGGATGAACATAGAGTGAGAACACATGCAGATACTTGCAGAGGTTGGGAGGGTAACAGGAACACAGACCCATGGGGAGGGTTCGTATGGAGGGAACCTGAATGGGGAAAAAACAGGAAACCTTAGTTTTCCCTTTGAGGATTGGATCTGTCACCCCAGTTGAGTTCTAGCTGTCTCACTCCCTCCTGCTTAAGATGAAGGGTTCCCATAATTGATCCAGTAATCAGCAGTGATACCCAGACACCATGTACCTCATTCAAATTCTCATTGTCCTACTTGCTCTTGGTGGGTGGTCCTGCCATGACTCACTGCTTCTTGCCAAAGCTCGCTGCTCCCCACTGAGGCTACCTGATTCCCACCAAGGCAAACTGCTCCCCACCAAGGCAAGCTCATCCCAGTTGAGGCTCTCTACTGCCCTCTGAACCTCCTAAACTAATTATTTTAATAATATTTCTTACTCAAATTCCATATGCCATGCATGAATCTCTCTCTGCCTCTGATCCTTTCTTGATACAACTTTCTGTCTCTAAGCCTGCTCAATTTAAGCCTAGCAAAATGGTTTGATTGACCAAACCTGACATTAATGTTGTATGTATCTTACTTGCATATTCTAAGCCCAAAATTTCCATTTATTTTATTCACAAAATTAGCAAGCCATCTACCTCCTTGATGGTTTCCAAACTCCTCATGTTTGAATACTCCTTGGCTGCAAGTAGAAAGTACTGGATGCCAATTTGTATTTTATCAACTATGCAATTGAATTATGGCTAATACTGATAAACATGAGAATTTCAGTATAATTCTTTGCACTTGTGTGAAATCTATTCCTAAGCCAAGAAGCTGTTGTCTAAAGTAAAGAAACACCGTATGTTTTAAACAAGAAAGGAGTATGTCAGATATATATCTTTTCTCCATACTTTTTCAATCTATATGCTGAACAGATCATTAGAGAAGCTGGATGTAGCACCAGTATGGGAAGAAGACTTATCAATCACTTGTGTTATGCAGATTACACACCCTCACTTGCCAAAACTGAAGAGGATTTGAAATACATGGAGCAAATCAAGGACTGCAGCTTTCAATATGGATTGTATCTTACCATCAAGAAAACAAAAATCCTTACTACCAGACCAATAGGAGGCAGGGCCATGATAGAGAAGGGATTGAAGATGTTATTGATTTCATCTTACTATGCACAATCAACACCCTTGGTACCAGAAGGAAGGAATTCAAAATATGAGTTGCATTGGGAAAATTTGTTATAAATGATCTCTCTAAAGTGCTAAAGAGCAACAATATTTGCCTAAAGACTAAGATGCACCTGATCCAAGATATGATTTTCTCAATTGCTTGCTGTGCATCTGATGGCTGAACAATGTTGTAAGACAACAGAGAAAGAATCAATTCCTTTGAGTTGTGGTGCTGGAGATGAGTATTGAACATTCCAGGGACTGCCAACAGAATAAACAATTTGATCTGGAGAAAGTGAAACCAAGGTGCTCCTTGGAAATAAGAATGGTAAAAATTTTTCTCACATAGCTTGAACATGTTGTCAGGAGGGACGAGGTGGAAAATCCTGGATGAGATAAATTGATACAATGACTCTGTCAATAGTGTCAGGCGTGTCAAAGATGGTAGGTTTGCTCAGAATAATTAAGGTTAAGAACTGTTGTCCATAGGGTTACTATGGGTTGTGGTCAACTTGATAACACATAACAACAATGACATCTATCATAAAAGAGTTGTTGTAGTTCTAGTTGTTGTTATGTGCTGTCGAGTCATTTGCGACTCATAGCG
>NW_006399930.1:809479-824679 GCF_000299155.1 Elephantulus edwardii | reverse complement strand
CAATTCCTTTCTATCCTTCCATCTTCTTTTGATACCTCCTGGATCATTTAACATTCTGCCCAAAGCATCCTGATTGTAGCAACTCGAGGTTTGAATTTGTTCTTCAGTTCCCTGAGCTTAAGAAATGCTGAAAGAGTTAGGCCCTTTTGAATTTCCGACTTTAGTTCCTTGCACATTTCATTGTAATAAATCCTTAATGGTACAGAAAGATTCAAAAGAAAATGGAAAGGATACACAGAGTTACTGTACCTAAAGGACTTGGTTCATAGGGAAACATTTCAGGATATATCATACGATCAAGAAATGATGTTCCTGAAGGAAGAAATTTAAGTTGGAACAAAGTCAAGATTTTGGAAAAAGTAAAATAATAAGGCCTTGGAATTCATTGAATACCAATTGATATGTTTCAGCAAAGAAATGTAACCCTGGACCTGCTTAACATTCTCTGCTAACAAATTTGGAAGACGTCAACCAAGCTAACTGAAAGCATTAGTGAAAAATAGGATCCTAAGGAATCTATAGGATACCAATTGACTTATTTCAATTAACAGATTCAGCCTTGGATGCACTCATCAGTCTATGGCAGGAGATTTGGAGAACCACTGTCTGGCTAATGGATTGGAAGAGCTTCATATATTTTCTTATTTCCAAGAAGGGTGATCCAACTGAATGTAGAAATTTTCAAATAATATTAATTTTTTAGAAAAAAAATCCTATAGTACGTTGTTATTGTTAAATGCCATTGAGTTGTAGACAACTCATAGCAACCATATCAATGAAAGACCTGAACACTTGCATAAATTTATCATTTCTCCAAGCTCATAGGGGTTCTGGAGGCAAGCTATTTCAGAAGTGGATGCCACACCTGATTCTAAGCTTGTTTTAATTGGCAAGCTACACCAAATACTGTCCACCATGGGTAGTCATTATCACATTTGACACATCACTGTCACAGTGGTTAGCATCACAGCAACCACGAGTTACAACAAATGGACAGACCAGTGCTATACCACTTAGAAGAATGTTTGGATAAAAACAATCAAAACCAGGTTTGAGGGCCACAGATTAAAATCGTTCACCTTTGGCTTGGTAGCATAACTTTCTATCCACTAAGCCAACAGAGCTCTCTCGTTGTTGTTGTTGATTATTTTTTTTTTTTTAAAAAAAGGCTGGGATAGCACTTTGGTAAGAAACTTTTGAAAATTTAAGTTGGTTTCCGAAGTGGCCATTGAAGGGGAGATATCATTGTGGATGTCATGGATCCTTGCTGAACGTAGAGAATACTAGAAAAATGTCTATTTGAGTTTTATTGATTGTGCAAAGGCATTTCACTGGGTGGATCACAACAAACTGCGTTTAATTAAGGGTAATGATAATCACAGAACATTTAATGTGTTTTTGAATTTTGAATATGCTCATTCAAAACCTAGACCAAGAAAGAGTTGTCAGAACAGAACAAAAGAGCACCATATGATTAAATATTATCAAAAGTGTTCTATCAGTCTTAGTTGACTTAAAGAAACCTAATGACAATAATAACAACCTAGCAAAAATAGTAATAACAACAATGACTAGAAAAGCTGTATCAAGGGATCCACTGAAGCTCATAAATTAATTTCTGTTTTGTATCAGAAGACATACATTCATTGCATACACTCAAATTTTAAAGGATATTCTCCAATGTTTCTGTGATCTTATCAAAAGTGAGAGACTTGTAAATCTAGCTTCTAATATGTTGTAGTTGTTACATGCCATTGACTTGTCTGTGACTCATAGTGACCGTGTGTACAACAGCCCTAAAACCTGCTCTATCCTATGCAATTGTCTCCAACACACCTACCCTCTTTACACCAGTTGCCTTATCAATCCTTCTCATTGAGGTTCTTTCTCTCTTGTTCTGTCCCTCCACCCTCCCAAGCATGATGTCCCTCTCCAAGTACTGGTCCTGTCTTGAAACATGTCAAAAGAAGCTTCAAAATCCTTGCCTCTAAGGAGCAGCATGGTTTAACCCTCTCTAGGATGAACTTGTTTGTTTTCCTAGCAGTCTATGATATATTCAATACTCTTCTCCAGCATCTCAGCTTAAAGGCATTAATTCTCCTTGTATTATCCCTAATCATTGCATTTCCTTCACCCCACCCATCCATCAAATTGTGCAAGCCTAAGATTAACACCCTACCCCCCTCACTGCTCTATTTCTACCCTGTCCCCCCCAACCTTGTATCCTCATATTCATTCTACAATAATGGTTGTCCTGTTGAACTGAGTTTGTTCACTTAACATAATGCTCTCCAATCCCTTCCAAGTTAGGTAATAATTTAGAAAATCATTGCTCCTGGGTTCTGTGTAGTTTCCATTGTATGAATGTACCACAACTTCTCAATCCATTCATTTGTGGTTGGACACCTGGGCTGTTTCCATGTTCTTGTGATGGAGAATAATGCTGCTAAAAACACTTGTGTACAAGTTCCTGTTTGAGCCTCCGTTCTCATTTTCTTGGGATATATTACAAGCAACAGAATAGCTGGGTCATATGGAATTTCTATGTTCAGCTTTTTGAGGACGCACCAAACTGCCTTTCAGAGTTGTTGTACCATTTTACAACTTCACCAACAATGTAAAAGAGCTCCTATCTCACCACATCATCTCCAACATTCATTGTTTGCTGTCCTATTAGCTTTGCCACTGTTACTGGAGTGAAACGGTATCTCATTGAGTTTTGATTTGCGTCATTTCTTCATATGTCTGTTGGCCATTTGAATATCTTTCTTTCCATATTTTGCCCATTTTGTAATTGGGTTATCAGTCTTTTTCTTGTGGAGGCCCTGCTCCACAGGAGAAGAAGGCCAATAAGGCTTTATATAAATACTGTATAAAAGAATCAAAGCAATATTATTGAAAGACTCATCTTAGTGCATTCCTACAGTGAGATGTGCTTTATGCATTAGCATGTTTTTATTTCACAAATATATCAAAGCTCCTCAATTAAAATAAGCTTGGAAGCAGGAGTGGCATCTAATTCCACAACAGCTTGCCTCTGGAAACCCTATGAACCTGGAGAGAGGACGAAAGTTATAAAGGAGGTGTCCAGGACTTTTGTTCATAGGGTCGCTATGAGTTCCCTGTGACTCAATGGCACTTAACAATAAACAACAATATATCACTATTACATAATTATAGTTCTAATATATTTTATGTTTTATAATATATCATTAAAATGAGAATTCAGATTTAATTTTGAGTTGAATAGAAAGAGAAAATATTAGAAATTCACTCAGAGCTATATACTGGTCTGAATCACTGATTGATTTTTCAGTCAGAGAAAATATTCTACTTTTATCTTTAAAGCTTTTAGTTCAGTACCTTGTATACCTGTAAAACTTTTCCCCTACTTCTTCAAGTGCACATAATATAGGACGTTATGTAAGTCAATAATTATTTACAGGAAATCTGTTCTGGTCAACCTACTGCTGTAAGAGGAAAAATTAAATTCCTTATCAGAAATCAACTGAGATAGAATTAAGAGTACTGGGCATTTGCATAATCTGTTTAAGCATATTATTTTTGAAAGATAAAAAAATGCTTAATAGTTTTTCATCTAATATATTAACTTCAATGTTCTTTTTATATGATTTGGGAAAAAGATGAAGATAAAATAGCAAGAAGATTTTCTCCAAACTTTTATTTAGGCAAAAGCTGATGAAAAATATTTAAGTAAACAGTATTTTTTTTATTTGCTTGCAGAAATATTATTTTCAGGAGTTCATACTTTTAAAGACTATTAATTAGCAAAATGTATCCTAAAAGTTCTTTAAATTTACTGGGAGGCAAAAAAAAGCCCACCTTAGTATCTAAATTAAATACTTAGGGTTAATATCATGACCCATTTCCATGGAAATAGCTAGCATTTTTTTCTCCCCTGGGCTTTGGATATGATTTTTGGCCAAGGTTTGATGTTACTCATTTGGTTTTGAATCAACTTTTGCCATGTGGCTGGAATTTTCTCTGTTGTTGTAATACTGAATTGCACCATTGCTCTTCCTAAAAGTGGAACTAAATTGAAATTAAACCTCAAAAAAAAACAATTTTAAGCATCTTACTTAAACTGGCAAGGGCAGGCCAGTTCATTCCTTGCGTTTGGTTCTTTATGTTGGAAGCACTGACTTAGAAAATAGCAGGTGTTCTATCCATATCATATTATTGTTAGTTGCCACTGAGTTGTTCATAGTATCTTTCTGTATAACAGAATAAAGCCCTACCATATACTTTACCATCTTCACAATCTCAGTTCTGCTTAAATCAACTGTACCAGTCACCATATCAGTTCAAGCATTAAAAAATAAGGTCTAAGTCTTGAGGTGGTAGGAAGCTTTGGGGCTTAGTGGTAAGAATCTATGCTACCAGCCACTCTGTAGAAGAAGGATGAACAATCTGTTTCTGTGGGATTACTGCCTCTGAAAACCTTCTAAAATGTCAACTATGGTGTTGTTCCAACTTGATGGTATGCAACAACAAAAACAACAAAATAAAATCTTACTGTGAATACATTTTTATTTATAGCTAGATGTGAAAAACAAATAAATGCAACTTCAACAAAGTAAATAACTAAGAGGATTTTACACCAGTATGAGAGCATATAAGGATTTAGCATTATTCTTGATTTTTCTAGCTCAATATTTTCTAGTTCAATATTCAATAAGCTTTTTGGAAATTTTATCTACTATTACTTTTCTTGCAAATATTGAGTCTATGTTATTGTTGTTGTATGTCTTTGATGCAGAATCAATTCATAGCTGACCCTCCAGCAGTTTTTCAAATGCAGTACAAACCCAGGGAGGAGATTGCCCATTGTTTCTTTCTGCAGAGCATCTGGTAGATTCCAACCACATGCCTTTGAGATTGCAGCAGCACAGTTTCTTACCACTAAGCTACCAGAGCTCCCCTTACAAAGAACTCTTATTTGAAAATGCAAATAAAAAATTAAAAATTAAAAAAGATAATGCAAATCAATTATAGATAGCTACACTACCCCTAATTTTTTATTGTTTTTGTGAGAATATACACATCGAAATATATATCAATTCAATAGTTTCTACATATACAATTTAATGACATTTTATTACATTCATACACTCATGTCACTCTGTAGAGTAATGTGCACCTGATACAGGCCATGGTCTTTTCAATCACTTGCTATGCATCAGAGAGCTGAACAATAACTATGGAGGATAGAAGGAGAATTGATGTCCTTGAGCTGTGGTGCTGGGGAAGAGTATTGACTATACCAGGGATTGCTAAGGAAACGAACAGGTTCATCTTAGGGAGGGTTAAACCAGTCTGCTCCTTGGAGGCAAAGATTCTGAAGCTTCATCTGACATACTTTGGACATGCTGCAAGGAGGGATCAGTCCTTGGAGAAGGGCTTCATGCCCGAGAGGGTGGAGGGACAGCACAGGAGAGGATGACCCTCTCTGAGGTAGAATGACTAGGGTAATGGGGTTAAGTGTGTTGGAGACAGTGAGAATTGCACAGGACAGAGCAGGCTGTTGTACATAGGGTCGCTGCGTGTCACAGGTGATTCAACAGCACATAACAACATACTTACTTTCTTTTTCTGATTTTTTCCTTTCATATAAATATAAATTATTGCCTCCTAAAATTCTTATATTTGGTTTTGCTACTGTCTATTTAATCTCATGTGGACAGTTCTTCAAAGAGCATGAGGTCCATGGTAATATATTTTCCTAGTTAAGCTAAAGTATTGCTTAGTTTTAAGAATACCCCGGGGATACTTTTGGCTTAAGGTTTAAAGATTATTTCAGGGCAAGAAGTTCAGGGTTCCAGGACACTGCCCATCTTTCTACCATGGAGTGTTAGTTGAATTGGCAGCACAAAAGAGGCACCACCTCTGACTTAGTGGAAAGAGTCTGCAAACTAACCACCAGAGCTGCTGCTTCTTTTTTTTTAAATAATTTTTGTTATTTTGACACAAGTTGACAGAAGAAGAAAAAAAAGAGTTTCCGTGTTTCATCTAGTCTCATTGGCCCCAGAAAAATCTGGATTAGACTTTCTCCCTTTCGGTTAGGATTTTTCTATTGAATCCTAGTTCAAACTGTTCAGTTATGATATTGGGCACAATCCAGTTCTGCTTGTCTCAAGAGCAACAGTGAGAATTTTTTTAGGGACAATGCAGTATTACCTTAATATCTCTCTCCTAATGAGATTCTTCCTTCTTTGTTGGTACAGAGGAACAGACATGATTTGTGCTGGATGGTGTTGGAAATAATTGTATTGATGTAAGGTTATGTGTTTGATTACTACAGTTATTGTTAATAAGTTGTAAAATATGAAAATTTGAATTGGCAAAAGGTATGTGATATATATATATATATATATATATATAACCAAAAAGATAAGAGTAATTTATGAAAGCGTCTATCTAAGATAAATTATCTGCAGGGGACGATTTTGAGGCTCTACCTCACATACTTTCGGCAAGTGGCCAGGAGGGACCAGTCATTGGAGAGGGTCATCATACTTGGAAGGTTGGAGGAACAGTGGAGGAGAGGAAGTCCCAGGATGAAATGCATTGATTCAGTGACTGGAGCAATGGGATTAGGTCTATCGGAGATGAGATTGGCTCAGGATAGGGTAGCTTTCAGAGCTAATGTATATAGGGTTGCAATGAATTGCACACTATTCAATGGAACCCCAAAACAACAACAAAAACAATGACAATAAATACATTAGAAGTTTAGATAATGGTTTCATGTTAATTTTGCTTATAATTTAATTGTGTTCCTGTTTCTTTGCTGATCACATAGTTACTTACTTTTTTGTACGGAATGATTTGACTGAAAAATTAAGAGTGGTGTCACAAAATAATCATTAATACTGCAAAAAAATAAATTTTTCCAGAACATAGGCTTAAGAACTTTCTTCAGCCTTCTCTCAGTTATTCCACAGACTGTAAAATATTTTCTGTTAACACTGTATAATTTTTAACTGAAACATAACCAATTTTATTCAAATTTTCCAAAATATATACTCAGCTTGTTGTTTCTAAAATGTACACCACATTTTACATGATGGTTTTATTAGTTTTCTCATCTTTTTTCATTAAAAAGTCTTTAGTAGTAGCTGGATTCCAGAGTTGTCCAGTAAGGAGTCTTTCACCTACTTACGGTTTCCCCCCCCCAGATATTCATGGCCAACATCTGGCTTCTGAAAGAAACACTTTTGGTCTTTTCAATCACTTGCTGGTAAGGTAAGACTGCATTGCTACCCATAACCACATGTTCTAATTTTGAATCAAACTTGGCATCCAATCTTGAATTTCTAATAAAATTTACAAGCCACCTTTCAGATTCTTCTGGGGTCATGTTCAGTTTACCTGTTAAAATGTTCATTGTGATACACAGGATGTTTCAAATACGAAGAGACAAGCACTTCCAATGAAATACTCAAGACAAGCCACCAAGGAAAAGTAATTCACAAGCACTTACTCAAATTCCTTTAGGATTTTGTTTTTGTTTTTGTTTTTGTTTTTTTTCTGAGCTCCATCAAAGTAAAAGTTAAAATATAAGCATTCAATCAGCTCTGTAATTGGATCTATGCATATGTAAGATTTCTGCTGGATAACCCTGACTAGGTCTTTGAACACCTGCTGGTGTTTTTTAACATCTTTGTTATGACTGCTTTGGTCAAATAGGGGAGAATATGTGGACACATGTCTGAATTGCATTAAGATACTGTGGCTGGTAAACAAAGAGGACAATGGGGTGGTTGAATAAAACAAACAGAGACCAGTGAATGACCCATGTTTGCTGCTAAGGAGATTGAGTGAAGAGCTCAGAGAGTCATTATCTATCGTCTCATTTAATCATGTAAGATCTTCCATGACTGTATCCCAGGTCTGCAGTAGGATTTCAGAGGTTAGTTTCCCCCAAAGTGAACTCAAAGCATTTCTGTCTGTTGCTAGAACCAGCACTCTAAACAAGTAAAGATATTCTGACACTCATGAGTAATTTCCATATTCTTGCCTAAAACCATTCTTGTCTGCTGGTAGTCAAATAGCATCTAAACATTCTTGGTTGACTGAATTTATCTTGTAGTTTCTGAAATCTTCAAATATCTTTACAGTTGGTTCTACTCTGCCTGGAGTTGTTTTAGTTGTACAACAACTGTAGTTCTTTTTTGTTTTTTCTTTCTCTCAAGCATGAGGAATAACATTGGAGTAAAGGTTTTTGTACATGTCCATAGCAAAATCTATCATGTTGGTATCTCTAAGAAGATCCAATTTCCCTTGAAATAATTCCTTCATATTATGTATCTCCTTCACCAAGAGAAACATAAGCAGTGGAAAGACCAAACATTAATCCAAAAAGTGCAAGATGAGAGTAGTCAAGCTGTTCTTTGCCATCTTGCCAAAAATCCCCTATTAACACCATATAAATTTTGGTGAGTACTCTGCTAGTAATAAATGGAATACACATCAAAAATAACCTTTTTATTACAGCTTAACTATTTTTTCTCCACATTATTAAAAAAATTCTCAAGTTAAAAGTGTGTGGAAAAAAGAGTTCTATTAATTATATACAACAAAATATTTCTTTCTTGTATAATTTCTACTAGGGCAACACCATGAAGCTAAAGATAGGACACAAAAGATATACACACATACATGAAACACAATACGGAACTTATGTTAGAGAACTTTTGAATAACAAGTTTTTAATTAGCCACACAGTTCTCTTTTTAGGTAAGAATTCTGATAGTTTCTGAATTTACAAAAAGAAATCATATTCTCAGGGGAGCAAATTATTTAGTGGATGTATCAGGGAGTTTTGAAACCAACAAATGATGACTAGTGAAAGTAACTAAGCCAAAAACAATGATGTTGAAGCCGTTTTCTCATGGTTGCCGCCCTTGGAATGCCTTTGCCATGATTTTATGTTGGCTGGTGTTTCACCAGGATCATAATGAGGTCAAGAGATAGACATCTTGAGCTGTGCCAACCTTATTAACCGATCTTTTCTTTCTCTTAAAAAGTCTAGATTTGGAAACTAATATCAGAGAATTTACAAATCCTTGGTTGAATATTCCTATTAAATAGTTGGCGATTGTGGAACTTTAGCTAGAGACTCAAAAGAGGTTGGTTTTTTTATCCTTACAAAATTACTGTTGTTAAAAAAATACTGTTTTTCAAAGAAAAAAGCTAAGGTAGATTGAAATTATTTTCTCAATGCTGTTGATACACTGTGTATTTCTTGAGACGACTCTATAATAAAAGCAGTTTAGTAATTCCAGTCTTCGAATAGCAGAAACTAAATCTTAGAAAAGTTGAGTGATTTGTCTAAGATTGCAAAACTGATAAGGGCAAAATGGGGAGACGAGCAAACTCCCTTCAGCAATAATGCCCCCTAGAGCTGTTTGTACCACATTATCATGCACTTGTCCATGACAACAACAAGACAAGGGACAAGAGGGACTAGGAGTCATTGATGCCATATGTATGTGGGGGTGTGTGTTACACAGATCAACACTTGCTTATATATGACCAAGGAAGGAATTGAAAACTCATGGTAACAATTTTAAACTTGCTTTTTTCAGAACAGACAAAAGATTTTACTCTCTGAACATACTAAGTGACTTTCTTCTAGAGATTTAAGGCATATTCAAATTGGCTGATACTTTATCTAGAAACAAGTATTTATTTATTCAACTAATATTGGTTAAGATCTCCTTGAGTGCTCAAAGTACAATGTTTAGACAAGAACAAGAAAGCCCCTGATCACATAGTTTCCTCTCTGGTGGAGTTAAAAAGTAAGCAGGCAAACAAATTAGTAAGTAACAATTTCTGGTCATGTTGATCTGTAAAGTAAGTAAAGCATGTCAAAGCGACAGAAAGATAGAGGAAAAAGGGCAGATTTTTCAAATAGAGGCCAAGGAAATTTTCCTCAACTGGGGGACATTTTTAGGAAGACCTGAACATTAAGAATAATTCAATTCTCTAAAAATTTGGTGATTATTTTCAAAGAAGAAAAAAGAGTAAAAAGAGGATGCTGTCTAAACAAACTCAATATGTTTTAAAACAGCTGGAAGTCAAAAGTGTGTAGAAGATAACTGGAGAGGATACGGGTTACAAACATGAAATCGAATAAGTAGAAAGGAATACGATCATCAAAATTTCTGTATAAGTGGAAACCTTGGGAAGGATTTAGGTGTATATTGGTCAGTGGGATAGAAGTGCAAATGCAGAAGCTAGTTAAGAAGATGTTATGCTGCAAGCAACAGATTATGAAGATTTGGATTATAGAAGTTGGGAACTCCATATTTTTGTGTATGTGGGATAAATGGATTGGCCCATGGGAAAATACATCATGCTTTGAAAAGTAGAGTGTGATCTTGACATGGTTGCACAGTGACTACGACAATGGGCTCGAGCATGGTAGAAATTGTAATGATGGCACAGAATAAGACAAAGTTTCAATCTGATATTCATAGGGCTGCTATGAATTAGAATCCACCTAACAAGAATAATTTATCATTTTAAAGTCATTAAATCAGGCAGTTGCCTACTTGAAAGTGGAGCTCAAATTGGTGTTGAGAACTGTGATGTGCTATATGTACATGGTAATTATCACATACTCGGAGGGAGGGTTGGAAGCAGGAGTGGCATCGCTTCCTAAACAACATGCCTCTGGAAACTCTGTGAACTTTGATAAATGACGATAGTTATAGAAAAGCTTTAGGCCTTTTGTTCATAGGGTCACAATGAGTCATGCTCGACTCTACGACAATCAACAACAAAAATAGGAGGAAGGGAGCACTGGTGGCCCAGTGGCAAGAAGCTGCAATCAAGAAGCACAAGGTTTGAATCAACAAGCTGCTATATAGGAGAAGGTTGGGCTATTTCCTCTTGTGCGATTGTTGTTATGTGCCATCAAGTTACCTTTTTCTCAAAATGACCCTATGTACAACAACTCTGTAATAAACCTAACCCATTGCCCTAGGAATTGTATCAATCCATCTTATCTGGAGTCTCCCTCTCCTGTGCTGTCTGTCCACCCTTCCGAGCATGATGTTCTCCAAGAACGGGTCTCTCCTGGCCACAGACCCAAAGTATGTGAGTTGTTGTTGTTGTTGTTATGTGCCGTCGAGTCGCTTGCAACTCATAGCGACCCTATGTACAATAGCCCTGAACTCCGCTCTGTCCTGTGCCAATCACACTGTCTCTGACACTCCCATCCTGATTATCCCAGTCACTGAATCAATCCACCTCATAGAGGGCCTTCCTCTCCTGCGCTGTACCTCCACCCTCCCAAGCATGATGTCCTTCTCCAAGGACCGGTCTCTCCTCACATGTCCAAAGTATGTTAGATGGAGCCTCAGAATCCTTGCCTCCAAGGAGCCACCCTGTTTAACCCTTTGCAGGATGAATCTGTTTGTTTTCCTAGCAGTCCATGATATTCTCAGTACCCTTCTCCAGCACCACAGCTCAAAGGCATCAAATTTTCTTTCTGTGTTCCTTGGTCATTGTCCAACTCTCTGATGCTTAACAAGTGATTGTGAAGATCGTGGCCTGTATCAAATGTACCTTAGTCTCCAGAGAGACACCATTGCTCTTCAGTACTTAGGAGAGGTCCCTAACAGTAGACTTTCCCATTGCAATGTGCCTTTTAATTTCCTGGCTACTGGTGCCAAGAGTATTGACTGTGGAGGCAAGCAAACTATAGCTGTGTACAATCTCAGTCTCTTCACCATCCATCCTGATGCTGCCAATTGGTCCAGTGGTGAAAATCTTTGTCCTCTTGACATAGAGCCTCAATCCATATTGGAGGTTGCGGTCCTTGACACTCTGCAGGAGGTGCTTCAGGTTCTCTTCAGTTTCAGCAAGCAGGGTTGTGTCATCTGTATGTGAGTTAGAGCTTCAAAATCCTAGCATTCAAGGAGAGATTGGTTTCACCCTCCCCAAGACAAAGCTGTTTGTTTTCTTGGTAGGCCATGGTATGTTCAAGACTTTTCCAGCGCCACAACGCAAAGGAATCAGTTCTTCTATCATCCCTAGTAATTATCCAGCTCTATGATGTGATTACTGCTTTTGAAAACCTGCCAGAGAGTCAGCTTTGGGTTGGTTCAGACTTGATGGTACACAACACAAGAGGAAATTCTGGTTACCTAGTGGTGAGAAGCTACATTGCAATCTTAAAAGGAATGCAGTTTGAATCCACAAGCTGCTCTGTGAGAGGAGGATTGGCAATCTCTCACGCAATTAACTGTCTCTGAAAATCCACTGGAGGGTGAGCTAAGGGTCAGTTATGATTTGACAGCACACAACATAAAGAACAATACAAGAGAATAGCACAGGGCTATAAATAGTTTAACACCTAGAAACAAGAAGAAAGATTAAGGACTATTACAGAAATGGGCAAATAAGAACAAGAATATATTCTTGAAATGAAGAAGAGAAAATGTTTCAGGTTAGAAGCAAAATCAGGTACATGGCTTTACATAGATGGGCACAAGCATAAGGTTTATAACATTAAATACACAGTGAAGCTGGGAAATATAAACAAAAATGCCAATATTTGAATGACTGGTAGAAAAATGAGTTGGATTGAAATGAATGCCAGATTTTATCTATTAAGAAGATCTGAAAAACACTATGAAGAATAGTGTATCTAAAAATTATTAAACATTGGGAACAAACAAAAAGAATAGTTAATAATTTTAAAATGAGAGTAATTGGAGCACTAACACACACAAACATGGGTATGTGAGAGTGAGTTAATAATATACATAAAATCAGAAATTATTTAGCAAATAAAGCCGGTTTAGAAGAGATTATGAAACGAGAGACATTATTGCCATTGTCAGATGGAAATTGGCAGAAAGTAGAGAGTATCAGAGGAATATTTATTTGTGCTTCATTGACTATGCAAAGATATTTGGCTGCGTAGGTCACAAAAAATTGTGACTAACCTTGAGGAAAATGGGAATCCCAGAATACTTGATTGTGCTTATGCAAAACCTATACTTGGACCAAGAAGCAGTCCTAAGAGCAGAGCAAGGAAACACTGCACTGTCCAAACTCATGAAACGAGTGCATCAGGGATACATCTTGCCCCTGTACCTTTTTAATCTATATACAGAACAGATCACTTGGGAATCAGGGCTTTATGAGGAGGAATGTGACATCAGGTTTGGAGGAAGGCTCATCAATAACCTATGTTATGCCAATGACACAACCTTGATTCCTGAGGACTGAGGAGGACCTCAAGCACCTGCTGCAAAAGATCAAGGATTGCAGTCTTCAATATGAATTGAAACTTAACCCCAAGAAGACAAAGATTCCCACCACTGGGCCAATTGGCAGCACAAAAATGGATAGAGTAAAGATGAAGAGATTGAGATTGTCAACCATTGCAGCTCACTCAACTCCACAATCAACACTCTTGGCATCAGCAGTCAGGAAACCAAAAGATGAATTGAACTGGGGGAAAATCTGCTCTTAGAGACCTCTCTAGAGTGCTGAAAAAAAGCCAATGTCAGTCTAGAAACTAAAGTGTGCCTAATCAAGGACATGGTCGTCACAGTTTCTTGCTATGCATTAGAAATTTGGACAATGTCTAAGGATGAGAGAAGAATAGATGCCTTCAAATTGTGGTGGTGGAGAAAAGTCTTGAATGTACATAAAATGGACCACCAAGAAAACAAAGAGATCTGTCTTGGAGAGGGTGAAATCAAGTTTCTCCTTGGAGGTTAAGATTTTGAATCTCTGTCTCACATACTTTGGTCACATGGCCAGGTGAGATCAGTCCTTGGAGAAAGACATCATGCTCAGAAGTATAGAGGGACAGTGCAGGAGATGAAGATCCCAGATGAGATGTACTTATACAGTAATTGTTGCCATGGGGGTTAATGTGTAGGAATTAGAGATACTAGCTCAGGACAGGGCAGGCTTCAGAACTGCTGTACATTGGGTGACAGGCAACTTGCCGGAACATAACAACAAAAACAACAACAATAATGGAGAAGAGAGAAAAAATACTACAGATAATTCAAGGCCTTATGGAGGAAAAGGAAGTGATCTTGACAAACAGTGAATGACAGAGTGATCCCTTTTGTTTACAACAAAGGAAAAATAGTTGTAGATCTTAGTAGGTTTGTAGATTTTAAGGTGAAAGATGAATGAAGTTTTTGTTAGAAACTTCACTAAATTATTTCTAGATACACTGTAAAGAAAATGAGACAGAGTTCACACTAAAATCCCCATAGTATTGTTTTCCTAGTAATTATTGAATCATTATGCATTAGATTACATGTCACAATTAGAAAGGATATTTAGTGAAAATAAATATACCAATGAATTTAATTGTGCTCACCTTTACTCCATATATTTTCCTTATGTTTTAATTAAAGTTATTAAAGATGATTAATTGTTGAAATCCTTTATCAGATATTGATTCAAAATAATTTATCAAATTTGTCTTAAAAAACCTCTCATTACATATAGTATACTACACAAAATATACTTAAATGGCAAGGTAAAAGGTTTCCCTCAAAGAGTAGCTTGGGTTATATGATTAGATATTATTTTAATGACAAAAGTCCAGAATAAGAGGTGCATAGCAAAGTGGGCTGGGTTGGGGAAGAAATTGTGCAACAATGAGTGACTGGAAATTCAAGTTTTCTGTAAACTTTTGTTAAAGTCAAAATAAAAATACTTCTAAAAGAAAGGGAAAAAAATTACGGTATTTTAATGCTGCTAAAACTTGTTTGTTGCTAAATGCCATAAACTAGCAATATGATAATAGAGATAAAAATGCTTAAAAGTTGTACATAGGAGACAGAGGAAAGAACATATGTTTTTTACTCCCTTATGTTTTTCTTTGAGCTTTCTGGTAACCTCATAATAAGGAATTGTGCTTCTGAACCAAAGGCCCACGCTTTGAAACCAACAACTACTCTGTACGAGAAAGGTGAATTGTCTTTCTCTATGGAATTTACTACCTCTCAAAACGTATTAAATAGTCATCTATGAGTCGATTCCCACCTGAGTGGATGTAACAACAATGTTGTTGTTGAATATGCCTCCAAGTCTCCTGCAACCCATCATAACCTTATGAACAGCAGCTCTGAGCCCTTCTCTGTCTCTTTAAACAACACACTCATATCCTGTCTTGCTTGAATTTTTTT
>NW_006399930.1:784032-802309 GCF_000299155.1 Elephantulus edwardii | reverse complement strand
TCTGGCGGGCGGCCGCGTGCGTTCCCCCGGCGTTCCCTGGTCTGGCGGCCTCGCCCTCGGGCTGCGAGCAATTACATTATACTTAATATTAAATGTTCAGCTTTCTTCAAAATTGTAGGCTAAATTTAATTTGAGGGTGGTTATAAAAAAATAAGTGGATAGAATGACAGAAGAAATCATGAAGAAATGCAAAAAATATAAAGGAATTGTAAATATCTTGTACTCACATGTTTTGGTATTTATGATTATAGATATTTATATGAAAGAATGAGAAAGGAGACAAAACTACCTTTCCTGTCATATTTCTATATGAAATTATTCCCTTTATCAGTTTAAAATTATTAACTATTTAGAAATTAAAATAGTTTTGCATTATTATGTATATCATATACTAGCATTAATGGTATTCAATCAATCTTGTTGTTGAGTACCATGGAGTTGAACCGACCCACAGTTTACCATCCAGCAGATTTTCAGAGGCAGTTAATCAGATAAGAGGAAATTGCCCATTCATATGCAATGAGATACAATTACAGAAAAATTTCTTTAAAGTCCTCATGTCCATAAATATAATTCTGTGATTTGATTAACAATTCTTATGCGATTTTCTGTATATTTCGATGTACAACAATATAATAACAAAAAATGTAGATATATTTAATATATATTATACAGAAATATATTTGTACACATTATATATATTTATATATATTTGTACACATATTATATGCACACACACATACACACATATGTATATACACATAATCACATTTTATGCTAAGGTGGCTACTATATATAACATTATCACTGTGGAGGTCTTGTCTTGGTGGCAATCAGGCAAGGAAAATTTCTGGGGTTCTTTTTGCTGGGTGTTACTGTTCTTTTTCTCCCTCAAAAGTGGGTGGCCCTTGAGCCTGAGACTAAGGGTAAAGGTGGAGGACCCTGCTCAAGAGTGTGACTTTAAAATCGTCTAGGGCCCTCGGGCCAGAAATTTATTAATTTTAGAAGAATATTCTTTTAAAGACACAGCAATCATTTGTCTATTTGCTGAACAACTTGGAGTTGCTGTGATGCTGAACACTATTCCATAGCTGTGTCAAATATAACAATGGTTAACCATTACGTAGAGTGGTTGGATGAGCTTCCACATTGATTCATGTTGGGAAGCAGGAGTGCATACACTTGCTAAAATAGATGCTTCTGGAAACTCTACAAGCTCTCTTAAAAATGTATAGAAATGATGTTTATTATAGAACAGATTTCACGTCTTTTGTGCAAAGCTTACTCTGAGTCATATTTGACTCAATAACACTTAACCACTGCCAAATGAGACTAGTGCTGTTATGTTGTTCTTGTTATGTGCCGTCGTCGCTTGTGACTCATAGTGACCCTATGTACAACAGCCCTAAAGTCTGCTCTGTCCTGTGCCAATTGCACCATCTCTGAAATACCCATCCCGATTACCTCAGTCACCGAAGCAGTCCACCTCATAGAGGGCCTTTCCCCTCCTGCGTTGTCCCTCCACCCTATATCTGGAGAAATATTCTTCCACTTTGCACATTACTCTTTGTCAATGTGCTGTATGAGATAACCTGGGTTTGCTATTATGCTGAACCTTGTGCGATGGTTATATCAAATGCCATAATGGTTTCCCATTGCGGAGTGTGTTTGGTGGAGCTCCTAGTTGTAAAGCAGGCTGGGAAGCAGGAGTGGCATCCACTTTCTAAACTGCATGCCTCTGGAAACTCTATGAACTTGGAGAAACAATGAAAGCTATGAAGAGGCTTCAGGCCTTTTGTTCATAGAGTCGCTAATGAGTCGACCTCAACTCGAACGCAATCAACATCAACAACAACAAAATAATTTTTTCTGTGATTGAACACTACCTACTGGTAAGGAGCTGTGCTACCAACCAAAGGCGCACAATTTGAATCCACCAGCTGCTTCATGGGAGAAAGAAGGGTAATATCTTCTCCTGATTTACTGCTTCTGAAAACCTGCTGGAGGATCGGCTGTGTGTTGATTCTCAGTTGATTGTATATAACAACAACAACAAGAAGTACCTCTTAGATTTTAGTTTTTCCATATGAAATATTATGACTCCTAAGTATCCCAATTTAATTAAGGTATAGCTTATTCATTGACAGCTCTGTTACGCAGTTCGTAACCATTTGTACTACTAATCCTAAAATCATGTGTTTCCAATCCATCAGCAGCTCCCCAGAGATAGATAATCTCCTTTCATTACTATTTATAGCATAGGAAGCCTGATGGAGCTCGATGAATTGGAACCTACACAATGACCTTGAGTTTAAATTTCATGTCCTTTGTCAACCATCAAGAAAAGACTGCAAGAAGATTGTTTCATGTATATACAAAACCTGAAGATTTTGTAGCTGACTTTAGATTTACCTTCCAAAACTGTGCTGAGTTCAATGAGCCTGATTCAGAAGTAGCCAATGCTGGTATAAAACTTGAAACCTATCTTGAAGACCTTCTAAAGAACCTTTATCCAGAGAAAAGATTTCCCAAGGTCGAATTCAGGAACGACCTGGAAGACGGCAAGTTCAGTGATGACTCGGATGATGACTTGGTGAAGCCTCACAAGAAAGCACCTCAAAAGCATCGAGTAGAGCCAGTTGCTTCAATAAGCAGCCTCGGAGGCACATGTTGCCTTCCAGGTTGTTTGAAGTTCAGGAAGCGTTTTATCAGTGATTACATTACAAGGAAGAGTTGTGACCATGCTGATCTTTCCTAGATTTTTATTTCCTTAACAAACCATTTCTCTTAGCCTCTTATGAACTAATAGAGAGAGGGGAAGAATCAACAGTGAAATAAAAAGACATTCTTAAAAAAAATAAATTTCATGTCCTACTAATCACTATGCACTGACTTTCCATATTTTTTATAAGTAATAAATGTCTTGAATCTATCTTTGATGCATTGATTCAAGTATCTGCTAAGATAAACAGTAAGGAGGAATTTTTTCAATCAGATACTATATGCATTTTAAATTTGTCATAATATATTTAACACATATGGATATGCAAATAAAATATTTGGGAGTTTATTTTAAAGGTATATTCCTTTAAGTCTTGCAATCTCAAAAAAATTAAGTTAAATATTCTGACAAACTCTTAAAAAATGGAACTTGAATTAATCAACAGTTATATGCTCTTATAAAAGAACTTTAGTACAGTTGTAATTTATGTATGTTATTTGTCATATTCTTATTTCTTAAATATTCATTACAATGCAGTTAAGTAGTAAAATACTTAAATAGTCTCATAATTTTATTCACGTTGTCTCCATATAAAGTAAAACCAATACAAAATAATTTTAAAATTCCAGAACACTCTGAGTCAAGTTCATTTTCACAGGTTACTTCACATTTCACAAATGTATTTCAAAAATGAAAACAATTTTGAATATTCTTCTAGGTGATTTTGACACAGATGTATTTCAAAATACTGTACTAAGTTCAAATTCTATTAGTCAAATTCAGCATTTTAAAGCATCCCTTCACAGCTGCAAATGATAATTTGTCAGCCACACTGATAAATTCAAGGCAGTTGGACATAATAAGGTGGTGTGCCAAATCTTCTGATAAATCATGGTTCAGTCTGAATAACAGCAAGGACTGAAAAACATAATGTGGTAAGATTCTTCAGAAATATTGAAATAGGCATGCCTCTTGATTAGTATTAATATCACTTCTGCCAAGGCTTTTAGTTTCTAAACATTATTCAATAAAGAGTAGGCATGTGTTTGTAAGAGACTTAATGTATTTTGTCTTAATTTCCTCATTTGTAACAAAAAAGAAATCGTTACTGTACAAAAATAAGTGAGCTCTGATCACCTTGTGAATACTTTCAATTTACTCAAGGAATTCTGAAGGTGCAGAAGTTAAGCTCTTACCTCCTAATTCAAAGACCAAACCTGTGCTTCACTTCAAATGGAAAAGATAGGGTTATTGTGTGTTGGGTCAAGTTGAGTACAAATCATGGTGACCCTGTGAACAACAGATCTGTATCCCCTCTTATCCTCAGAAATCTTCATCATCTCTGACACACATGAACTAATTGCTGCAGTCACTGTGTCAATCTATCTCGTTGAGGGTTTTCCTCTTTTGCTGACCTTCCACCTTTCCAAGTATGATGTCTCTCTCCATTGGAATAGCCTCTCTTAAGAACATACTGAATGACCCCGAAAGCATCAAAAGAAAATGGAAGGAATACACACAGTCACAGAAAAAAACTGATTGACACTGAATTTCAGGAAGTACCATATGAACAGGTACCAATGTGAATGAAAGAAGAAGTAGAAGCTGCATTTAAAGTCATTGGAAAAAAATAAGGTCCCAGGAATTTATGGGATACCAACTGGCTTGTTTCAATTAACGGATGCAGCCTTGGATGCACTTACCAGTAAATACCAGGAAATTTGGAGGACAGCTGTCTGGCCAATGAATTGGAAGAGGTCTGTATTTGCCCCCATTCCCAAGGAAGGTGATCCAACTGAATGTGAAAATTATTGAACAATATAGTTGGTATCACATGTAAACAACATATTGCTGAACATCGTTAAAAAATGGATGGAACAGTACACAGGTAGGGAATTGCCAGAAATTCAAGCAGCATTTAAAAGAGTCCATAGCACCAGCATTATCTCTGCTGATGCCTCATGGATCCTGGCTGAAAGTAAGCAATATCAGAAGAGTGTCTATTTATGCTTTATTGACTTTGCAAAGGCATTTGACTATGTGGATCATGACAAGTTGTGGCTGACATTGAGAAGAATGGGAATCTCAGAGCACTTGATTGTACTCATGAGGAACCTATACCTGGACCAGGAGGCTGTTGTGCAAACTGAGCAGGGGAGCACTGTATGGTTTAGAATTGGGAAAGGATGGCATTAGGGATGTATTCTATCTCCATACTTGTTCAATATATTTGCTAAGCAAATTATTTGAGAAGCTGAACTCTATGAAAAGGAATGTTGCATCTTGATTGGAGGCAGACTTATCAATGACTTGGGTTATGCAGCAGATACAACCTTACTTGTTGAAAGTGAGGAGGATTTGAAGCATTTGTTGCAGAAGATCAAGGAATGCAGCCTTCAATATGGATTACATCACAATATCAAGAAAACAAAGATTCTTATCAATGGGCAATAGGCAGTGTCATGATGGATGGAGAGGAGATTGAAACTTTCAACAGCTTCATCTTGCTTGGATGCACAATTAACATCTTTGGTATGAACAGTCAGGAAATAAGGAGACACATTGCAATTGGAAAATCTTCAGTTAGGGACCTTAACATATTATTGAGTAGTGATGTCAGTTTGAGGAATAGGGTGTGTCTGACTCAGGCCATGGTCTTTCTGACTACTAGTTATGCATCCGAGACCTGCACATAGAATAAGGATAACAGAAAAAAGAACTGACACCTTTGAACTGCAGTGTTGGAGAAGAGCACTGAAAAGCCCATGGATGGCCAAGAAAAAAATAGTTATGTCTTGGAGAGAGAGCAACTGGAGTGTTCTTTGGAGGCAAGAATGATGAGGCTTCTCCTCATATACTTTGGATGTATTTCTAAGAGGTTCTATTCCTTGAAGAGAGATACGACGTTGAGAAGGGTGGAGAGTCAGTGAAGGAGAGGGAGACCCTCAACAGGGTGCATTGACAAGGTGACTGTTACAAAAAGGCTCTTGTATGTCAGGAAGTGTGAGGATGGTGCATAACAGGGCTAGGTTCAGATTTTTTCATAGGGTTGCTATGTTTTGTACATAGCTTGACGACACCTAACAACAAAAATAAGGAAATGTTCAAAAGATGAATCTTTGTCATTTTTGTCTCTAAGGAACATTCTGGTTGCACTTTTCCAAGCCATATCTTTTTGTTCTTTTGGAAATCCACGGAATGTTCAATACTCTTTTTCAACACTACAGCTCAAAAGTATCAAATATTCTTCTGTTATTCATTGTCCAGCTCTCAGATGCATAGCAAGTGGTGGGAGGAAATCATGGCCTTAATAAGTAGCACCATAGTCTTAAAACTGACAGTGTTCCTCAATAATTAGGAAATTTCAGTTACAGTGGACCTGCCTAGTGCAATGTGTCTCCTGATCTCCTGACAGCTGGTACCAAGGGTGTTGATTGTGGACTCAAGTAAATTAAATAGCTTACGATTTCAGTCTTTCCTAGATTTATCATGATGTTGCTTATCAGTCCAGTGGTAAAGGGTTTTGTTTTCTTGACGTTGAGATACAAACCATATTTAAGGCTGTTGCTATTAACAATTACTTTATTGGAAAACTTCATATGACAGTTCTACTTTAGGTGTGTAACATGGATTGCCAAAAGAATAAGCATATCTATCTTGGAGGAAGCTCAACCAGAGTGCTCCTTAGAGACAAAACTCGTGTCACTTTATCTCACATACTTTGGACACACTGTCAGAAGGGAATAGTCCTTGGAAAAATACATCATACTCTAAAAGGTGAATGATCAGAGAAAGAAATATCTTCAAGAGATGACGACATAGTAACAGTAACAATGGGCTTGAGTATATCAGAAATGATGAGTACGATGCAGGAAAGAACAAGGTTCATATCTGTTGTTCATAGGATCACTATGAGTTTTAGTCAACTCAATGGCATATAACATCAATAACAACAATATTCTATCCTAAAGAATCAGCATGAATAGTAATAGACTCAATGGCAATGGATTTTGTTTGTGTATGTATGTATGCTCAAGATGAACTATTATTACTGCATGTTAGGGAAAGTGTGTATCAGAATTTTATACTTTCTCCATATCTATTCAATCTATATGCTGACCAAACCGTTCTAGAAGCGGTACTGTATGAAGAACAATGTGGTGTCAATATTGCAGAAAGAAGGCAGCCTTTAATATGGGTCACATTTCAAAGCCACGAAAACAAAAATCCTCACCACTGCATAAACAGACAACATCATTGTTTTTGTTGGTTAGTGGCATCAAGTGCTGGTGTTAATGAGACTATAACAATATATGTAGAAAAATTGAAGTTGTCAAAGATTTCATTTTACTTGTGTTTACAATCAACATGCTTGGTAGCAACAGTCAAGAAATCAAGACTCAACAAAAACCTGTTATTGTTAGTAGGTCAATTTAGTACAGTGGCAGGGTATAAGATCAATATAAAAAAATAAATAGGATTCCTTGACAGTAACAAAGAAAACTCAGAGATACAAATCAAGAAAGCAATACAATACAATTGCCAACCATAAATTTAGATACTTAGAAGTGAACTTAACTAGTGATATAAAATAACCATACCAAAAAAAAAACAAAAACAAAAAACCCAACAGAGCATTTGGGCAAGACACAATAAAAGACCTAAAGAAATGGAAAAATGTGTCCTGTTCGTGGATATGAACCCTCAATATCATAAAAATGACAATCCTACCAAAACAATCTACATGTTCAATGCAATCCCAATTCAGATATTAAATTAATTTTCCAAGGAGATTGAAAGGGAAATTATAAAATTTATTTGGAGAAGTAAGAGACCCCAAATAAGCAAAATACTTCTGAGAAACAAAAATGAGGTGGGAGGCATAGCACTCCCTGACCTCAAAACCTACTACACAGCAGTGGTAAAAGAAAAAGCTATGAAACAGAATTGAGAACCCAGAAATAGACCCAGCTATTTACGGTCAACTGATAGTCGACAAGGAAATCAAGGCTATCAAATGGGGAAATGACAAATTCTTCAACAAATAGTCCAGCTGGCAAAACTGGACTTCTACCTGCAGAAAGGATTCATATCTCACACCATACACAAAAATCAACTCAAGTTGGATCAGAGATATGGGAGTAAAGCCTCAAACCATAAAGTTCTTAAGAAACAAACTGGAAAGTTCTTAAGAAACAAACTGGTATAAAACTTAAAAGCCCTAGTCCAAGGTGTAAAGAGACTGGCAAATATGGCCAGAAACACACAATCCGAAGAGGATAAAATTGAGGAATAGGACATTTTAAAGATTAAATCCATGTGTGCATCAAAACCTTTTTTTTTTCCACAGTGTGCAAAGAAAACCTACAGACTGGAAACAAACATTTGGTAATACCATCTCAGACAAGAGACTTATAACAAAAGTTTACAGATGACTACTAGACGGCCAGAAGACTGAATGGGCAAAAAACATGGAAAAATTTTTCCCAGAGGAAGATATTCACATGGAAAACAGACTCATGAAGAAATGCTCCACATCACTGGAAGTAAGGGAAATGCAAGTTAAAACCACACCATCTTACTCCAGTTAACAATCTCACTCCAGTAACAGTGGTAAAGTTTAACAGGGCAGCAAGTAATAAATGTTAGAGAGGATGTGGAGATAAAGGGACTCATATATTGTTGGTGGGATTGTAAAATGGTACAATCATTCTGGAAGGTAGTGTGGCATTTCAACAAAAAGCTGAACATAGAAATTCCATATGACCCAGCTATTCCATTTCTGGGAATACAACCTGATAAAATGAGAACTGAGGTACAAATGGAGATTTCTACACTAATGTCCATAACAGCATTATTCACCATCACAAGAACATGGAAATAGTCCAAATGTCCAACCACAAGTGAATAGATTGAGAAAGTATTCTACATTCACACAATAGAATACTGTGCAGCACTCAGGAGCAATGACTTTGTAAATTATTGCATAACTTGGGAAGGACTGGAGAACATGATGCTGAGTGAACTAACTCAGTCCCACAAGGACAAATATTGTATAAAACTATAATTGTAGAATGAGTATAAGGATCCGAGAGGGGTGGAATATAGTGGAAGCAGAGGGATAAGGTTGTTCAGAGGGAAGGGGGATTAATGATGGGGTTGTACTATTTCATGGAGAGGTGGAAGAATCTTTCTCGAAATCAATATATTCGAAATCTGCAAAATAAACTAGCATTGAGAAAAAGAAAAGATAAATTGCACTTGAAATATGTGTTTCAAAGACCTCTCCAAAATTCTAAAGAGCAAGGAAATCAGATTAAAGACTAAGGTATAATTGATCCAAGCTATGGTATCTTCAATTGCTTCCTATGCATCAGAAAGTTGGAAAATCCGTAGGAGTAACATGATTTTTTATGATCCACACAGTCAAATGACTGCATAGTCAATAAAACACAAACATTCTTTTGATTTTCTCTACTTTTGGCCAAGATATGTCTGACATCAACAATAATACCCCTGGTGCCATGGCCTCTTCTAAATCTACCTTGAATTTTTGACAATGTTTTTATAATCTTGAGCAAGCTTTTGCCTTCATAGGATGTTAATGATGTTCCTTAATAATTTCCACGTTCTATTGGTTCATCTTTTCTGGTAGTGGAAACAAATATTGGTCTTTTACAGCCACTTGGCCAGGTAGGTATCTGTTTCCTAGATTTATTAAAATGCCCTTCCAAGGCTGCTTCTGTTTGTTGAAACATATAAGTTAGTGTTTCCTCAAAATAATCTCTTATCAGTAGTTCTTTTAACCAAAAATAGTGTTGCAAGATTAATGCGGTGGCCTAAACTAACAAACCACTCATAGAAGGTTTTATACATAGTTTTAATTTTGATAAAAAGAATATTAAAAAAGACAAATGTCTCATTTAGAACTATTTAAAAATTTTATTTTTCATTTGAAATTTTAAGAATTTAAATATTTTGCTTTTATGCTCTTAAATTTTATCCTCATCCGTATTTAATTACCGACATTTATACATTTTCAGCATAACAATTGAGAGCTGAATTTTTTTATAGGCTTCTTTTCAACTCTTCACCTTGATAGTTTTGATGTTAAGGGTTCCCTACCCATTGGCTGACTTTGTCATGTGGATGGGCAGAAATATTCAAATAGGGTGTATTAGTTTATCCACAACAGGATTGGCTAGTCTTGCCATTAAATCAAACCCATCCAGGAACAGAATTTGAAGATCTCTCTGCCAGCATCCTGTGCATAGCCGTGGGGCCAGAAAGTTTCATGCTAGCTAGACCTTCAGCAGCAGCGACCATGGAGGAAGCAGAAGACCGGAGACCCAACTTGAGACAGGGCCTATCTTGAGACTGCCACCCTATGGGGGAGCCAGATATAAGAAGGAGCCTTTGCCCAAGTTTATTTGAGGACTGACTAGGAGAGCCATATTTAGCAGAAATAAGTTTTGTAACACTGACCTAAAGCCATGGTGAAGCTTAAGGCTGAGGTTACAGTGAGAACATGTCAGCAGCTGTCCTAATTAAATTATTACATTCTGCTGTAATCTAAACTATAGCCTTTAGACTTCGTCAGGATGTTTCTGTGTAGTCTATGAACGATTGCGATGAATTTTGGATAGATAAAGAAGTAGGATCTGTGTTGGGATGAGTAGAAAGTGGTACATGAGTATTAGGGGCATATTTGACCTCATAGGAATTGCTTTTGTGTTGTGGATGTTGTTGAGAGGGACAGTTTATCTTTGTGAAGTTTATAAAGATTAAATGCAGCCTTTCTCACATTTCTCTGACATTGATCTTTTTACCATACTTATATGAATTCATGTTTCTTAAAATCTCAGTCTTAATTTCATTAATTATAAATGATAGTTATTGCCTTCATCATATTATTGTATTAAAATGATTAGGTAAAAATTTTAATGCATAAAACACTTAATACACCCATTTTTGCCTATCAATACGACGTGTTGAAAGTGAGATCATTACATGAAAATTGACATTATATTAAAATAGAGGAAAACTGCATTGAATAAAAGTGTGTACAAACTTTTATAACCACCAAATGATATAATTATCTAACGGTCAATTAAATATTTAATGGTCAGACCACTGAAAATTATAGGTCAGTCAAGTTGACACATGAAACATCACAATCATTGCTACTTTCACTTAGAACCAACTCATTGGTTACTGACAGATGTATCTAATACTTGCACAAAATAATCAGATGGTAGGTTTTTCATTATAGTTAAAGCAAAAATATGAGGTGTTATAAAGTGAGAGAGTCAATACATGAGGAAGAATTAATTAAATAAATTAATAATTATTAACTACTAGCTCAGAAACCAAAACTATGTCTCCTGATTCTAACTTGAAGGCTCCCGGCAGTATAATAAATCATTCTTGTTGTTTGTCTCATAAAACATGAATTTTTTATTTTAAATTGCCTACTGTTTTCTGCTATTAATTTTAAAAAGAAATATGAGTTTCTAAACTAATTATTTTAATATTGTAATGAAATATAGCTTTATAATTTTGATCATTCACACTGACTAGCAGTGAAGTGCAAATTGAATTTTCCAGGAACTCTGCAGGAGAAACATAGACAATCACATCCTATGCAATTCATAACCTCAGAAGCCTCTGAAGGGTCAGCTATGAGTCAATTCTAACTCCTTAGCAATATATCTGAGTAACTGAAAGTTATTTTGAGTCCATTAGGTATGAAATCTGTCAAGGTTTTAGCAAATACCTCATTCAATTTATTTTCAAAACAGTTTCTCAGGTGTGATACTTTTTATTTTCCTATTTTCTCCCCTTTACTTTACTTTAATGATTCCTACAATTATTTTTTTGAGGTAAAAAGTACATTATTCTTATATAAACCTTCTGATGTCCAAATATTTTAAATTCTATATAATTAGGAACATAGAGCTTTCATATTCCCTTTCCCAATCATATTTAATTATAATGAAAATTTTACTTTTTACCCTATATAATCTAGAGAAATATGTTTTAATTGCTCTAATACCTTGAAGTGAGAGTTTGGCAATTAATAAGGGTAATTGAAGAATCACTGTCTTTGAGTTGTAGTGTTGCAGAAGAGTACCAAGTGTTCTATGGACTGCCAAAAGAACAAACAAATATGTCTTGGGAAAAGTGCAACCAGGCTGCTCCTTAGAAGCATGAAGAGTGACAGTTTGTCTCACTTACTATGACCATGCTATTAGCAGGGGATATTCCTTGGAAAAGGATACCATACTTGAAGAGATTGAGAGTAAGTGAAAGAGAAAGACCCTTACCAAGATGAATCGATACAAGGACCGTAACAATGTTCATGTATATTAAACATGATGAGGATGGCACAGAATAGGGCAGATTCAGATCTATTTTTCATATAATCAATTCAAGGGTACCTAACAACAATAGTGATTGGTGTATTAAAGAAAAAATAATATTGAAAAAAAATAATAAAAAATAACAATTCTATATGATTGCTACCAACTTTCCCCCCTTAATGAGTTTTCTGTTACTGAAGTATATTAGTGTAAGCTATGCTTGCCAAACCAAAAACCAAACCAATATTAAATGACAAAAAGCACGATTGCCTATCTGTACATGTTGTTGTTGTTATGTGCCATCGAGTCGTTTCCGACTCATAGCGACCCTATGCACAACAGCTCTAAACCCTGTTCTATCCTGCGCCAACCGCACCGCCTCTGATCTGTACATAGTCAAATAATATTAATTTTAAATTGGTATGCTTACGATTAGTTGCTTCCAATTTGGGACTTTTGTTATTGTAGATTGATAGGCAAAGCTTACTTAAACTTATCTAGTTGATCATATGCCATTTTATTGTGCGGTTGGGGTCCAGAGAAGTGGAAAAATGTACTTCCCAAACACAACATCTGTTCAACAAATATTTCTCTAAATGATGTGTCTCTGAACATTTACAACTGAAGGAGAAAGAGAAGGATGAGGAAGAAAAAGAGAAAGAGGAAGAGGAGAAGAAGAATAGAAAAGGAAGAACAAGGAATATTTATCTTGTACTTCACCAGCTAGGCCATTGAAGAGGAGAAAATAAATGCTGAACTTGTTTCATGAGTTCATTTTTATGAATGTGACAGACAGAGTAGTTAAGTCTAGACAAAAGTAGATCAGTCAGGTAATGTGAGCTTCAATTAAGACAGATGGACTGCAGATAAGATTTTGAAGACAAAAAAGATCTTACACTCTTGAATCATTAGGCACTTTGAAAAATTCTATAAGCATGTTTAATATTTTATTTGTGTTACCAGTTTATTTCACAGTGACTAATGAGCTGTGGTGCTGGAGAAGAGTATTGAGAATACCATGGACTGCTGGGAAAACAAACAGATTTGTCCTGGAAAGGGTTAAACTGGGTGGCTCTTTGGAGGCAAGGATTCTGAGGCTCCGTCTAGCATACTTTGGACATGTTGTGAGGAGAGACCGGTCCTTGGAGAGGGACATCATGCTTGGGAGGGTGGAGGGACGGCGCTTGAGAAGAAGGGCCTCTATGAGGTGGATTGATTCAGTGACTGGGATAATTGGGATGGGAGTGTCAGAGACAGTGCGATTGGCACAGGACAGAGTGGAGTTTAGGGCTGTTGTACATAGGGTCGCTATGAGTCACAAGCGACTCAACGGCATACAACAACAACAACATCCTTACAGTGTCTTATCTTTTGTCTATCCAAATATTCTGTTTTAATATACTCAAGGCAAGAAACAGACAAAAAATCGTTTGAATGTAGTGTTCATTCTTTCATAACAAAATTATTTTTAATTTCTATGCATGAACTTTAATACTACATCCTAATAATAAAGATAATATTTTTTTATCCTTTTAATATTTTTTTAACTGGTACACTACGATTTTCAGAATAGTAGCTTAAAGTGATGTCAGAATGATGGAACGTTTGCTAAATAATTCTTAGGTCAGTTCATACTATCAAATACTATATAGTAAATTAATTTTCTTTAAAACATGGATATAATAGGAATAAAACCACTACAAGCATGGAAGATTGTTTAAATAGACAGACTTAAAAAGAATGACACTGATAATATACTTTAGAATAAATAGTAAGAAGAGAAGGTACAATAATATCTATCAATGAAGACATATGTTTTATCTCTCATTTCTTTTCTAGTCTTCGGTGGTTCATTTCCTTTTTGTCAATATTTTTCTTCATTTTTATTTTAGTACACTATTGCCAAGGCGAGATGGATCTTGGCTGCAAGCAAACAATACCAGAAAAAATATCTATCTGTGTTTCATTGACTGTGCAAAGGCATTTGACTGTACAGATCAAAACAAATTGTGGCTAATCTTGAGAAGAATGAGAATCCCATAACACTCGATTGTGCTCATGTGAAACCCATACTCGACCAGAAAAGAATCCTCAGAACAGAGCAAGGAAACACTGCTTGTTTCAAAGTCAGTAAGGGAGTACATTAGGGATTCATCTTGTCTCCATACATTTTCGATTTATATGTAGAACAGATCATTAGGGAGGCTGGGCTCTATATGAGGAGAATGTGTCATCAGGATTGGAGGAAGACTCGTCAACAACCTGCATTATGCAGATGACACAACCCTGTTTCCTGAAATTGTGGAGGATCTGAAATGCTTACTGCAGAAGGTCAAGGACTGTAGCTTTCAATATGGATTGAAGATGACCTTCAAGAAAACAAAGAACCTCAGCACTGCTGATTGGATGCATCATGATGGGTGGTGAAGATATTGAGATTGTCAATAGCTTCAGTTTGCCTGGCTCTACAATCAGCACTCTTGGTACCAACAGCCAGGAAATTAAAAGACAAATTGCATTTGTCACTGTCAGAGACCTCTCAAAAGAGGTTGCTGAAGACCAACAATGTCAGCCTGGAGACTAGTGTACACCTGATTCAGGCCATGATTTTCATAATTACTTGCTTTGTATCAGATAATATGACCAATTATGACAATGACCAAAGATGACAAAAGAATTGATGTGTTTGAGTTGTGGTGCTGAAGTAGAGTATTGAGCATACCATGAACTGCTGAGAGAATGAACAGGTATATCCTGTTGAGGATGAAACCAACCAGGCTGCTCCTTGGAGGCAAGGATTTTGAAGCTCTGTCTCACATAATCTGAGCATGTGGCCCTAAGGGACTAGTCCTTGGTGAAGGACATCATGGTTGGAAGAATAGAGGGACAACACAGGGAAGGAAGATACTGGATGAGATGAATTGACACAATGCCTGGGGTTATGGGGTTAGGTGTATCAGAGACAGACTGGCTCAAGATAGAGCCAAGTTCAGAGGGTCATTACGAGTTGTATGTGACTCAATGCCACAACAACGACAACATCATTTCAGTACAAATTGTATACATTACATACTTACAGCTAAATACCTTACTATGTAAATGCAGCACACCAAGTAAAACATTTCTTCTCCTCTCTTTCTTTCTCCGTGTATCCAATGTAGTCCTAAGACTACATTAAGACTCAAGCTGGGTCCTCATGTCTCTCATTCCAGTTTTTCTACTGATCCTATCTATACTATATATTAATAACTTAAAACATTTTAAGAATATTTAGATCTATATCTACCTCATGTAATTAACTTCGTGCTAGACTCATCCAATTGGCTATTCACAGGGCACCACAACCTAATAAATCCAGAATAAAACACTTTCCATTCCTTCCAAATCTCATCCTCCAGGCCAGGATTTCTTTTCTCCATGAATAATACATCTTCTGTGTTGGAAAACCAGATATTATCCTAGATATCACCTGTACTTGTTGAGCTACAGACTCAATCCATTTTAACAGTCTTCTAAATTTATCTTTAACTAATACATTTATCTCTATCTATATGACAAATATCATTCTAACCTAAACTAATTGCAACTATTGATGTTTCATTGTATTCCATAAAATATCTTGCTGCATCTGTTCTACTTTCCCTAGCCTATGCTGCACATAGCTGCTAGAAGGATCTTAACACTGGAATCAAATGATGCTATGTAAAATATTGATCATTGCTGTTAAAATATTAAAAAAAAACCCCACATGTAAACAAGTTTAAAATGACTGGACATTTCATAGCTTTACTTGATGTTTGAATAGCTTTCATTTCTCAGCAGCATGCCCTTTAGAGGCAAGGAGGCGGAAACTTTATCTCATATATTTTGGGCATGTTATCAGAAGAGGCCAGTTTTTGGAAAAAGACATTATATTGGGAAAGACAGGACAGAAGACAGAGAGAAAGAACTTCAAGGAGATGAAATGGTCTAGTGACTATAACAATAGGCTCTAGAATGGTGGAAGATGGAGGATGACACAAAGTAGGGCAAGTTTCCAATGTGTTATTCATAGAATGACTATGAGTTGTAGTTGATTTAATGTTATATAATAGCAATGACAATAAAAGTTGCACTGTCACCCCAATCTGCTCCATGTACAAAACATAAACTGTTTCCTTCCATGTGATTTACTGAATCTGAAAATTTTCTGAAGGGTCAGCAGAGTCAATTCTGACTTGACTATATACACAAAATAATAATTAAATAATTATTCAAAATTCTTATAAATGATATTTTTCAAAATCTTGAAAAACGCTGTTTGTTTTTGTTAAGTGTCATGAGTCTATTACAACTCATCACAACCTTGTGAAGAGTAAATCTTAACTTTACCCAATCCTGATCTCGCCTCACAATCTCCAGCAGCCTAAAGTCCTTGTTACAGTAACTAAGTCATTTCATCTCCTTGAAGATGTTCATCTCTTTTCCTGACCCTCCATCTATTCCAGCATGAAATAATTTTCTAAGGACTGACCCCTCCTGACAACACACCCAAAGTGTGTGAAATGAAGTTTACTACCTTTACTTCTAGGGAGGAGAGTGCTTCCTTCAAGGAAGATTTGTACGTTCCTTTGATACTACATGATACATTCAGTACTACTAGCCAAAGCTACAATTCAGAGACATCAATTCTTCTTCAGTATTCAATAATTTTGCCCAACTTTTATGGAAAAATAAAGAAGTACTGAAAAATTCTGGAAAATGATGCGATATAACTTTTTATTCATTAATGTCTAAACAATATCCATAATAAATATATTCTAAATTTATCTTTAACTCATACGATTATCTCTACCTATATCACAAATATCATTCTAACCTAAAGTACTTGTCACTAATGATGTTTCATTATTTTTCATAAAATATCTTCCGTGTCCATTCTCCTTTCCCTAGCCTATGCTGCACATAGCTGCTAGAAGGATCATAACATTGGAATCAAATGATGCTATATAAAATATTGATCATTGCTGTTAAGATATAAAAAAATAACACATTCAGATGGCCAACAAGGACAAGAAGAAATGTTCAAAATTCCTAGCTCTAAGAGAGATGCAAATCAAAACAACTATGAGATATCATCTCACTTTAGTAAGAATAGCAAAATTTAACAGAACAGCAAGCAACAAATGCTGGCAAGGTTGTGGAGAAACTGGAACCCTTATTCACTATTGGTGAGAGTGAAAAATGGTATAACCATTGTGGTGTGGCACTTTCTCAAAAAGTTGCAAATAGAGATACCATTTGATCCAGCAATTCCACTACTGGGAATATACCCTAATGAGACCATAACTGACATCCAAGCAGATATACGCACACCCATGTTTATCGCGGCTTTGTTCACAATAGCTAGGAGTTGGAAACAACCTAAGTGCCCATCAACAAACAAATGGATAGAGAAGCCGTGGTATATTCTCACAATGGAATACTACACTTCATTGAAAAACAAGGAACTCATGCAATATTATTCAAAATTGGTGACCCTGGAGGGCATTATGCTGAGTAAAATATCTCAGTCACAAAAGGTGCCACTGTTGTAGAAAGTGACTGACATCAGGGTTGGGGTAAGACTGAGAAAAACTGGATACATTATGTATACTGAATTGAAACAAATGATGGAGAGAACAGTTTAAAAGTGACATATAATAGCACATTATGATTATTACAGGAATCCAGAATTAAGGTTGCATAGTGGAGTGCATTTGGGGCGGTGGGGGGGGCAGGGTTGAGGTGGGGGGATTGTATACAAACAATGAAGTTTATCATTTGCTTTTCAAAGAGAGGAGCGAACTGTGGGGAGGAAGGTAAAGAAAAAAGGGCCATAATGAATGAATGAAAATGCAAAATAACTGTAAATGTTCATTAAAATTAAGAAAATAAAAATTTAAAAAAAGATATACAAAATAAATATTTCTTACAATTCACAACCACATGATCATAATAATCTTAATGCTTTTTGTCCATAGATATATCCCTGGAGGACATTATGCTGAGTGAGGTATCTCAGTCACAAAGGGACAAATGCTATATGGTGCCACTGCTGTAGAATGAGGCTGGCTTTGGGGTGGGGGTAAGAGTGAGAAAAACTGGATGAAATATGTTTATGGCATTGAAGTCTATGGGGGAGAGAATAGTCTAAAAGTATTATATTTTAGGG
>NW_006399930.1:772375-783902 GCF_000299155.1 Elephantulus edwardii | reverse complement strand
GGGGGGGGGGGGGGGGGGGGGGGGGGAAGAAGGGTGCAACAATGAATGAATGGAATTCCAAAATCTCCTTAGATGTTCATTGAAATGAAAAATAAACAAACTAAATTAAATAAAAAAATGTATATTAATGGTATATATTAAGAGATCTTTGTTATCTTCATCAATTTCAGCTGTTAACATTAAATAAGCCAGAGGTAATCAAGAATTTGTGTGGATTTGATTGTACTTGGTCATTTTTCACCAAGGGAAGAAAAAATAAGCTATGGTTCAGCAAAAGCAAGGTGCTTGGTATGGGCAGCACTGGTCAATAAGACATAAAAGTGTCTTATTATCAGTACTTTTTTGTTTCTCCTTTGGCTGTAATTCATGAGAAATTCTATGAAGAACAAGAACAAAAATATTTCACTTTCCTTTGCCATCTTCATGTTCCCTGATAGGCTTAAGCCCATTGCTCTAGCCATGATGAATGGCCACAGTGGTTGTTTTTTTTTAATTTGTGTGTGTGTGTGTGTACCATCAAATCAGATCTGACTGGTACAGGAGGAGATTGTTCCTCCTTCTCCAGCAGAGCATCTGGTGGATTTGAACCATGCACCTCTGGGATTGCAGTACACGTCCTTGCCATGAGGCCACAGAGCTCACCTCATTGTGTTGTTATTTGTTTTTTTTTTTAGAGCCTTCCTTCCCAGAAATGGGGTCTTATCTTCTACAACTTTATCAGACTAACTGACAGACAGGTGATTGTTTAAGTTAGGTAGAGATGCAAGAAATAATGTTAAGTGTTGACAAATGACTGAGAATACAGTTATGGTTTCTATTAGGAAATGGAATGCTTGCTGACCAATCACTAAATATATGGTACATGATTTCAAACAGCAGAGGTGAGTAAACCGTGTCCTGTTGGTGAAATCCAGCTTGTGAACACACTTGGTACAATCTGGGAGCCAAGAATGACTTCTGCTTTCTTGAGGAATAAAAAAAGCCCAAACAATGAACAAACTAGATTAAAAAGTCTCTGTAAACTTTCATTAAAATTAATTTTAAAAAAGATAAAGTATGACAGAGACCACCTGTGTGTCATGCAGCCTAGAGCTTTTATTTTATAGCAAACAGAAAAGTTTTCCTGATATATGTTAGAGTGCTAAGATCACCATAGTTAAAAATCAGACAACTGTAGGTTAGCACTCTAGCCTTGTCACTGAATATTCTGCAAAACATGCTGACAGCTTTAGTAAGTATGACAATGACTGGGAAGCATGTATATTCCACTAATCCAAAGCAAAATGTATCCCCTATTCTACTTCTCCTTGGCAAGTCTCAAATATTCCTGCAGTCACTTAAACAACATTCCACACAAGGGACAATATGATGAAGATTAAGTGAGGGTGGAGAGATAGAGTCATCTTAATCAATTGCAGTAAAAATAAATTACTCGTGCAACTTTTGCAAAAAACATATGGCCACATGAATCTCTGTTAGGCTACTCCCAAAGCCTTAGAAGGAGTTAGTTCAATTAATAGCCTTGAGCTTAAACTTAATTTGCTTCATAATACTCATTTCTTTCCCATCTACCTCATCCTGAGTCTTCTGTCCCCCATTTCTCTAGTAAACACACACACACACACACACACACACACACACACACACACCATTCAGGCTAGAAAATAATTGTTTGTACTAAGTGAAAAAATTTGGCCCTGAAATGAATTCACATTTCCTGGGTTTTTAATATTCAGTCTATAAGTGGAAGTCTACTGCTGGGTTACAGAAGTAGATGAAGAAGATGGAGAGTAAAAGTTCCTTTACTGTCAACTTGGAGTCAGGTTTAATACTCTACTAGCTTTGGCATTAATTGGCCCTGTGCCCAGTAAAACAGAATAGATGGATTTTAATGGCTTGAAGATCTCTTGCAAGTGGCTGTTAAGAGCAGCCAGTCTTGCAAGTCCCATTTGCCTTTCTTTCTAATACTGTTTGGACTCCAGCCCATTGGAACTTCATAAAGTATGCATATGCTGTGTATATAAAAAGACACAGAGAGAATGGATCAGCTGAAAAGAGAGAGAATATTCAAAAAGCCCTGAGTATCCTTCCTCTGCCCCCAACTCCAATGTATAAATCAGGGATTGACATGAAAAAGAGTATAAGAAAAACCACTTAATAAAATATGTAAGTCAAGAGGCATGTGTTTAAATGTCACATCTGCCACTTAGAGCTTAGAGAATGTGAGACCTGTCACTTAACCTTTATTAGCTTCAGTTTCTTAATTTGTCAGGAGATGTTTTTATTTTATATCACTAAGGTATTTCTAGCTATACTGTTTCATTTATCATAATGTGTAATCGCTCTGTTAAATGTCTATACTCAGGGGGAAAATCATCTCATTATTCTCCTTGTACTGTCACTGTGTGCTGTTGAAAAGAAGAATTTAAAAGTTAAAATAAAACCTTTCTTGCTTTTTTTAGCCACTAAAGTTAAATAGCTACATATGTACAGTGAGGATGAAAAATATTATTTGTTCTTCAGTCTGTCGAAGTGTCCCCAAGTAAGAGCAGTAAACTCACTTCAGTCTTATCTGAGCCCTTCCTTCCACTTTGAGGCAAACTTTAGGGGCAAGTGTTTCCTCTTGTATGGGAAGTCAGGTCAGCCAACAGGAATAAACTTAATGATGTGCTATGCTAGGTAAGTTCCAATGGTGTAGTCTGTAAAGTTCTGTGCTCATAACCTAAACAACAAGCCCGTCTGGAAGTTCAAATCCACTAGTGGCTCCGCAGAACGATGGACGATGCCTTTCCTTCAATTTATAGCCTTCCAAAAACCCACCAGAGAGTCAGCCGTGAGTCAGCTCTGACATCACAGAGATTAATTTGAGATTTTGACATTAAGAGTTCAATTATGGTCTTTTACCTAAGATATCTCAATGGATCCACCTTTTATGAGGAATAAATATGATGTTCATACATGTTGGCTCTTATATACTCTTGACTGTCTTCATACACAGCACATGAAGGGTACTGATCATCTAAAACAAAAATTGGTAGCTTCCTCCCAAGCAATTGACACATTGGCAAGTAAGTTATGAGTTGAACTCAACCAAACAGCAATGATAGAAATCAAACTAAAAGTTGGCAGTTTGTACCTATTGAATAGTACCATGAAAGACAGTTCTGAAGATCTAGTTCCAGAAGTTCACACCCTTGGAAACTCTATTGAATTCAGATCTACACTCCAAATAAGCACATAGGTTTACTATGAGTTGGAAATTACTCCATGAGAAAAAGCTGGAGTTTCTTGGTTTGTTTCTATGTGAAATCCACAAATCAAATTTCCCAAGAAGACACATCAATATGCAAGAAGATAATCTGATACTTAACATTTATATTAGAATGAGAAATTCATGTTGCTTCAGTTAATTATCAATTTATTACTTGAACATGAAATATAGAATAAAATTTCTCACCACAGTTTTGTGAGAAGTTGAATATAAACAAGATGAGGTGGGATTAACTGAACTCATTAACATTATATAAATTACACAGAAAGGGTAAAGGCGGGTGTATGCAGTATTTTTGTGCAGTATTTTCTTTCTAATACAAAAGGTCTTCCTTTTAAGTATGGTAAAGCTGTTTGTTGAGGCTTAAGATATAATGAAATATCTTGTACGAATGGGTTTGGTTTCATTATTTTAAAGACCTGCTTCTGATTTCCAGTCAAGCAATTTTATCATTAATGTTATTGATTGTACAGTTAACTCTAAAGACAGAAAAAAAAATCTGTACAAAACAGGAAAAAAATATGTCTAAGTGAATACTTTTTCTATTTCTTTATATATGTTCTTTAACAAAACAAGTTTCTGGACAGTGTGAAAATATAAAGTAATGTCCTGATTGTATTATGTATAATTGTGCCAGTAGATTCTAGTAACTGCCAGACCACACTGGTGGTCTTCTGAAGGGTGGGTAAAATTCTAGTCTCTCCACCCACAGTGAGTCATTTTTATGATGAAGATCATGAAGGGTGGAGACAAATCTTAAGAGTTCTAAGGCCTCATGAAGGAAAACATACTTTCAAAGTGCAAATCTGATGTCTAGGACAATATTGAATTTGTTATACTTTAGTGACATGTGGTTAGTACGGCATGAACTCATTACTGAAAAACTGGGAAAAAATAGCATGGTTTCAATTTAAAATTTTCTAAAAAGTATCATTAAAGTATGATTGTTTGCACACCCTTTTAGTTTTGGTAATAGATTTTTTTTTAACAGCAGAAGTGTAAGATTCCTTAGGTTCTATACCCTGTGAAACATAATAAGTGCTGAAATGTAATCTAAAAAACTGGCAGGGGGGATATTTTCAAGAGCACATCCACTCTCCATTCTTCCCCAACCCTTTTAATTTTGCTTAGAAAATATGTGATTGTCTTTTTAATTTTTTCTTTGGTAGTTTAGTAATTTTACCATATATTAAATCTTAAAAACTTTGATGATATGTACCTTCCCCCCCCACTTCTTATCATTTAATCTAATAATAGGATGAAAATTCCTTGCCAAAAAGTGAATTGAGACTCATTGTGTCCTTACAGAATAGATATTCACCGTAGGATTTCCAAGGCTTTAACTTCTTATGGAAGCAGATTGATACATATTTGTGTCTCAGCATAGTAGTTTTTAATAGTTCAATTAGCAGGCAAACACTTAACTGTTGTGCCCCCAATACTTCTTAAAGTAGCAAGAGAGAGAAGAAATTGTTTTTCTAGGATATTTTAAGGGTCGTTACCTAATGGAATAGGGACAACATGTTAAATACTTTGAAGGATTCAGAGAACTTCCTAAATCAATGATTCACCTAGATTTAATTACTTGATGACAATACTTTGCATACCACAGATATTAATATTATCAGTGTTGTGCCTTGTTTACATACGGAATCATTAGTAAGACTTCTGCCTTAGCCAAGTTGGAATTACAAGGACCTGATTTGCAAAGCTACCTGAAACAACCAAAACACAAAGTATATGAAATAATGGTTTTCAAGACAATGAGCATTGATGCAGGAGTAATGATTTTGTAAATTACTATGTAACTTGGGAGAGACTGGAGAGCATTATGCTGAGTAAACTAATTCAGTCCCATAAAGATAAGTATTGTATAAAACCATTATCATAGAATGTGTATGAGGATCCAAGGGGTAGGAGGGTGGAAGTTGAAGGGTTAGGAAGGGGGAGTGTTAATCAGAGGGTGGCACAATTTGATGGGTAGGGACGTTGAGGGAAATGGGAACGATCAGGTGTGAAAGACAATGTATTCGAGCTTTGTAAATAAACCAGTATAAAAAAAATTAAAAAGACAGTAAGCATTGGATAAAGAACTACACTATTTGTTCCCGTTCCAAAGAAAAGTGACCCAACAGAGTGAAAAAATTATCCAACAATATCATTAATAACACATGCAAGACAGCAAGGTTCTGCTGAAATTTATCCAAAAATGACTGGAATAGCACATCAACAGAGAACTGCTAGAAGTGCAGGCTGGGTTTAGAAGAGGTCGTGATACTAGGGATAGTACTAATGATTTTAGATGGATCTCGGCTGAAAGCAGAGAGTACAGAGAAATGTCTATTTGTGTTTGATGGACTGTGCAAAGGCATTTGATTGTGTGGATTGCAATAAACTATTGCTTACTCTGAGAAGAATGGCAACCCCAGAACAGTTGATTGTGCTTATGAGAAACTTGTACCAGGAGGTAGTCGTCAGAACAGAGAAAGCAAACACTGCATGGTTCAAAATTGGGAAGGTTTTATGCTGGGGTGTGTCCTATCATCTTACTTTTTTAATCTATAAGCAGAACAGGTCATTCGGAAGGCTGGGCTCTATGAAGAGGAATGTGGCATCAGGATTGGAGGGAGACACATCAACAATTTGTGTTATGTCAATGGCACAACTCTGCTTGCTGAAACTGAGGAAGACTTGAAGGGCTTGCTGCAGAACGTCAAGGAGAGCAGCCTAAATATAGATTAAAGCTCAACATCAAGAAAATAAAGATCCTCACCACTGGGCTGATTGGCAGCATCATGGTAGATGGTGAAGTGATTGAGATTGTTAAAAGCTTTAGTTTTCTTGGCTCTCCAATCAACACTCTTGGTACCAACATCCAGGTAATCAAGAGACAAATTGCATTGGGAAAGTCTGATGTCAGGGACCCCCTCCAAGGTACTGAAGAGTAATGATGTCAGTCTGGAGACTATGGTGTGCCTGATCTAGGCCATAGTCTTTGCAATTACTTGTTATGCATCTGAATGCTCAAAAATGACTAGGGATTATAGAAAGAGAATTGATGCTTTTGAGCTATGGTGTTAGAGAACTGTATTGAATGTACCATGAACTGTCTGAACAAGCAGGTTTGTCCTACAGAGGGTAAAACCAGGCTACTCCTTGTAGGCAAGAATTCACAGCTTTATCTGACATACTTTGGGCATGTTGTAAGGAGGGTCCAGTACTTGGAAGGGACATACATCATCTTGGAAGGGTGGAAGGACAGCACAAGAGAGAAAGACCTTTTATGAGATTGATTTTTTTGGTGATGGATAATGGGGATAGGTGTTTCAGAGACAAGAGGGTTGGTGCAGAAAACAAAATAATTCAGAGCTCTTGTATGTAGGGCAAGTGACTCAATGGCACATAACAACAGTAACAACAGCAGAAAACTATAAGCAATTAGTATTCTTGTAATGTCCCTGGAAATGCACATCACACTTGGAAAAGTGGAATGTAAAAGTGGAAGACCCTTGATAAGATGGAATTGACATGGTGTCTGTAATAATATATTCACGTATATTGGGGGTGGTGAAGATGGCATGAGATAGGGCCATCCATTGAGATCCATTGCTCATAGGAATACTGTGAGTCACAATCAACTCAATGACACATAAGAACCACAACAAGATAGCATTTGCACTAACCTCATTCTTAAGGACTAAGAACCAGGATAATGTGAAAATCAGATTTTCACACTTCAATTTCTTTTTTTTTTTTCTGGGTTTGTTTTTTTTATTCATTGTTGCACATTTTCTTCGCCCCCCACCCTTCCTTCCCCCTTCCCCAGCCTATCTCACAATGCATCCCTAGTTCCAGACTGTTGGCATACGTATAATGCCTAATCATACATTCCTTTTGGACAGTTCTTCCCCTCGTTTTTTCTTTTTTTTTTCTTTTATTTTATTAATTTTAATGAACATTTACAGAGATCTTGGATTTTCAGTCATTGTTAATTCTTAATGTATTATCTTTTCTTTCTTTTTTTTCTATATTTTATTAATTTTCATAAACATTTACAGAGATTTTGGATTTCCATTCATTCATTGTTGCACTATTCTCTCTACCCTCCTCCCAGTTTGTTCTTGTCCAAATGCCACAGTGCTTGTCAAAGCCAGTTCTGATTAATCTTCTTTGTCAGTGTGTCAATTTCTTTATTATTTCTGACACCAGCCATTCTTCTCCACAGTACTCTCAATTTCCTTTGTGTGTTCAATAATGAATTGCAATGGCCACACAGAACTCACAGATTGTGTTCACAGTCATATGATTTAGGATTTATTAGTAAAACTGAAAGTCACGACTCAGGCTCAAGATCAGCTTAGTAGTAAAAAGCAACAAATCACAAGACAGGCTGCAATTAATTCACTAGGATGACAGTTCTCTTGGCTCATACATGCAAGATGGCCACCCAGCTAGGTGGTTCTAGCTGAGGACATTTCTTAGTCATGCTAGCCAAAGTTTCCTCTCAACCTTGCCTATAAGCAAGCTGCCCTTCTTTGTTCTACCTACAAGATAGCTGCCCTTCTGCCTTTCTATTTTTCTCACTTTTAGACTTTGTGCTTAAGTGACCAAGTTCAGGATCTGTAGAGCAGCACTCTTTGCTACCACTTCTGACTCTACTTCTGAGCCCCTCTAGGAATCGATCATCTTGGACAAGTATGAGAATTCTTTTAGCACTTCCTCAAAAATGCCCAGAGTCAATTTGCTCCTGAAACAAACTTTGCAACCAAAAGTAGTTGGTTTTCTCTGTATGGCCTACAGGCCCATCCTGGTCACCTTGTCTCTCTCCTTGCACTGAAAAACACATTCAAGCCATCTGAGGGTCTGGTAAATCTTGCCACTCATAAGGCTGCCACCATTTTTGTCATTGGACTTTGATGTGTTTTCCTCTATTTCTCACTGTTTCATATTATCTTCAGTATTACAACTCACTTTTCTAAGTCTAGAAGATTCTTTGGATCAAAGGGTACCTTTGGCTATAGATTCTTCTTCATGATTCTGAGGTCTTTCCCAAACTTATGTGGCATTGGCTCTTACACAAGTCTAACTCAAATGAACTTCTGTTGAATTTCAAATCACAGTGAACTCATTTTGTGGATAGGGAAATAATTCACGACTTACCCTCTCCAGTGGGTTTCAAAGGATGTAAGTAGCATGGGGGGGGGGGGATTCACCCATGTAGTTGCTGGTTCCTTTGTACTACTAGAGAAGTACCACTTTTGTTTAATGCAAGTCTCTATAGGACTACATCATCAGGGCTCCCCAGTAGGATGGAAAAAATATTGGGCCAAAATTCAGAACCACACTGAATGAATTTCTAAACTATGGATTGCATTGTAAATGGATCAATCTCTGCAAGATTAATAAAATAGTCCTACCACTACACAATCTGTACTTCAACACACAGTCTTTTCTTCTGCAGAACTGTAAATCCAAGCAAAAAAAAAGACAATGTATAAAGAGAAACTCATTGTACTTCAATTCAATATATTGAGAATTCTCTAGAAATAATTAAGAAAGAAAAAATGGGTTTCAGAATAGACAATGACAATCAGTTTGCAGCATGTATAGAAAGTAGGAAGAAAAAAAGGTGCAATGTCTCTTTAATCTAGGGAAAATTTATAATTATCTGGTTTAATAATTGGCAGTAAAAGTCATGACTGAAATTAATAAATATTAAGAATAGAGTATCAGCAGGAAATGTTGAGCAATGAGGGATTGGAAAACCAGTAAGAAAGTCAAAGATAAATCCTAGATTTCTATTTATGAAAAATAGGTTTAAATGAAATATGAGAAACATTTATTTAGTTGATGTATTTTTGTATTTATTATTGTATTCTATCTACATTTTATATTATAGATATGCATTGCTTTCATTGAAAATATAAAACAGAGAAAAAGATGTACACACATAATTTTAATGCACTTCACTTTATTACAATTTACAATGAGTTGTTTTTTTACAAATTGAAAGTTTATGGAAATTCTGGATCTAGCAATCCTGGCAACATTTTAACAGCATGGGCTCACTTTAAGTCATTGTGTCATATTTTGTTAATTCTTAGAATATTTCAAACATTTTTATAATGTTCTTGCATACTTGGTGGAATATACTGCAGTTTAAATATTACTTTTATATGCAGTGGAAATGAAAAAAGATCATGTGACTTGTTTGATTGCAGTATTTGTTTTATTGCAATGGTCCGTAAATGAACTCACAATATCTCTGAACTAAGTCTCCATAAAGATTTCCAAATGTTCTCATAAAAAATATAAACAAATTGATCTCCTAATATATACTACCATATTACATTAATCAGCTTGCCTAGGCTGGAGTTATTTTTTTTTTAAAAATTACAAAATACCAAATATTTTCATATTGAATTTATTCACTAATACTATGAATTATAAACCTTAACTTTGGATTAAGCAAATATAAAATGTATTAGAATGCAAGCTCCATGAGTTTTGGGAATTTTTGTATCAATATTCCCAGTTTTAAGGACAGGACATAACACATTATAAAAATTCATTGTTGTTGAATAAAAGAACTTTACAAAAAATTTATTAGTTCAAAATGCTCATCAGTAGCTCAATTTATTCAGTATTATTTAATGGCTAACATGTGGTAATATGGTAAAAGCAGAAATAAATAGTTTTTTCTCTTTGGTTGACCATCATATTTGGGTTTCCAACCATCAATTTCCTACTCTCTATAATGTAATGCAATTTAAATAATATCTGTAAACCTAATACTTCTAACCCACCAAATAGATTTATTTTTTTCAAAAATTGTTTGGAGATGATCCAGTGGGTAAACATTCAGAAGTATCTTAGCACTCAATTTAAGAAACTTACATATTAAACTTACACAGCACATTTGCCTCCTTTATTTTGTTCTGTCACCCCATGGGTTGTTGGCTGGCTGAGTCCCAAAGCAATTCTAAATTCCAGCATTCAAAATTTATAGAACTTTACCGAGGACAAAGGCTTCTTGTACCTTTTCAATGATCACTTTCTTTCATGACCTGGCACATAAAAGATGTAGACTTTTCTCCCTCTATTTGTGAATAATGGATTTTAAAACCATATTGGACAACTCCAACATAATATAAATCTAGGGAGTATGTGGTAGAATATCTTAGGAATGTTCTGCCAATAAACACAAAGAAATAATCAGCCCACACTTTTGTTTTATAGACTACCCTGCTCCCAGGAGATACAACAGTAGTAAAATTAATCCATCCAGCATTCTTTAGGACTTGCCAGATAAGACAGACTCCTCACCCCCACTTCAGTGACAGCTTGATAGTTGTACTTTGAAAATGTTTGTTTAAATCCAAGAGCTCAGGCACTGTATAAATGATTTACTTGGAAAATTTTTGACAAGATGTGCTATATGCTTACCTGACAGAAGAGATCAGGTAATGAACCATTTCTTTATTTTCTGTTGTGCTTAATTCAATGAAAGGAAATTGAGCACAGGACATAGGTAAAGCGGGGGTGGGGGGGGATAAAGAATCTACAAGGAAAGCCAAGAAAAAACTGATGCATTGGAATCATGTTGTTGGCAAAGACTACTAAACAAGCCATGAACTGCCAAATAAACAAACACATCTTGACTAGCATGAATAGCAGGCAGAGTGCTCCTAACAAACAAGGATTATAAGACTTTGTTTTACACACTTGGAGCATTTTTTTCTGGAGGATCAACCTATATAGAAAGATATCATGTTTGATGAAACAAAGGATCAGCAAAATAAAGGAGATTCATCAATAACCTGTGTTAGGCATATGGTACAACCTTGCTTGCTGAAAATGTGGAGGACTTGAAACACTTGGGGCAGAAGATCAAGGAATTCAGCCTTCCATGTGGATTTTATCTCAATGTTAAGAAAACAAAAATTCTTACCACTGGACCAATACGCAACATCATGATAGATGGAGAAGAAACTGAAACCAACAATTTCATGTTACTTGGATCCACAATTAACTCCCTTGTTGCCAGTTGTTTTGTTGTTATGTACTATCGAGACGTTTGCTACTCATAGCGACCCTATGTACAAGAGCCCTAAACATCGTTCTTACCTGTGCCAACCTCGCTGTCTCAAGCACATTCATTCTCACCACTCCACTCACAGAATAGATGCATCTCATCAAGGGTCTTCCTCTCCTGTGCCGTCCTTCCACTCTCCTAAACATGATGTCCCTCTCCAA